>NW_027137618.1:0-378753 GCF_001692895.1 Cenococcum geophilum 1.58 | reverse complement strand
GGTAGCTAGAGACGATAGGCTAGCTTACTAATTCGTTCCTTAACTTAGAAGGGACCTAGGTATCTTATATTAAGCTTCTTTAATAGTTAACGGGTTTTAATATTTATTAAACGTAATAGAACCTTATCGCCTACTCTAAAATGCTTATCTTAGTGCTTACGGTTATACTAAAGTCTCTATTGCTCTTAGATATCTTATAGGCTCTGCTTTGTATACTTCCATTACTCCTCCTATTCTTAGAGGTATCCTTATACTCTCCAATAGATGTCCTTAGACTTTCTAGTAGGATCCCATAACTAATCATACGGCCTTAGCTAGTAATTATTAGGTATACTATTAAACCTAAATAGTTAGACGCTATAAGCAATCTGGATTAGTGTATACTTATACAATATATATTACTTTAAATTATAAGCGTACTCTGCGTACGGAAGTAGCTCGTACCAGTTATCTTACTAGTAGTTTAAATATATCTATAGGTAAGACTCCAGTTCCTAGTTCTAGCATTCCATTTACCCATCCATCTATAGGTGGAAAGCTATACTATAATAGTAGTCTATCTTTAAATAGAAGCATAGATCTGACCAGTACTAGCTTATAAAGACGCTGCCCCTATTAGTGATAATAGAGTGCGGCTAATCTACTTTAAGAAAGCATTTCTTTTTAATTAGGTTGGCAAGCTCTTATGCGTTAATTGTCTTATTAATAGGAAGGTATTAAACGTACTTTAAAAACCTATTAATAAGTATAAGAACCGAATTGTATATTCGTCCTTAGCTATCTTTAAATAGCGGGAGATCCGTAATAAAGTCTATAGCGTAATATTGCTATAGCTTACTAGCGGGGGGAACTAATTTAAGTAGACCCTATGGCTTGTGCCTGCGGATCTTATATACTTAATACTTCTCATAATAGCTAATATACTCCTTTACTTCCTAATTAAGCCTTAGCTAATAGTATTTACGCTAAAGTAATTCTACTATCTTTGCTTAACTATAGTGGCCGCCTAGAGGATTATTATAATTCTTTATAAGAATCTTCTATCGTAGATTTGCTTCTTATAGCACCTAAACCTTACCACCTCTATACAGTAGGCCTATCGGGTCTAGTTCCCAATAGTAGCGCCTAGTAGCTTCCTTTCCATTACGTTTCCAGTTTACTTCCATATTAAGAATGGCATAGGAAGCGTCCCTCCGTTATACCTTATGGATGAGATCCGTTAACCCTTTAGATAATTCCTGGGTAAAAGCTATTTTATCCTATACTACTCTAAGTATAAGACTAGATAGTACTATAGATCTTACAACTCTTTAATACGCGTATATTAAAAAGGCCGCTATAAGGTTAAAGTCCTTTAGTTATTATAGGGCTCTAAGTTCTAATTGCTCTATAGCTTTGCTATTAGTTTAAGGGGATAGCTTAGTAATTAAGAATAGTATATTACTAGGTTCCAAGAATGTATTAGGAACATCCTATCCAGATATATTCGGACCCTTATCGGCAACGGACCGGGTACCAGCTAGAACGTCAGTAGAAACTAATAGGGCTTATACTGCCTGAGACTCGGTATATAGAGCTGTAGGTACTTAAGCATCCTACACCTAGAGCTTATTCTATAATATAGGGAGTAAGATATCTATTATCTATTTTCCTTCTCCCGTTTTAAAGCCTTTAGCATAGTCTAGCCGTCATAACGGTCTATTAGTAGGGTTATTTTCCCCTAGCTTATATTTAATCTTAAAATTAAATCGCGCGAGCTCCTCTGCCTATCTAGCTTATTAAGGTATAAGCTCCTTTATAGTTATAAAGTAGTATAAATTATAGTGATCTAAGAGTACACAAGTGGTATGGCTCGCGTGCTTAAGGTAATATCGCCACTATTTAAAGTAGTCAACTATAGCTAGCAGTTCCTTGTTATGGGTATAATACCTAACTTTAGGTCCCTGGAATTTTCTACTATAAAATGCTACTAGTCTTTAATGGAGCTAGGTAGCGTCCGGATGCCTATTAGGTTATAGTAGGATACCAATAAGGGCAAAATTTAATATATTAGTGATTATTATTAATAGCTAATTTAGGTTGAAATGCCGCAGTAATAGAGCTTCCGTAAACTTTACGCGAAGTTCCTAAAAGGCCTCCTAAACCTTTCCGGGCCATAACCATGGCTTATATTATTTAATTAGTCCCTTTTTAATTTTCTTCCTTACCGCCTTTAAGCTTTTTACTCCTTAGGTTAGGTCTTAAGAAGCTTCCATAATATAGTCGGATAGGTATTAAGTAACGTCTAAGTAGTTATAGATAAAGCGCCTATAGAAATTGGCAAAGCCTAGGAACACTTAAACATCCTAGTAGCTCTCTAGCTCCGGCCACTCCTAAATCGTCTATACCTATACTAGGTCTATAACTACACCTATAGGCGTTATAATATAACCCAGAAACTTAACCTACTTAGTATTAAAGACATACTTTAACGCTTTGGCGTAGAGGCCCTAATTATCTAAACGTTCCAGCACTTCGCGGACGTGTTACTTGTATTAATTCTTATCTTTTAAGTAGATTAAGATATTATCTAAATAGATAACGTATATGCGGTTAACTAGTCCCCCTAAGGCTCTGTAAATATACGATTAGAATATTACAGGCGTATTAGCTAGCCTAAAAGGCATCACTAAATACTTAAAGTAGCTGTATCGGGTCTTAAAAGTGGTCTTCTACTTATCCCCTTCTTTAATACGGAGCCTATAATAGGCGTCTTATAGATCTAACTTTATAAAGATCTTCGCCCTAGATAGTCGATCCAGCATTTCACTAACCAGTAGTAGTAGGTAACAGTTCTTAATTATAATCTTATTAAGACCGCAATAGTCTACGCATAGCCTTATAGTTCCATCTAGTTTTAAAACAAAGAGGATCGGCGCGCCTAACGGCGACTTACTAGGCTAAATCCATCCCTTTTCTAGTAAGCCATTAAGGTACTCCCGTAGGATCTCAAGCTCTTTATACAAGAGGTTATAGATAAGAAGGTTCGGCAGTTATTTACCTTCTTCTAAATCAATTACGTGATTATACTCCAAGTTCTGCGGTAGGACTTTAGCTCTCCTACCTAAAAATACCCTTAGTAAGTCCCTTAGGCCTACTAGAATATTTAATAAATCGGGGTCGCGTTTATCCTCCGCGTTATTATTAGGTAGGTCCCGGAGCTCCCTTAAGATGCTTATGGGCAGTATTATACGCTATAGTAGTTGCTTATATATAGTTACCACCGTATATTAAACCGTTTTATATAGTAGCTAATAAAGGGTAAGGAACTCCTTAACGCAGCGTTTGAGGTGCTATAGTATACTCTCCGTATATTGCTTAAGCTAGAGTAACCTATAGCGGTTAAAGTATCTTATAAGATCCTTAAGATCGCCGCCTCCCTATAATGTCTCTATAACCTATCCGGTAGTTCCCTATAGGGTCTCTATTATAGAGGGGTTGTTACCTATACTAAGCTCTATACCCATCTTGCTATTAAATAGGGGTTGGATCTAATACTCCTTTAGGTATAAAGCGTACACTATTTCGCCTAGGGCTATATTCTCTAGGATATCCTTTAGGCTTATTAGTAATATACGCCCTTCTAAATCTTCATTATTCCACTATTTAAAGGCTCCTATCTTAAAGCGTATTTTAGGATCTGCTTCTGTAAGCTAAGGGTATCTAAGGATAAGGTTATAACCTATAAAGTCAGCTACCCAGAAGGGTTGCGGGCTGACAGCCTTAGTGCGGTTATATATATTAGCCACTAACACTATAAGCTTATAGGCACTATATAGCTTAATCCAATACTTATCCAAAAAGCCTATAATAGGTTTCCGCCACCTTTACAATGGGATAAGTTTATACTCTTTTACCAAATCATATCGTATAAGATTAATTTCGGCGCCGCTGTTGTATAGTACTTAGAACTATTATACCTCACCCATAGGGAGTATTATTTCTAGCTTAACAGCAATACGGAGAGTCTTTCCTTCTATATCTTACCCTAGTTACAGCTGGGAGAAGTTTATAACTAGGGCTTTTCTTTTTTTAGATTGTTAGTGCGGTTATCGCCTTACTTATTTTTCCAATAAGATCTACCTCCGGAGTTTTCTCTTAACTTCTTAAAGTGTTCCTATAAAGGTACTAGACGGGTATTAGGTTGGCCCTAGAAGTCTTTCCCATTATTTAAGGTTCCTAACTTTAACCCTTTTAAAGTTCTCTTTAAGAACGGCTTCTTTAAAGGTTAAGTCTGCCCTGTATTACTACTAAAGTGCCCGCGCTTCTAGTAACCCTTTGGCTTTCTACTAAAAGAGGTCTAGTTCCTTACCGTGTCTTCAGCGTTTAGAACTGCTTGTTTAAAATCCGTATATATAGTAATCCGCGATAGGGCTCCTACGCGCTTTATTTCGTCACAAATTGCTAGCTTAATTCTAGCCTAGATAAACCCAATCTTCTCCTTCTTATAGATGCTATTATCCTTGTTTTTAAAGGGCTCTAAATCTATCTATTAAGTATAAGTTTCCATAAAGTTTATAAACTGGCGGAAGTTATAGCGGTCTAGCTGTGTCCTATTCTAGAATAGCTTTGCATTATTATATTATATAATATATGGATCTTAAGTCCATTTCTTTAGAAAGGTTTGCAGCTATAGCTATATAGTAATTTACTCTTTATTAAGCTAATTAAGTGCAATCTAGTTTAGTAATCGGTCTTTAATCTTGCTAATAATCCAGCGTGTACACTCTTTAGTATTATCTCGTATCATCAGCATCTTAAAGAAGTTATCTACCTCACAAACCCAATCGTCCAACTATTAGGCGTTAGGTCTATAGCGGAGTTCTAGACTACTAGAGGCTTTAGCCAGTCAGTCTATATCCTTTTTCCGTTTATAGCGTAGATAACTCTCTAAGTCTTCTATACCTCCTTAGGTAGGTACTAGGTAGCTTCTAAAAAGCCCTTAGCCTTAACTAAGTTATAAAAAAATTTACCTAGCTTAGATTAGACCCTACTAGATCTAGATTTACCCTTAGAGGGTTCTAATATATTTATTAGTAGCTTCCTCCTGTATAGCTTCCAAAAGCCTTATAATAGCTTCCCAATATCCGTCTTAAAGGAGATTAATATAGGGCTCTTAACCTTCTAAACTTGGGCCTAGGGAGGCTCCTGCTATAGAGGTAGTGTTAGTACTAGTAGCTAGTATAGGCTTTCTAATAAGGCTTAGGTCCTAAGTTAGTAATTAGCTTAAATTACCTAAAGGGGTAGGCCCGCTTAGCTTATAAGCAGTCTATATACCGCCACTATGCCAATTATAGGCCGGTGGTCTTCCGGAAGGGTTCTAGTTGGTTCCCTAGTTGGACACGTTAGTATATTCCTCTGGCATTTCTAGCTTAAGGGAAGATCTTAAAGTCGCCTTTAGCGCTTAATCTTCTAATTAGCCTAGGTAGGGCCGGAGGGGTTCTAGTTACTTTCTGGCAGCGTTATAACCATTATAGAGGGTATCTGCGTTTTCCTTAACGGTAACTATAGGTATGCAAGAGTTTTTGAGCTCCTAGAGCATCTAGGTATTAGGGCTTATTCAGCCGTCTTACCTAAAGGGTTATATTATTGCAATCTCTCGCTATTAGAGGGACCTTCCTGCCTTTACGTAACGGCTTTCTATAAGGTATCCGTGGGGTTTCTATTTAAGTCGTCGCAAGATTTTTAAGGGAGGATAGTGGTTATAAACAAAAGATATAGATAAACAATCTAGTCCTTAGAGCCAACTACCCTTCTAAAAAGAGTAGGAAGGATTTAAATATAAGGGGATCTTATAGACAGGGGGCTATAAGGACACGATTGGAATAGAATAGATTAGTAAGAGAGACAAATCCTTAAGGAGGTAAGACCTCTAGAATTGTAGAGACTATATACTACGGGTACGTGCCTCCGGCACGTGACCGGCGACCATCCAAGGGGCGTCCGGGGGTTGTCCTGAGGGTAACCTAAGGTGTCCGCAATAATATCCCTTACAGAGTCTTTCCGGCTTTAAGATATTTACGCATTCCGGTTACTATAGGGCTAGGTAACTAATAAGGCTATTAGGCTTATATAAGACAAATAGGAAGTTATTAAATCTAACTATAGGTAATTTAGCTAACTTAATAAGGACTACTAAAGGCATAGACTGCTTAAGAAGAGTTAAGTTATTACTTATATAAGTTAGCGACTCCTAGAGTTCTATACTTGTAGATTTAATATTAAAGATAGTTATAGTAAATACGGTTGCTATTTAGTATAAGGTAATTATAACCTTCCTATTTAATATAGCCTCCCATATTATTATTAGATGGAGAAGGCTATATAAGACTTAGCGTTGCTACTACTAAGTCTTTTTTATTTATAGTAGCTACTTAACAGGCCGCCTACTATTGCGTTTAACTAGCAGCTAAGCTACGCCACTTAACTTAGCACTAATAATAAAGCTACCACTAATAGTAATTATTTTAGTAATGGTGGAGCAGATATAGCATTAGGTGCAGTAAGTGTAGTTTATAATATAATTATAAAGATATATCCACCTAAGTAAGCAGAAGTTCTTATAGACTTATTCCAGTGGTAAACTTAGCAGCTCCTTTTTAAATTTAAAGAGCTGCGTAATAAGGATAACCTTATACCAGTAAAGCTACCTAATACTATTTAAACTTTAAAGGTAGAGTTTAAGAAGAAGGGTAAGGCTGGAAAGTATAGCCTTACTAGCCTTAAGTAAGCTAAAAAGCAGTAAGAAATAGAGAGTAGGTAAAATAATATAAGAAGCAATAAAAGAATAGGTAGTGGCTAGTAGTGGGTATATATAAGGAGCTTAAAATATTTAAGAGTATAAAGTCGTTAAATGCACTATTTACATTAACCGCGCCTAGGAGGTTGCAGTGCTTACTATAAGACTTACTATAAGCAGCTGCTAAGAAGCGGAAATATTAGTTGTTAATTTTACCTATAGCCTCTAGAAAGCCTACTAAGAAGTCTCTATTAAATAACTTAGTTATATTATAGGGTAGCTTACCTAAAGCACCTATATTAAGGGTAGAGCCAGAGCAAAAGTTAATATTATTAAATATATTTATTCGTCTACTATAATTACCTATAACGTCCTTTAGCTAAGACTTTAATAACTCTAATAACTTTAATAACTTTAACAACTCTTTTATAAAGCTTAATACTTAGGATATTAACTTTAGGTTATTATAATTTAAACTAGGTAAGGAAGTTAATATAGTATAAACTAAGACGTAAGTAATAGTTATCCTACCTATATAAACTAGCAATTAAGTATACAGTATACTAAGCCAAATTAGGAAAACGTATACTAGCTTAGAGTTAATTGGAGATATAGCTATTTAACGCTATTTTATAGCTTTAACTCCTAACCACTAGTGGTAATTTATAGCTTATTGCCTTATTCTATTAAAGCCGCTACCTTATACTACGTTTAATATACATATAAAGAAGTCCTCTATAACTTAGTTAAACCCTACTACTAATATTACTAATATTAGTGGGGGGTCGTCAATTATGTCTATGGCAAGCTTTCCGGCGGTATAATTTTTAATAATCGCGACCCTTGATTATTTGGGGTGTCTCTATCACTATAGAGACTACCACAGTGATAAAGACGCCCTAAATAATCAATACTTCTGAAGTTCGATATTACCCCGAGCACTATAGCTCTCTTACAGTAACCGAGCAGCCTTGACTATTTGAGGTGTCTCTGTTACTATAGTGACTACTATAGTAATAGAGACGCCCCAAATAGTTGATACTCCTGAAGTTTAACACTACCCTAAGCACTATGGCTCTTCTGTAGTGACCGAGCAGCCTTAACTTTCTTTTAATGCTCGGCGCCGAGTCTTATTGTATTGCTATAGCCTCGTTACATCGCCGTAGAGCCTTATAAGCCTTATTGCATTACCGCCGAGGCCTTGGCCTAATTGCGCAGCAGAAGGTCGCGGGTTTAGTTTCCATCAGTAGCGTATTAAAAACGTTAAAAAAAAGGTTATTTTTTATTAAATCACGTATTAGCAAGGCTTTAAATTAATTATATTGTTCTTATCTTATTTTTAACGCCCCAAATCATATTAAACCTATATATTTATATTATGGCTTAATAGACCACTTAAGAACTTCGGGAAAAGTGGTGTAATTATATTAGCTAGCTCCAAATTAAATTAAAGCAATTACAGAACTTACTATACTACTATACCGCGGAGACTTTGTATTATAATACCTGCAATTTAATTAAATTATAACCCCTTTTAAACCTTATAATTAAATATTTTTACATATAACACCACACCAAGACTTATGATATAGGTGCAGATCACGACTCAAGCATGGCTTAATTATGATGTAATTGGTATACTGCCCTAAAATCAAGATCTATAACACTAAAAACAAGCTCTAAGCCACTGATTTTATACCGGCAGAATTAAACTTGGCAAAAGATTCGGACAGTAAAGTTACTGCCAAGAGTTACTGTCCGGATCCTGTCCGGAAAGCTTTCATATACAAAAATTATAAAAGTATAGTTGCTTTGTAGTCTGCTTTCTGTAGTGTACTCGAATTTGCGTTTGAATGCTAGAGTAATAATTCTCCACCATAACGCCGCCTTTATCGCTATATCGCTTTTGAACTTAGAAAGGGTCAAGTTAGACCGTAAAATCCTACTATGACGCAAGAAAACTATTTCCTTCGTCATTTGTGGTATATAGAAGAATTCGCCTATATAGGGCGGTACTTCGAGTAAGCAACTCTGAATATGTTCGGTGGTATGTTACATCACGTCATGCAGGAGCTAGATTACGGTTATATTACGTGGAGCTGAGGTCTGTGGCTTTGGCAGGCTAACCCTTTCGGCTCATGCCCATCTCCCTGCATGGAAGAACGAGCCTTCCCAGGTACAATAAGTCACAGTACGTGAGGGTTCCTCAGTTTTCCTCAGTCTGCTGCTGGGAGAGGACACTCTGCCTCATTTCCTCGGCCCTTCGTAGAACCTCCTCGCTGGGTGGCGAGTTCTTCATCCTCTCTGCAATGGACATAATCTCCTTATATTTCGCCTTCGATTCTCGCTCGGACCTTTCTTGCTGTATCACCCTCAGCTTCTCTAAAACCCAGTCCATCCCGCGGTATCCAGGGTCAATCTCGTGCCAGGACGGCCACTCAAAGGAGATAGATTCCGCCCTGTAGCCTGCCAACAGCGACAAAATCTCAGCTGTATTGCCATTTATGAAGTTGAGGGTGCGCCTGACCGCCGGCACATCCGCGACGTCTACCCAAAGAAAAGCAGTGTTCTGCTCGGGGTGGCAATATCGTTTATATGCTATATCCAGCGGAGTGCTCCCTTGTTTGTCAGCGGTATCAACGGAAGCCCCACTTTCAAGAAGAGCGCGGACGACTTTGTAGTTTCCGACCATGGTGGCCATACTCAGCGGCGAGCCCCAAGTGCTCGACTGGCAAAGGTCGAGCTGATGAGGCTGGTTGTATTTTTGTAAAAGCGTGAACACAATCAGCTTCGTCGTTTCGGTATCCTCTGGATCTTCGCTAGTAATGTGAATCGCACAATGAAAGGCAGAGAACTCCTCATCGGGATCATGGTGGCGGAGCACGATGAATCCATCGCTTCCTCGGTCGGGAAGGCTGAGAAGGAATCGAATGCGCTTCTCGGAGCCTCGGGTGTGCTTCTTGAGCAAAAGGCCAAGAGTTGTATACGATTCCTGCCCTTTGCCCGGATGAAATTCATCTCTGTCAAAGCCGTGGTCGTAAAGCCAGCGTGCAGTCTTGAAGTTGCCATTCTGCACGGCGACCATGAACGCAGCTCTTGGACGTGTCCCAGTCTCCGTTAACGAAGCACCTGCCTCAACTAGCTTCTGGATGTAGAACAGATCATCTGTTTCCTCACACGCTCGCAGCACGGCATCGTGGCCAGCCGTGTCAACCGCGCGAAGATTCGAACCGTATTTGAGCAGCAGCTCAAACTGGCCGCGATTCTGGTGAGTGATGGCAAGGAAGAGCGCGGTGCCGCCAGACGTGGCCTCGCCCCAGGTACTTTCTAGATGGTCTCCAAAGCCGAATTCAAGACCGGATCGCAGGACATCGGGATTGCAATCATGGTAAGCGGCAGCAAAGGTTGCGCTCATTTTCTGATTCGGCGTCACCATCAGAACGGCGTCTGCAGGTGCACCATGCTTGACAAGGAGTTCAATCACTCGTCTGGTCTTAGCCTCCCACGACAACCCGTTGCGCATCAGACACTTCCATCGTCTGTCGCCGGTTACCACCCAAAACAGTGGTTGAACGAAGACTTGCGCCCCAGCCTGAAGCTTTACCCAAGAAGCGAATGAGGCCCTGACTGCGTCGTACTCGAGGAATAGCTCAATCGCTGGCGCATAACCGAGACAGCATGCGTACACGAACGCAGACTTTCCAAAGTTCAATCGATACAGCGGGTCGGCCCCGTTGTCTACGAGTGTCCGAAGCGTCATCACACACTGAGAATCGATCGCCCAGTGGAGAGGAGTTCCCTGGACAGGGAGGTTGGAAAAACAATTGAACCAAGCTGGTTTGCCGTAGCTGTTGTCATCCCAGGCATTCAAGTCATTTCCACCTCTTTTCAGTAATCGAAGTGCCTCTGTCCGCTCTTGCTCCGGGAATCGGTGGAGCCAATGCAGAGGCGTTGTGCGCTGCCATGCATCACCATTCAGGGTAGCACCCTTTGCGAGAAGCATCTTGATCATGCGAAGATTGCCGTGCCGACTTGCAAGAAGCATAGGTGTCTCTCCGTCTACGACCTTGTCTTTCAACGCTGGATCGTTCTCGAGAACCATCTGGGCCAGCTCCAGCTCGTCGTTGATAATGGCATTGTGGAGAACCCCGTCTTGCCAGCCCCTTGAGTAACAACAATTGACTGGGTTGTTCTGTACATTATACACGTACGTGCGGTCGATCTCCTTGCCTTCATGCCATTTGAATGATTCTTTCTGCCGAGCATGAGCTTGTGCTCGCATAACCTCTCCTGATGTGCCGGACAATGCATACGCAGGTCGAGGGATACCCGCTTCAGTGACATTTTTGAGCCAGACCTCTCTCAACGAAGGCTCGATGGCAGTGGTATCCGAAGCTGGATATAGATCCACAAGTAATTGTTGTGCGAGAGTATTTCCAAGATGCGCACTCTCGTGTAGCATGTCCAGTCCCTTCTGTAAGTCGTACCTAAAATCTACATCGTCGATAGTGAGGCAAGCAAGATTGAGAAGCGCCCAGTGCTTCCGTTCAGAATCTGGTGACGGTGTTGAATACGCTAGACCTTCTAGATCCAAAGCAATCTTTTCCTTTACCGTGGCGGGTGTCCGTCTGAAACAACCACCAAGGCGATCTAGCTTCAGCAAGCAGTTCATCAGCTTCCACCTCAGAAGGTCTCGAGAGTAACTTACGTCGGGAATAGTCTTGGTCGAGAATTGGAGCGGCAAATACTCTATTTTGGCTCTGTTAAGATTAGTAATGGCTAAATGGATGGCATCTATGGGGCGACACGTACTACAACTAAGGGTGCTTGGGTGGCGTCAATACTGCTTATCGACGCAAAAACCGAGAGTACAGAACCAAATGAGTCCATATTTGGCATAAGACCACATAAGGTTCTTATGGCTGTCGTAATGGAAATGCAGAATGCCTGAAGGTCCTTCCAATCGCTGTGAGATTTGCACCAATATTCCATTTCACGCCGAGCTCTCAGGTCCCGGAGTTGACGGGTTTCCGCGTCCGGCATTCCATCCAGAGCGGGAGTGGCTGAGAATGATCCCATTGCAAGGTTTTGCATGTTTTGAAATTGGTTTTTTGTAAAACAATAGAACGATTCGAATAACGGCGTAGAAGCAGGGGGATGGCTGTACGTCGCAGAGGTGTCGGCATAATGCAGTATTGACAGGATGTCGGTCATGCTATTAAAACGCCTTTTTGGCTCTGTGTGAAGGCAGAAGAGGAGTAATCTGCAAATGAGGAATGCTGGGCACTCATCATGCTCCAGGTTCTGGAGGAAGTGGGTATGGATAACGCCTGCAAGCAATCCCTCCTGTTTGAGTCTGAGCATCTCAGCATCGCGAGTCTCCTCTGGAATAGACTCATGGTACGATACTCCGTTCCTGAAAATGGTATGCACGAGTAGTCCGTAGGAAAAAATGTCGAGTTGTCGTTGATAGCGCAGGTCAATTGTAGTGCATGCCTCCGGGGCTTCGAGATATTTAGTGTAGCCGATGAGACGGTCGTCGTTCTCGGCCATTGCAAAGCCAAAGTCTGTGAGCTTGACGACAAACTTTCGATTCGGATGTTTGAATACGAGAAGGTTGGAAGGTTTGACATCTCCATGTATGATGCCGCAGGAGTGGAGTACTTCGATCCCTCTTGCGGCGTCTCTGACGATGTCGAGCTTGTCAGCATATGAAGCTCCGTAGCCGTTCTGCTGGTAGTCTTTGACGCTTCCGAGTTCTGCAAATTCCAGAACAAGGGCTGGAAGGATATTTGGTGTATCGATATCTCCGGCGTCGTGGTAAATCACTCCAAGAAGATCAATTATGTTCTCGTGCTTCTGGAAGGGCGCATATCGGAGTACCTGCAGCTCAGTCGCCAGCTCTGAGTAAACGTCATCGACTGGCATGTTGTCGATTTCCACGCGCGGATGTTTAACGGCCACAATTTCTCTACCTTTGAAACGACTGTCATCCAGCCCTGTAGGAAAAGTTGAATATCGGACCTTGCGAACGTCGAACGATATACCACCCATGCTCACGTCTGCCCATTCGAAGGATCTGTTAGTAAGAATCGGCTGGAATTTAAGATGCTGCCACGTCTCATCTTCCAGGAAGATTGCAAGAAAGGCGATAAAGTCTGGACAGCGTGATTTGGCGAGATGGCTGTCTGATTTTTGTGCCAGGCCATTAAGCAGGGTAAGTGGACGGCCGAAGAAGGAAGACATTGTAGGATGTGTAGACCGTCGAAACTACTCGGTATACTGCAGATCTATTGTTGTTTGGCACGGGTTCCGACGTCGAGACTCCTGAACGGGGTGTCGATGCAGAGCAGATCTGATTGTTTTGGCTAGCTACAGGAAACGAGAACTTCTGGGCCCCGGAACGCAACGACGGCCTCCTGCATCGAGATTGTGGAGTCTAGACCTTTGAGGCTTGCGGCAAGGTACACCAATGACTAGTGTTGATTGCGGAAAAAAATTGGTGGCATGCCAGGTCCTCTTGCCAGGACGGGAGGACCTGCGCCTCATCGTCATATTATGCCCTCAAGATGTCAGTGTCAGCGCGTCGTCACCTTAATGTGTCTCACCCCCAAGCGAGACATACGCGCTCTTCTTCCCCTACCAAATTTACACCCAAACCCGAAATTCCTTGTACAAATCAATATGTCCCTTCCCCAATCAAGTTCTCGTGAAGCTGAAGTCTCTATACAAAAAGCTATACAAGACGTTGAATCGGGCGTTGAGCCATCAATTTGCAAAGCCTCCAGCGTTCGCGCATTACCCTATTCTACCGTTGCGCATCGCCTTACTGGGCGTCTCCTTCAACACCTGGCTCATAAAATGCTACTGCATCCTTATCAGGAGGATTAAATTGTTAAATGGATACACGAATGTTAGTCCTAGGGCCTTACAATAAAGGTTAATATGCTTCCTATAATAGCGAGCTCGTTCTTGGTAGAAGGTAGGGTAATAGGTAAATACTAGGGGGTGAAATTTATACAACGCCACGGGCTCTATACTATTATAAGTCGTTAATTAGATTGTCAGAGGGCCTAGAATGATAATCCAGTTATTATCTATAATTAGTTTAAGTTCTTTTAAAGCGTACAAAACTGTATAATTACAGCACCTGGTATACCAAACGCGTGTCTACGCGTTTGGTGCATTAGCCACTTGCTTATGACTAATCAGGGGGGAGGGCGCGTCAGTATATAGACTACGTAGTCTACCTCAATAGAATCGACAGTCACCACCATCCAAAAGAGCATACGATACTATACGTATTTCGTGCCCCTGGATATGACTTACTTGTATCATTAAGTTGATACAAACACTGATTAGTGAGCGCGCACAGATCAGCAATTACTTGACACCTCCCCCTGAGCGATACACGACAGCGACCACCCGTTTAATCCTAGTACGACCTACTAGAAGGTCGGAAGTTGGGGATTATGGACTATATTACTATCTCTGTATACTTATTTAAGTCTTAGTACGGTTTACCGGAAGTTTATAAATATAAATATAAACCTTTATAAAACCTCTTACCCTCCTATAAACTATTACAGACCTATTAATCGCCTTTATAGACTATTAAAAGACCTCTTAAACTATTATGGACCTGTTAATTAATTTTACGGACCGTTATAAGACCCCCTCTACCTACTATAAGCTACTACTACCCGTTACAGCTTATATAGATATACTACGCTATATAATATAGCAGATATAAGCAAGCAAATTAATAAAGGTTAAAAGAAGTAGAGTTAGGGAGTTAACCTTATATCTATAAACGGCGTTAACAACTATATTAATTTTAAAATCCTTAAATATAGATACTTTAAGCTTCTAAACAATAATCTATAGAAATAATATAACATCGGGAAAATATTCGCAGGATGAGATTCAAGTAGACTTTGGTTTTCGCGTTTCGCGTAATTGACATGCAATTTGACCAACTCGACACGCANTTNACCAACTTGACACGCAATTNACCAATTTGACACATCCAAAAGTCAAATAACACGCAGTTGACCTATTTAACAACTTTAAAAGCTAACTATATATTCCTTAACACGCAGTTGACCTACTTAATAGCTAACTATATATTCCTTAACACGCAGTTAACCTATTTAACAACTTTAAAAGCTAACTGTATATTCCTTNACATGCAATTAAGGTAAAGTTATATACTAATTACGCAAATAAATTTTTACACAGTTTTATTACTTAGAGGCTCTGCATAAGGCTCTACACGAAGCTCTACACGAAGCTCTACACGAAGCTCTACACGAAGCTCTACACGAAGCTCTACGTACAGAGGCTCTGCACGAAGCTCTGCACGAAGCTCTGCACGAAGCTCTGCACGAAGCTCTGCACGAAGCTCTGCACGAAGCTCTGCACGAAGCTCTGCACGAAGCTCTGCCACGAAGCTCTGCACGAAGCTCTGCACGAAGCTCTGCACGAAGCTCTGCACGAAGCTCTACGTAGAGGCCTCTGCACGAGGCTCTGCGCGAGGCTCTGCGCGAGGCTCTGCGTACGGAGGCTCTGCACGAAGCTCTGCACGAAGCTCTACGTACAGAGGCTCTGCACGAGGCTCTGCGCGAGGCTCTGCGTACGGAGGCTCTGCACGAAGCTCTGCACGAAGCTCTGCACGAAGCTCTGCACGAGGCCTCTGCGCGAAGCTCTGCGTACGGAGGCTCTACACGAAGCTCTGCACGAGGCTCTGCGCGAAGCCTCTACACGAAGCTCTATACGAAGCTCTACGTACAGAGGCTCTGCACAAGGCTCTGCGCGAAGCTCTGCGTACGGAGGCTCTACACGAAGCTCTGCATCGGGTCCCCGCTATATTCCCGATAGCGTCTACACGTGTCTCTGCCTATGTAGCCGCCTTATTTTTTACCCTTCCCTCCTTTCCTTACATCCTCCCTACCTAGGGAGGCACTAGAACGGCAGCCAGCAGAGGGACCGTTGCTAGAACTAGATGACTATCGCTAAAACCAGACGACCGTCGCCAGAACCAGACGACCGTTTACCAGAACCAGACGACCGTTACCAGAACCAGACGAACCGTCGCCAGGAGCCAGACGACCGTCGCTAGAACCAAACAACCGTCGTCAGAGCTAGACGACTATCGCCAGAGCCAGACAACTGTCGCTAGACCAAACGACCGTCGCCAGAACCAGACAAACCGTTACCAGAACCAGACGACCGTCGCCAGAGCCAGACGACCGTCACTAGAGCCAGACGACCGCGCCAGAACCAGACAACCGTCTCCAGAGTTAGACGAATGTCGCCAAAAACCAGACGACCGTCGCCAGAGCCAGACAAACCGTCGCCAGAACTAGATGACCGTCGCTAGAACCAGACGAACCGTTCGCTAGAACCAGACGACCGTTACCAGAGCCAGACGACCGTTACCAGAAACCGAGACAACCGTCGCCAGAACCAGACGACTATCGCCAGAACCAGACGACTGTCGCCAGAGCCAGACGACACAACGACTAGCCAGCGAACACTATAAACGATTCGATCGATTAATCGAATCAAGGTAGCACAGACAGGTAGGCACAAAATAGGTAGATGCTGACGGGTAGGTAGATATAGACAGGTAGGTAGATGCCAGACACAGGTAAGTAGATATAGATAGGCAGGCAGATGCAGATAGGTAAGTAGATGCAGATAGGCAAGCAAATGCAGATAGGTAGGTAGATGCAGACAGGTAGGTAGATGCTGACGGGTAGGCAGATAATAGACAGGTAGGCAGATGCAAACAGGTAGGCGATGTAGACAGGTAGGCAATGCATATAGGTAGGCAATGCAGCCAGGTAGGCGATGCAGGCAGGTAGGTAAGTCAATAGGTAAACTAGGTAGACGAGAACCATCGCTATATTATGATTAATTGATCTAAAAACAATAATATTTTTTTTGAACTAGCCTTAGTAAATACGCTTCTATAATAGCTTTATTTATTTAAAAATATTTCTATGTAGTATGCCAACGAGGTAGATATAGTTATGGTTGGCAGATGCAGGAGATTGCGTGTCAAAAAAACACGACATAGGCTAGTCGGTCGAGTTGCCAAATGACCTCAACTGCGCGCCAATTGCGTCAACCACCAGCCATTGAGGCCATTAAAAGGGTACCATATTTTGCCGATGAAGGAAGACTTTACGGACTTTATAGAAGCTATTTTAAGGACCTATAACCTTATAGCTACCTATAACCTATAAACCCTCTTATATAACTAAGGTGTATAAGTTAAAAAGGATAGGCGAGTTACTATTATACGGTCTTTATACAATACACTATATAAGGAGGACTAAACGGAATATATTAAAGAGTAGATCCTAAATTATATTAAAACTAGCAAACCCTTTACCTCTTTTAAACTTAATAGGATCTTTAGTCTTATAGATAACCTATTTAACTAAATTCGTCTAATAGACTAAAGAGATCTTAGAATTAATTTTACGGGCTAAAATATACCTAGTACTTAAGTTATAGACTATAATACCCCTATAAACTAAAATACAGACTAAAACCCTTCTATTGCTTAAGTTATAGATCTATAAACTACCTAAGTAAAGACCTATAGTAAGGAACTAGCTAACCTAGCTAAGCTTTATACTAATAAATCTAAGTATAGTAGCAAAAACAATAACTTTAACTTTAAACTAACTATCTTTATAGACCTCTGCCAGAAGGCTAATATCCCTAAATAGGAGTTTAGCTAAGCCTACTCTACTATACTGCGTGGCCTAGCCCTTAACCACTATTACACTAACCTTAAGAGTAATCCCCTTAGTGTTCCCTTTAATAAGCTATATAAAGCTATATATAACTACTTTAAAGGGCTAGAATATAAGCGTAATATCCTTATATAATGGAATGCAATTAAGTTACGGACTATAATTAATAAGAATACTAAAAAATCGACTATAGAGTGCCTGTAAATCCTTATTAAAGACCTTTGGTACCTATAGCACGGCCTTAATACTAAGCTTTAAATAGACGACTTCCTATATAATAAACTTATTACAGCTTACTAGGGACTAGGACCCTATAAGTACGCTTATTATAAGCCTATAGATACCTTAACTAGCCTTATTAACGATTTACGGTCCTTTATTATAATATATAAAGTTTTAAACCCACTAAGTAGTACTTAAGCCTTTATTATAGACCTATAAAACCTATAAACTAACTTAGATACCTACTTTACGGACCACCGCTACTACTAGCAGTACATATACTAACTAAGTCCCACCTATAACCCCCGCAGCAACCCCTATATAAAAGTATACCCCCATAGATAAACTAGCTAGAAGTGCTTTATATGCGGTAAGGAAGGATATTAGTCTATAAGGCATACCTAGAAAGAACATAATAAGCCTAAAAAGAGATTTAATAGCCGGATTAACTAGTTTATCTTAGACTAAAGGAGAGGGGGTAAAGAAGTCTCTTAATAAGTTAATGGAAGCCTTTATAATTAACTTTAACTTAGATACTTAGGAATA
The DNA here is from genome assembly GCF_001692895.1 of Cenococcum geophilum 1.58. Lineage (NCBI taxonomy): Eukaryota > Fungi > Ascomycota > Dothideomycetes > Gloniales > Gloniaceae > Cenococcum > Cenococcum geophilum. The sequence continues at coordinate 360,435 of NW_027137618.1, read as the reverse complement.
GAAGACCTTAGAGACGTTCCTAACTACTTTTAGACCTTTTACAGATAGCTAAGCCTTTAATATTATACCCGTATTAGCTAACTACTCCTTTATATACTTAATCGCACCTAAAAACTAACCTATAAGTATACCTATTAAACCTATTACGGATGTTACGGACTATAAATAGGACCTATTTACATATATTACTACAGAACGCTATACCCCTAAAGAATTCTATAGCGTTATAATCGATATAGGTACTTTTAAAAAGTCTACTATAGGTTGTAGACAATACCTTATATATAAAACCACTATAAATAATAACACGGATATTAATACTATATAAACTGGGGCTATAAACGTCTAATTCGGCATCAGCTTAACCGTATTAATTAGATTAGTTATAGTTAAGACCCTAATTAGCCTAGTTAACTTCTACGTAGTAAAAGCGGACATCTCTTTTCTACTCTGTCTTGTGGATATGGATAGGCTATAGGTTTACTACAATAATATTACGGATACCTTAATTGGCCCCGTAACTGCCCTAGGAAGTAAGTATATTACCCTACTAATTGCACGACGATTTAGACACCCGTTCCTTATATAGGGAGAGACTTTATAGACCTATATTTAGGAATCTTTTAACTATAACCCATACTACCTTACTAGTATAGAAATCCACTGCCTATACCGCCGTTTCGGCCACTTATTAGCTAGAAAGCTATATAGAGTCCTTAAACGCTCTGGATATAATAACGTTAATAAGAAGGCAATTAACTACCTAACTAAATACTACTCCTTTTACTAGAAATATAGACGTTCCCTAGGCCGATTTAAGTTTACTCTTTATAAAGATTTTAATTTTAACTACTTAGTATACGTAGATATTATATATATTAACGGCAGCCTAGTATTATATATAATTAATAAGGTAACCCACTATTAAGCCGCCCGTTAGTTATAAAATATATTTATAAAATATACTTAGGATATTTTGTAGACCTACTAGATTAATATATATATTAAACCCCCTAAGTATATTACCTATAACGCTAATAGGAACTTTATTAGTAAGGAATTTTAATAGTATACTATGGCCATGGCTATTTTAATAAAAGCCGTTCTAGTTAAGGCGCACTAGTCCGTTAGGCTTATTAAGTAAGCTTACCTAGCTTTATAGAGAGCTTACTAAATTATTACGGATAAGTATAAGGATATTTAAAAGGAACTGGCTTTATAGATAGCCGTAAAAGCCGTTAATAACACCGCTAGCCCTAACGGACTAGTATCCACCCTCTTGGTTTATAGAGCTTACCTAAGAATAAGCAAACTGGACCCTCCTACTCCGTTTATTATAGATTAAGCAGCTGCAATATAGAAGGTAATAGCTAAAATAGTTAAGTTACGGGCCAAATAAACTATTAATAGCGCTCTGCACTACTGTAACGGACCTAATATAACCTTAGTATATAACCTCCCGCTTAATTCTAAAGTCCTTATATAGCGTAAGAGCGGCAATTAGACTGGACCTTATTGTTTACTAGCTATAGAAGACGAAATATACCGCGTATAACTCCCTAGCGGACTAACTAGCTTTAGAAGCATATCCGTAAAACCCTATTTTTAGTCTAAAAATACCTATAATGTTAAACTAGACGAACTAGAAGCACCCTTACCTACTTTAAAAGTCCTCTATAAACTTACTAAACCTACTAAACCTGCTATAAAGCGTGGCTAAGGACGCCCCCGAAAACACCCTATAACTAAAAACCCCGTAATAAAAGAATTACCTAACCTCTACAGGTACATCTGTAAGGCAACTCCTACCTATAAATATATTAGTCTTAGTCTAGGAAACCCCTTTTATAGATTTATAACGCAAAGAGATTAATAAACTACTTAAGGAGGGCGTCTTTACGGTTATAATGGAGAGAGACGTTCCGCAAGGCGTCCGTATATTTAACTTACACTTTATTAACAAAATTAAGCACCCTAGTACTAACAAAGCCTTTAAAAAATTAAGGCTTATTATATAAGCTTATAACAACTAAGGAAAGGACTTAGTCCTTATACAATTGCCTATAATTTAACGAGTTAGTTAACGGATTATACTTATACTTACGCCTAGACTACAGTAAACTAAACCTATAGCCCTTTACTTATAGGATATCTTATAAGCCTATATATAGTCTAATACCTACCTAAATAGAGATATCTTTATACGACTACCCCTTAAGCTTAATTTATAACTAGAAATAATTTTATAGGTTATAAAACCCCTTTATAGAGTACTAGAAGCTAAAAACTACTAGTTTAAGATGTATTACTAGCACCACGTCCGTAAACTTAAGATGGAGTAGTTAATATATAACCCCTGCCTCCTATACACCCTATTAGACGGCCTTAGTATTATTAAACTCTAAATAGATAATACCATCTTTTTAGCGGACTAGACCTTTGCGGACGCTAAAGAGGCTAAACTATAAGAAGCTAAGTTCCTAGTAAAGTTATAAGAGTAGTTAACTAAGCAGACTCTAATTAAGTTTAATAGAGGTTTAATTATATAAAAGGGTAACCTAATTTAGCTAACTTAGGAATACTAAGCTTAAAACCTAAGGCTTATTATAGTAAAGCCTATAGACCTTACCAGTTCCCGCAGAGAGACCTATAAGACCGTAAATATAAAGGACTAATACGTTGTACAGCATATAAGAGGTACCTATATTACTATAGTCTGTTAACCTAAATCTGCCTATAATTTATCCTTTATAGCCCAGGTAATAGATCTATAAGAGGAAAATATTAAGTAGCTTAATAAGCGTATTTAGTGGCAAATTAATAATGCAATAAGAGGATTTACTTTTGTACCACTAGACCTAAATTCCCTTAGCGTACTGGTATTTATAGACGCCTCCTTTACTAATAATAGAGACTTATTATTATAAATTAGCTTTATAATTATATTTACGGACTGTAATTAGGACGCAAATATACTATATTAGTCTTTAATTAAATATAAATAAGTAACCCGTAGTATACTAGCTTCTAAACTATATATACTAGCTTATAGCTTTAATATAGCAGCCATAATTAAATTAATAATCTAGAAGATTCTATAATTAGAGTAGTTACCCCTAGTTTTATATACTGATTTAAAGTCCCTCTATAACTGCTTAGTTAAACTAGGTACGATATAAGAGAAGAGGCTTATGGTCGACCTAATATGCTTACATTAGGCCTATAAACGACGTGAGATTATAGAGGTTAAATAGATTAGCGGCGAAGATAACCTAGTAAACGTAATAACTAAGGCAAAGCCGTGCTAAGCTCTTAAAACCCTAATTAATATAAATAAGCTTAATCTAAAGGTTATAGAATAGGTAGAACGAGACTAACAGAGCACTTATAGTTTATTTACGGCCTGATTAGAAGGCTATACGGTTTATTTTACGGACCGTAACTAGGACTTATAGTTAGCTTAGAGCACCGTTTGGAGGGCAGCCTAAAAGGCACCTTAGGAGGGATTTCCTATATACTTCATTTGTGTTTTATAGTTCTAATAAGGCAATTACGGAGGCTATATACAATTGGGTCTATCTTTAAGTGCCGCTAGTGTATAATTATAGCACCTGGTATACCAAACGCATGTCTACGCGTTTGGTGCACTAACTACTTACTTATAACTAATTAGGGGGGAGGGCGCGTTAGTATATAGACTATATAGTCTACCTTAATAGAATTGACAGTTACTACTATCTAAAAGAGCATACGATACTATATGTATTTTGTGCCCCTGGATATGACTTACTTATATTATTAAGTTAATATAAACAAAAACAAATATTTAATTAAGCATTTAAAATTTATACACAACTTTAATAAGAAAGGGGTTATACTAAGCTAAGTAGTAACGGCTTAAATAATTGTCTCTGGCAAGAATAGTAGGGAGAGGTTAAAGAATTAAACCATTTAATAACCGGGATCTTAACAGTTAGTCTCTATTTGTAAGAGTATATATATTAGATCCCGCCGCGCTTACAAACAAGTTCGCAAGCACTCGATGTCTTTTTGGCCGAATGGCGACGTAAGGCGGGACACGTTACACTATTATAGAGATAATTACTGCTAGTTGCTCTTACCTACCTCCGTTCTTAACTTAGAAGGGGCAGTAATACTAGGAGACTTGGTATTAAATTACTAAGCATAATAAGCGCCTTCGCGGATATACCTATGTAACCTTAACTAATGGCTAGACGGATGACTTATTAGGCCTATACTATATTAAATACTATAATAAATATACGAGACAACTTGTGGAGGACGCTAAGGGTAATATTTAAAGCTACTATATGCTTCTAATAGATAATTATTTAAGCTATCTTACCTAGCGGTTTATCTAGTATATACTATCACACAAGATCGTCTATTACGGCGCTAGTGGAAAACGGTAGATTATAGTAGACGTTATGGTAGATATAGAGTTACGTAAGCTTATGTGACTTAAGGGCCGCATATAACTTTAAGCGGCGCTACTATTCTTCTCCTTTCCTTTCTCTAGCTTTAGATCCTTATTTATAGACAATTTAATTATATAGGCTTATATATATCCCTCTTGCCATACTTATACCTTAATTAACTAAGTTGTTAATATTATTTAAAGCTTATCTATTCTTTCTTTTTAAGAAGGAACTTAAATATATTTATAGACTATAAATAGAACAAGGACATAGAAATAGACTTAAAGGATATTACTAAAATATAAAAGGAATATAAATAAAACCCTAAGAACTAGATACGCATAGACTAAAACCTCTAAAGAAATTACCTAGAATTATTTAACACCCTTACTACTATACTAAGGGATGTAGTAGCTGGCAAAGCAGCTATAAAACCTATAAATACCTTAGATAAAGAAACAATTAATATCCTAACCCCCTAGGCGGAACTTATAGCAGCTAATACTAAAATTAAACGGCTACGGGAACTGCTTAAAACTAAAGACACCCCTATATCTAGCAATAACCTATTAAACAGACTTGCTATAGTCCTTAAGGCCCTAGCCTAACGTATAGTATTATTATAATCCGTAAAGGTTGCGGACCCCCTATTACTTTTAAACAGAACAAACCCTATATTTAATAATTAGAAGCTTTAACTATAAGATAAGCTTAAAGTTAATATAGATTACTTTAATACTATTTAAGCTAAAATAGCCTATATCTTTAGCCGCACTAGTAGGGATATATAGACGTATTTATGTCTATAATATGCCTAGGACTTAATAAACCCCTTCCTCTCTAGAGAAGAGATAATTAACTACCTATCTTTTATTTATAAGGACCCTTTTAAGGTATAAAACGCCCGCCTTAATTATAAAAGCCTAAATATAAAAAATAACGGAGACCTTTTTAGCCTTTTAAACCCGCTTTCTATACCTAGCTGGCTAAGCTTAAGTTCCCTAAAAAGACCTACTACTAGATATATTTAATAAGCTCACCCTAAACCTATAGCGAGTCGTATTACTAGTTTTTACTACTATATAGATGCTAAAGGAACTTATAGACTAGCGCTTAGCTATTAACTAAGGCCTTTATTAAATTAAGGTATACGCTAAGTAGTATAAAGCCAGAAACCCTTTAAACTAAATTATAAACACTTTAAGAACAGCCTATAGTGCCCTAGTATAATTAGCAACCCCTATAGCACTAGCTATATAGCCTACTATTAATCTAGTAGCTAGTTATATAGCTAGTCCTACTATAGGCCTAGTATATACTTAGCTTATATATAGCAACCCCTATTAGCGACTTAGTCAATTAAGGCACGAGTACGGCAAGAGGGACGCGTAAGCCTATATAATTGGATTGTCTATAAACGAGGATCTAAAGCTAGAGAAAGGAAAGGAGATAGATGGTAGCGCCACTTAATATTATATATAATCCTCTGGTTACATAACGCCTACTATTATATTAATTTTTAGGCCTTTTCTAGATTTATATAGGCTACCATTTAGGCTTCTTCTAAGCGCTTAGCGTACTGCCGTGCTTCCTTATAAGATATATTTTAATATATAAAAATGTCTATTTAAAGCGAAGTCACGCCTCCTTTAAACAGCAACATCAATATCTATTATAATTAGCCTTTTAGCTTTTCGCTTTAAAATAAGGCTTATTTAATAGAGATTTTGTTATTTATTCGTCTTATAGCCTTAATAATGCTATGCCGTATAGCGTTGTATTGTCATCGCGATAAAACGTCTTACCACTTAGAAGATCGCGAAGTTTCGCGTCGCGTCTTTCCACAACAGCTGTTGATAAGTAGTCTTTCCTAATAATTTTTCCTATAGGGTTTTTTCAATAGGTTTTAAATTGACGCTTTCCAGCTTCCTCTTTACTATGTTATTGTCGTCGTTAATAGCCTTCGATATTACCTACCCAAACGGTTTTTAATAATACTTTATAGGCGTAAAGAGACGACATATATTCCTACTCCTATATTAGTTATTAGGCGTAGGCCTTATACCGCTAGATTTGTTATTAACAGCCTTTAATATTACCTAGGTTCTTAGTTACATAAACGGTCTTTTAACGATACCCTACGGGCGTAAAAAAAGACGAGATATATTCCTACTTCTATATTAGTTGTGGGCGTAGGCCTTATACCGCTAGGTTCTAACGGTACGCGGTTTAAGGCAATAAGTATATAATTATCTACCACTGCTTAAGATAGTAGGGAACCTACTATGCAATATAGCAGGCTGAGATAATTACTCTCTCCTTGGGCCTATACCCCCTAATACAATATATTATTTAGAATATATCTTTATCTCTATAAGTAAGTAAATAGATAGTCTAGGGACCTTTTAGTCTTTTTTAGTTAAAGCTTATATAGGGTAAGTAGCCTATTTTTAGTTAGATAGGGGCAAATCCTATAGAGTTATAGAGTAGGGTTGCTTAGGTATAGTCTGTTAGGGGTAGTAGTTTAGCCTAGTTAATAAAGGGCCAAAGTCTTTAGTCTAAGTATTAATTTATAATTTCTATCTAACTATTTATTTAGGGGTAGTATACTATAGAAAGCTTTAGCTTAATGCCTAAGATCTAGGTAAACTTATTCTAGAAATATAAGGGGGCTTTATAAATAGGGAGCTATAAGGCACAATTATAGAATAGGATAGATTAGTAAAGAGACGAATCCTTAAGGAGGTAAGGCCTTTAGGATTATAGAGACTATATACTATGGGTATATGCCTCTAGTACGTAACTAGCAACTATCTAAGGGGCGTTTAGAGGTTATTCTAAGGGCAACCTAAGGTGTTTACAATAATATCCCTTATAAGAAAGCCGATATAAATTATAGCTTATAATTAGATATAATAATATCTAATAGTTTATAGATTTAGTAGACGTAGTAGATATATAATTAGGTCGCTTTTTTAGCATTAATATTTTTATAATATAGGATTAAGAACAGGCGCTTGCTAAAGCGGTTAACTAAGATTATAACTATATCGTATCTATTATCGTCTATAAGTAGCTTATAAAAGTCTATAAAGATATATTACTAAGGGCGTTCTAATATTAGAAGTGGTTTTAATAGTCTTAGGATCTTATCTTATAGGATTATAGATCTATAGTAGCTATTACAGTTTTGTATATAATGGTTAATATAAGCTTTTATAGTGTGCGGAATTAAATAAGCAACTTTTTTGTAAATCTATGGAAATTAAGTGGTATAAATACATGAAAGTAGACGCCTAACTCCGAAGCCTATAACTTAATCTTTAACGATATCTAAGACATACAAGGTAGTGCTAACGCTGTCTTAGAGCCTTCCAGGCTGCAGTTTTATATCTCGGCACAGTACCAGTAGTCAGTTACAGTTAATATCTATAACTATTCTAGGCTAGTAGTAGTAGTCGCTAATAATTCTATAGGTTTTATTTTTTTAGGGTAGGTCGTAAAGACCTAGGTATATACTTTGGCGATAAGCTAAGTCCGTAAATTCTATTTCTTTACTACTACTAGCCGTTTCTAATACTTAAGTAATCCATTTTTAAGAGACTATAGGCTAGCAATATTCTTTGTCTTTTTATAGTACTTTTATAGAGAAGGGGCTATATAGTTTATCTATAGTAGTTTATTAATAAAGTTAAGTCCGGAGGGGTTAATATAATATATCTTGGCGTTTAAAGAGTCTATATTTAGTTCTGCCTATATTTAGGGGTTAAGGTGCTTTAGTTATAGTAGTGTTTAGGTCTGTAATAAGATCTTTATAGCCCTTTAGTTATTTAGGTCCTGTTTATACCTTATAAGAGTATTTACACAGTTTATAGTATCTAGTCTATATATAATTAGGAAGTTAAACTAAGATAAAATATCTACTTAGTATGCCTACTGGGCTATAAGGGCATTTATTATTATAAAATATTTTAGGGCTTTATAGGTTTAGAGGTCCCTTTTAACTATATACGTTAGTGCTAAAAGCTAGAAATAATAGCTAGCATTTCTTTATTATAGATATAGTAGTTTAGCTTAGCGTTTACTAGAGTTTCTAAATAGTATATAATAGGGTGCTATTTTCTGTTAGGTTGCTTCTAGGAATAAATACTAGCTATTATACTATTTAAGGCACCCGTTTCTAATATAGAGGGCCGTTTTAGGTTAAAGTGGGTAAATAGGGGAGCTAATACTAGCCGTTCTTTAAGCTTACTAAAGGCCTACCTATATATAGCATTAAAGTAAAAAGGCTAGTCTTTTTTAATAAGGCGGTTAAGGGGATGGGTAATTCTACTATTATTTCTAATAAAGTATTAGTAGAAGTTACAGAAACCTAGAAATAATTATACCCCCTTTACGGTCCATAGGGGTGTTTATTAGGTAATTATAGCCGTTTTATTTAGGTTAGTTTTAATTCTATCTATACTAATAATAAACCCTAAATTATATATTTTTTATATATATTTTTATATATATTGTATTATACTACATATAATACTGCGCATGCAGCCTCTAGGTTATAGCGCTATAGTTCTATATATATAAATCCTTTCTAGGCAGCTTAATATATACTAGTAGCTATATCCTATTAGTTTGTAAATCCTTAGGCTAGGGATTTACAGCTTTTTAGTAAGTACTAGGTTGCTAACAACTATTAGGTAGTAAGAAAACGGTAAGAAAATAGTAGAAAAAATCGAAATAAGTAAACCTAACGCCTGTCCCTGTCCTATTTGTAGTTTATTTCTATCTTCTTACTTTCTATAGTCTATCTATTAGGGCTTTAGTAGGAGTTACCTCCTTCTAGAGATCCTACTGCTCTTAGCCACTTTCTAGTAGCTATTTTTGTCCTACTTAGGAATAGAAAAAGCGCCCCTCTTCCTTTCTTTGTGCAAAAAAGCTTCTTTAGGGAAAGAGAAGAGCCTATTTATCTTTGCATTTCCTTTCTATCTTCCTAATATAGTCTACATTCTAGTAGGAGATGCGTAGGGGTTTGTACTGCAGTACAGTCCCTAAAGCATCTACCTTCTTTATCCTTCCCTATTGTTTTAGAGACGGATTTAAAGAAGCCTTTTCTTAGTTTTAGTTAAAAGAAAGCTAATTATAGCCTTTTAGGATATTTATCCTTAGGTTCTTTAAAAGAAAAAGGGTAGTTTCCTTTACAGATTCTAGTATAGTGTTTTCCTTTACTTTTATTCTATTGCTAATTGTCTTTCTACTGTTCTAGTATCTTTTCTCTTACTCATCTCCCTAGGTAGGCTAGAGAAGTATAAGAAGATTATAGTTTTCTTCTAAAAAGGCACTTTTTAGCTAGCTTATCTGCTATTTTATTTTTATAGATTCCTAGATAGCTAGGAACCCAATAAAAGTTAATAGAGATCCCCTTACTAGCTAAGTAGGAACAGCTTTGCGTAATTTTAAAGACTAGTTCTTGTCCCCCTATAAGAGAATTAAGCTATAATCTCTTAATAGCCGCTTAGCTATCTATAAAGATATAAACCTATTTCTCTTCTAGTCTTTATTATTTTAGGTATTTTAGGGCCCTATAAACTGCGCAAAGTTCTACGTTTATAATTTCCATATAGGGCCCTAGATTCTAGTTTATTGCATATTTAATCCTATTTCTCTCTCCTATTTTACATACAGCTGCTATATTTAATTTACTATCTTTAGAGCCATCTATATAGTATATATCTACTAGGTCCCACTCTAGGGATTCTTATAGATTTTCTACTAGTCTTAGATGTTCTTATACAGCTTCTTCCTTATTACTCTTAGAGATAGAAAAGGATGCAGATATAGGAGGAGACCATGGTTTTTGCCACTCTAGAGAGATTTTCTCTATTTTCCAGTTCTAAACTAGCTGCTAAGCCCTAGATACTAGGGATAGTAGCTATGTTTTTAGCTGTAGTAAGTACCTTATAGTAGAGTTTTTAGAACTAGAATAGGAGCTAGTTACTAGTTCGTCCTTATCTTTATTGTTCTCTTCTATATAGGCTTTTTTAATTATATAGTTTTCCTTAAATTTTAGGATTCTTAATGCGTAGCTATTACAAAGCTTTTTAAATCTAATTCTAGGAGGAGGAATAGAGGCTTCAATCTCTATAGCTTAGCTAGGAGATCCTCTAAATACTCCTAAAACTAGTTTTAGGGCCTTATTTTGTAGAGATTGGTACCTACATTGGGAAAATATTCGCAGGATGAGATTTAAGTAGACTTTGGTTTTCGCGTTTCGCGTAATTGATATGCAATTAACTAACTTAACATGCAACTTGACTAACTTAACACGTAATTAACTAACTTGACATGCAACTTGACCAACTTAATACGCAATTAACTAACTTGACATTTAACTTGACCAACTTAACACGCAATTGACTAACTTAATATTTAACTTAACTAACTTAATACGCAATTGACCAACTTAATATTTAACTTAACTAACTTAATACGCAATTAACTAACTTAATATATTTAAAAGTTAAATAACACGCAGTTAACCTACTTAATAACTTTAAAAGCCAACTGCACATTCCTTAACATGCAATTGAGGTAATGTAATATATTATTTTAAAGTTGTATACTAATTACGCAAATGAATTTTTACTATTTTTTTAGCCTGTAGTATGCTAGCTTATAATATATATTATATACAATCTCATATAATCTTATACAATCTTATATAATTTTATATAATCTTATATAATCTTATATAATCTTATACAATCTTATATAACCTTATACAATCTTATATAATCTTATATAGTCCTATATAGTTTTATATAGGTTTATTATTATATTATATATTATAGGTTCTATACTAGCTTAGCTGCTTTTGCTATTTGTCCTAGCTTTTATATAATAACGCGATACGAGTTCCTTCTTTAAGAAAGTTGTCCGAGTATAGAGTATTATATTGGTCCCAATTAATATAATTATTAACGTAGTATAAATCTGGATAAGAAGTAGCGGCTAGAATAATATGCGCGCTTTATAGAATAGATGGCATTAAATAAAAGCGACCACCTTTAAGTACTTGCCTAGTATTTACGCTTAAGCGCGGCTACCTTTTCACCTTAACTATACCGTGTGTTAGATACGGCAGTCTATAATTTAATGGCTAAAGCAGCTCTACCATAGCTCCAGTATACTGCATGTATATACTATACTTATTTAACCTTTTAATATCTAGAATAGTAATAATTAGCTAAAGCTAGCCTATAAGTCTTCTACCTAACGGCGTGCGGCCCTTTTTAATACGGTTGCCGTTATCTATATACTCCTAGACTTATATATAATTACGCCTCCACTAGTTAGAATATTGCTAATTTAGTATGCAACGTACTACCTTACTAATTTAGCCCTTAAGGTCGGTTGTATTTTTTCCATCTCGTTTCTAACAGCGAATAAATAGATATATTTTAATAAGCAGGCGCTTAACCTATAAGGGGTTCTTCTCTTTCCGGTCCATATTAGAGTTCTAGGTACATTCGCATTGTAGTTTTTGCCTATACTCTTAGACAAATACCGCAATGCCGTCTAGAAACCCTAGGATTTTATAGTAGTTTGCTATATAAGATATATAAAGCCACGTCTTTAACCTAAGACGCCTCTAAATAAGATTTATTGCCTTATTTATATCTTCTAAAGGCCACTAAAGCTTTACAACTGCTAAATATTATATTAGTTAAGTAACCTGCACCTCTAAACGCTGGGAAGACTATAGTATAGAATTACTATTTGTAAAAGCTATTTCGTCTTCTATTGCTAGTACTGCTACCCGTCTTAAATTATAAGAGCAGATTTAAGATAGCGAATCCCGTTTATTTGTTAAGTTATAAAACGCCTTAATAATATAATAGTGTCCAGCTTCGCTATTTGCGCCAGTATAGTACTTATCTACATATCCGTACAGGTGGATATTTTCCTTAAAATATACAAGGGCATGGAATTTTGGTATATTAAAATAGCCTATATTAGAATCCTTTGCCTTTAGATAGAAACTTTAAAATATACCTTTAAGCATATTAATTTAATATAGGGTGTGGTGCATATATCGTAGTGTCTCCTCGTTATGGGTGTAATACTAAGCTATAATAACGAAGTTGTATACGGCTCTTGTAAAATGCATAGTATATAGTTCCCTAGATAACAGTAGTGGGGCTAGCACAGCGACAAGTTAACAAACTATGGCTTTTTGTTTATTACCTGTCTATTAAGTAACTTTACTAAATATTAGGTTATTAAACCGTTTTAGCTTTATAAAAGCCGGGACTTATCTAAAACGCTAATTAAGCTAAGCCTCCGCAGATATATTTGTTATAGTTATCTTTATCCCTCTTCTTTTTCTTTTTAGCTAGATAATATCGCCTACTAGTTTCCGTACCCATTCGGTAAGTTATATAATAATACCCTTTAGAAGCTAATGTAGAATATCTACTATTATGCCCTTATAGATATTAAATAGGCGATAGTGCCACGTAAAATATTCTACTGGGTGTACCTAGTTATCTAAGGATAGAAGAATATTCTTTAGTTTCTGGCGTTTAATCTATTTTCTCGTCTCCTTATAGGTGCGTAGTGGGTATTATTTCTTAGTTAAGTTCTCGCGCTTTAGAGGGGGGACCTAGCATATAGTGTAGTACTATTGGCTTTTAATATCTGTAAGCAGCACTTGTTCTTTATAGTCTGCCATTATTCCATATATAATTGGATAACATTATTGCACAAAATTATCCGTATATTAAAGGTCTACGCTACTTTCTATAAGATACTTAATTGCTATTATATTTTAGTTAATAGAATATAGCGTTAGAATACTAAAGTAGGGCTTACGTTTAAGTATAGTTCTTATTACCTTATAATATGCTTTACTTTTTATATCGTTATCTTTTTCTTTAATAACTGGTATAAAGCCGACAAGGATATTTGCGGGGGATATCTATTAACGCCAAACTTGTTGGTTAAGATTACTAATAGTAAGATATACCGGCCAGGCCGATTTATTACTATAGTGCATTATTAGCTAGGTCTTATTAACTACTATAAGTATAGGAACTACTATAGCACCGCTAGGAAGCTTGTCTTATGTCTCCTACTACTAGTTATTACTATATAGCTCGTTATAGACTTAGTGGTTTTCGGCATTATAGAGTCTCTTTAGTGCATATACTAGTGCATCTTTAAAGGGTTAATAGCTAATTAGAAAGGTAATTATATTTATAACATCCTAGTAAAGAATATGGTATTCCCTCTGCTTAGAGCCTTTAATATATAATTCCACCTTATACTCTAATTGGAGCTATTATTCGTCTTATATACTAAATAGAATAGCGGTAATTAGTTCTTCCCATTAATTTACAGATTAGAAGCTGAGTAGGCTATAAAGTGGGCTAAGGCGGGTATCTTTAAGCAGTGTGTTGACGTCTTCCTTTATATAGCGAATGCGGTGCAGCTATATTAAAAAGGCGTAATTAAACTCCGAATAAAAAGGATTGTATAGTATACTTTAGCTATTATCATATTATAATATAGTAATATCTAAAATTGTCTGGCTAACTTACTATATATTATTATCGGTCTTGCATAAAATTAGTTCACCTGCCTTTATATTCTTAGTTGCTTTAAATATCTCTACTTTAAGTAATAATAATAACGATATAACGCTTTTCTGATATAGTATACCGCACAGAGGCACTAGATGGGTATTCTACTTATATTTTACCACCACTAGAGCGTACTTGTTAGTATCCGTATTTATACCGTTCAGTTACAATCGCGCGTTATCTAATTAATAAGAGTAGTGGAATTAATCGCAAATTGTAAGTAGTTGGGCCGTAATAAATGTGCGAGTGTTATATCTCTCTTTACGTGCTTTTTTATAGACGTGTTAGTGGCTAGGTAGCCGCCTTTTATAGCACTATAGGTGTTGGTAAAGGCCGCTATAACTCTTAGGGGTATAAGAACACTATAGACAGCTCCGCTGCATTATTACTAATTATATATTAAATAATATGGTATTATTTCTAGGCGTAAAGAGTGCGTGTTATAGTACTAACGGTTAATTACCGGTATTTAATCTATGTAAGTAGCTTAGCTTTATAGCTACTAAGAGTATACCTTTTATTTTCTTACTAGAACTAGTTACGCTAAAGTATAAGTATAACTAGCCTAATACTGAGTTTAAGGACTTAAAAGAGTCTAAGGTAGCTAAAATGGATGCTAAAGTGCAAGTATAACTAGCTTAATACCGAGTTTAAGGACTTAAAAGAGTTTAAGGCAGCCGAACTGGATGCTGAAGTATAAGTATGATTAGCTTAACACCGAGTTTAAGGACTTAAAAGAGTCTAAGGTAGCCAGAATAGACGCTAAAGCGTAAGTATAACTAGCTTAATACTGAGTTTAAGGACTTAAAAGAGTCTAAGGCAGCCAAACTGGATACTAAAGCATAAGTATAACTAGCTTAATACTAAGTTTAAGGACTTAAAAAAGTCTAAGGCAGCTAGAATAGACGCTAAAGCGCAAGTATAACTAGCTTAACACTAAGTTTAAGGACTTAAAAGAGTCTAAGGCAGCCAAACTATACGCTAAAGCGCAAGTATAACTAGCTTAACACTGAGCTTAATACTGAGTTTAAGGACTTAAAGAGTCTAAAGCAGTAAAACTGGACACTGTAAACTAAAGACTTAATAGTACCCGAAAAACCTTTATCCGTTTAAATAACAATATATAGTATTTTTAGGCAATGGCTATAGGACCATAGCTACGGCGAAGATATTATTTACCACCGATATTATAGAGCCCGACGATATTAGCTATCCGGACCTATAAATTCCGTTATTTCTATATAAGCCGTAGCAAGAAAAAAAGGGAAGATTAAGGGTAATACTAGTTAAGTTAAGATAACTGAATGAGTTAGTACTTAGAACTATAATATCCGGTCTTAGGTATATAGAGTTCTAACTAATATCTAACTTAAGCTGCCGCCCGGAAGTCTTATATTCGTTATTAGGGTAACGCTAGAGGGCTAGGCCGGATAATGGGTATTGGCAATAATATAGATGATTTAAAGCCCGCGAAGTAACTAAATAGAAAGCCTGTATCTTATAGGCTAACTGCTTATCTTTAATAGCTTTTAAAAGTTTATTTCTAGAATTCCTTTTAATATCTCTAGTTTCCTATTAAACAGATATATTAGCATAAGCCTATATACTACTAGGGTGCGGAGAGCTAAAATATAGTTAGAGCTCTTTAAATAATTTACTAAAAAAGAATGGGTTATTTAGGTTAGTCTATAGATCGGCTAGCTTAACCTTAATATCCTACCCTAGCTTGCGAAGATTAGGGCCATCTCCACCTAGTATACCACCGTTAATCTACGTATTAGCATCTCCCTTATTTATAGCGGCTAAAGAGGCTTTAGGTATCTGGTCTCTGGAAGGTATTATAATGCGGCTTTTAAGAGAGCCCGCTCTGCGCTAGGGCACTAAACGCTATATTATAGGTAGAGCTTATAATAGTTGTGTAAGGTGGGATATATTTCTAAGCAGTATACATTTAAAAAAATTAAGGCTGAGGTAAGCTTAACGTAGCTATGTTTTTAAAGATAAAGAGGCTATAGTATCGGTTTAGGCGGCTATAGAAGTTTAAAAGATTAAGTAAATAATAGCAGGAAATGGAAGAAAAAGGCGCGTAAATAAGAGTACGGTGTTACAGGACTAGAGTAACAATAGCTGTGTTGTGGATAGCTTAATATGTAATTCGGATTACGGGACCTATATATAAATAAGTCTAGTAAATATCTTTAATATAAAGCGTAGTAGCCATAAGTGGGATTTAGGATACTAGTTTTAGGTTGCCTGTGTAGTAGATGTAACAGCTTATCCAAAAAGTTGCTTTATTAGTGATATAGCTTAAAAATAGGTTGTACTTTAGGTAAAAGGGTATCCTAAAGCCTTATCTTGCGCTTATAGGATAAAATACTATATTATATTTCACTTTATTTTGTATAATCTTAGACTTTTTATAATGTCTTAGATTATCCCCTACCTCTCTCTACTATGCACTTTACCTTATCTTATACTTGTGGGATAAAATACCATATTATATTTCACTTTTTTTTATACAATCTTAGACCTTTCATAATGTCTTGGATTATTCCCCTGCCTCTCTCTATTATATATTTTATCTTACCTTACGCTTATAGAATAAAATGCTATATTATATTTCACTTTTTCGTATAATCTTAGACATTTTTTAATGTCTTAAATTGTCCTAAACTTGTTCCTCTACCTCTTTAGAGCTGCTTTACTAACTAGTTATAATATAAAGAATAGAATTATTAGCTCTTTTATTATTATATATCTAGTTTAGTTGCTTAAGTGTACCTATTAGGACATCCATTATCCTATCTATAACTCTTTAGCTTCCTATATAATGTATGCAATAACTAATATTCCGAGGCTTCTACTGCGGATTATACTTGTTTTTATATGCCTTACTATTTATATCTTGCAATTTTATTTATTTGGTTAGCAGCGTAAATCTTATATCTTGTCTTGCTATATACCTTTTATTCCGTTTCTTACTCTAAATCTTATATTTTATTCTACTGCCTATATTAAAGCTTATATCTCATCCTACTTCTTATATTAAGACTCATATTGCTCTTATATCACTCTTATTAAAATCCGCTATTGTCTTAAGTTAATACTATTAGCACACCTTCTTATTATAACTGTTAGGATTATCTTGTTGGATTATTGCTAATTATTTAATATATTATCCGCTCCACTGTCTTTATAAGTCACTCTATACTATTCTATATAAAACTTTTACCCGCTTATAAATATATAGGGTCCTTAACTATAATGGCGGCGCTATACCCAGACTCTAGTTGGTATTTGACTACTGCGACTAATAAGAACTTATCGCAAATAAGTGGTCTAAAGCTATAGTAAGGACTCGCGATTAACGAAAAAACATATAAAGAAATCCTCTAATACTATGCTAGCGAAATTAACGAAGCGTTTAGTGGTAGGTTGCTAGCGTCCGGGCCTATACAAAATGGAGTTAAGTATATAGTCTTTGACCTTTTTAATACTAAGTATGGGCACGCGTTTAAGAGATCCGATCTACTATTAGAGTTTAAAGCTTTTGCTATCGCCACTAAAAAATCTATATAGTGACACGTAACGACCAACAGACGTAGAGGCGTAGAGGTTATAATAGCTGATATTGTTTTAAAGTATAGCGGCTTGTCTTCCAGAGAGTAGTTTATTAACTTATCTAGATTAAGGGCAGCCTTTAAGGCAGCCTAGGTGCTTAGTAGTCTGTCTATTAAAGTCCTATAACAGCTAAATACTATACCTACACCATTCTATAAAATGAGCTTTGCTATATATAGTTACCTAGACAAAACGCTATTAAATAGGGCCCCTATTCTATATGGATTTGTATTAAAAACTAAGTATAAGCATCTGTTGTCCAATTCTCTAGAGAAAGTTAATGTATATTACTATGGATATAATAAGCTATAGGCCGCGATAAGTATAAACTTCTTGGCGGATAAATATAGGGATAGCTGGGCTATAGTAGATCTGACTACTAGTATACTAATTCTTAACTATATAAACCTAGTATTTACGGTGCTTTCTATAAAGAAGGCTGGACTTAATATAATTATAATTAGAGTTAAAAATCTTAATCGGATTATAAAGCGTAAGAGACTTTATAACTTATATAAGATTATATAATATTATATAGAATTATCTAACGTATATTTATAGGTATAAGATTTAATAAGAGTACTTCTAAGTCTAACTCTAACCCTAATATTACACGACTAGTGCCGACTAGGAGAAGAATAGGTATACCTGCCCTAGGTCGAAGTAGTTATAAGTAGTTAATTCTAGAGTCCATGCTACTTATATCTAAGCAGTTAAATCTAAAGCCTACGTTAACCCTAAAGTCCACGCCATTTATACCTAAGCAGTTAAATCTAAAGCCTATATTAACCCTAAAGTCTATGCCACCTATACCTAAGCAGTTAAATCCAAAGCCTATATTAACCCTAAAGTCCACGCTATTTATACCTACTGGTGCATTATTAGCCGTATGGCCGGCTATAATTAAAACTGCTTATAGCTGGACCCGTAGTAGTAAAGACTAGCCCTTACTAGATAAATTAGAGCTCTTAAAAGGCGTAGATCTGGATAAAGTATAAATATTTAAGATAATGCTATAGGATAAAATAAAAGGATGGTGTAATAAATGGCCAAAGTCTAATTGCGAAATATTTATTAATACATTGTTTAAGGATATAAATAACAACCCTAACCTAATTTGTATTGGGGAAATTAATCTTAACTGTATATGGGAGCGCCGCCACTTTAACGCCTTAATTAACCTTATTTTAACTAATAAGGAACTAGAAGATAAGTATGAGGATAGAATTAAGGAGGTTAATTAGGAAGTTAATTACCTAAAGGACGTACAAGAAGCATATATTAACCCAATATTATAGGTAAAGGCGCTACGGTTTCTCTTGTTTCCGTTAACTATTCGTAATACTCTTTAAGACGCAACCTTCTACTTATACGGTATAAAAAAGGGTAAAGCTATGTGGATATATTAGCTGCTTAGTATTACCTATACTCTTTGTAATTATGCAGCCCTAGGTAGGACCTTTCTTGCGGATATAATGGGTTTAGGTAAGATACTTTAAATGCTCTTAATCTAGTATACCAGCGTGTTAATAACTAAGATTAACCTTAACTGGCTTAATTGGATAAATTAAGAAGGTAGAGATAAAAGTCTCTACCTTACCCCTAATATGGATGAACACCTATAGCCGCCTAACGCCCGATGCCTAAGTTAAATAGATGGCATGCTACAGTGCTATTATGTTAAGGGAAGTATTACCAGAAAATTTCTTTACCGGCTAGTAGGACTAATTATATATATTACTAGATAGAATCTACTGCCCTAAGCGGTTAAAGATGTTAAATTATGGTTTAAAACCTTAGAACTAAATAATTATATTCCTAAAGGTAAACTACAAGTTTACGTGCGCTATTTGGCTTTTATTAGGTCCAGTATAAAGAAGTATAATTTTATAGATAAAGATAAAGACATTCTTAAACCTATAAAATACGAAAGAGAAGGTAAGAAGGTCTAGTGGAAAATGGACCCAAGATCGGCTTTATATTTTATAATTACAATATTATAAACTTAGGCAATAACCTAGACCGCTTAGGAATAGTATAAGACTGTTTTTAATCTCTATAGAGACGGTGGTCCTTATTATATTATTAGTGGGATTTTTACTAATAAGTTTTATATAAATAGGTTAGAGATAGGTTATTTAATAAAAATGGCTAAACAAGTGTATAATAATTAAGCAGTATTTCCTCGCTTTTAACGCCCAGGCCTGTCTTATAAGGACGGTAATAGTAAAATAGCCTACTACACCTCTCGACCTTTAGTAGTGTTTACTTCCAGTACGCTAACTAGCGAAGGTTTTACGAGTTTAATTCCCGCCTTAGAAATTTTTAAGGCCCCTAATTAGGCGGATTTCACAAATACAAAATTAATTAATAATTGTAATATTAAAGTATTAATTAAATATGAAAAGCTAGGAGTAGCTAATTACTCTTTTCTTTTAAATAAGGTTATTACGGGCTTTAAAAAATACTCCTTTTTAATTGTAAAGATCTTAATTATACGTAGGATGGGGGAAGACCGATGGTTTAATAGGAGGGTAATTAATAAGCTACCACTGGTCGTCTACTAAGACTGCTATGTAATAAACAATTTAATATTTAAACCGTATATTAATAAGCTCTAGTATAGAGTATCCTTAGATGCTTTTAAACAGCTAAATAAAGCTTTTAAATACTGGAAAGCTAAAAAAAGAAAAGGAGAAGAACCCGTCTTTAATATAAATTAATTTCTAGAGGGAGCTAGTTACTTATTAAAAATTTTTACTATCTTTCTAGGCCTGGCTAAGGTAGGAGATAAGTAGTATGATATATAGTAGAAGGATGAGGCAAAAGTTGGAATAAAGCTAAGGTGGATAGTTAATAAGTTTTATAGTAAAAAATGGGATAAACCTTTAGATAAGAATCCGCTTTAGAGGAATTGGAGCATAATTACTAACTCTGGGAAACTAAAGCTAATTATAAAATATGTTAATAAAGTACTTAAAAGGAATCCTAATAAAAGACTACTATTTAGTAGTTACGAACTAGCAGCATATACGCTATTACGCCTTATAAGTTAGCTATTAGACTAGTAGTAAACTATTACTAATAATATAATATAGTATTTCTATAAAAGGCTTGGCCAGTCTAAATATTTAACTATTTGCTAGATAGAGTCTAGGATATCCCTAAAGGACTAGGAGGATATCTGCGAAGCGTTTTGTATTCCAATAGGTGGTTTTTACTAAAATAACATAGTTTAGTTTCTTATTATTAATTAAAGGGTTAAAGGAGAGGGTTTAAATTTAGTCTCTATATATAGAGTCTATTTGCTTAAACCGGCAATAATGGTAAATATAAAGGTATAAGTGTTTAGCCAGGCTGCTAGATCTAGACAGTTAGCGCTAGTAGTCACTATATTAACAATGTATAGTACGGATAAGTGGAACCTAATTAATATGGTTATATTAGTAAGGCGTATAATAACTAAAAGGATAATAATTAATAAGTTTTATAAGGTGTTTAAAACCTAACCTACTTAGCAGGCTGATAATAATATAATAGAAATAGCGTAGCTGGTGCAGTTAGAGCAGCGATCCCCTATAATAAGAGTATGTCTTAGTATAATGTATATATATATAGATAATATACCACTGTTTAATATTTTGTAATATATTATCTTAGTGTTAACTATTATATAGAAGTATAGGCCACCTCATATATGGTACTAATATTACCCCATTAAAATACTTATAACTTAAGAACTACTATAGTTATTTATATAAAATTTTAAATATGGCTTATTAAATAGTAATTTAAGCTTTTTATAAAATAAATATAAAAAAATTTAAAGCTATTTTATATATAGTTTTAAAATACTTATAGCTTAATAACTATAACAGCTATTTATATAAAATTTTAAATATAGCTTACTAATTAATATGTTAAACTTTTAATATAATTAAAATAAAATACTATAAAATATTTTATAAAGAGTTTAACTTATTAATTAGTAAGCTATATTGGTTTTTATATAAATAGCTATTATAATTATTAAGCTATATATTAGCGACTTAGTCAATTAAGGCACGAGCACGGAAAGAGGGATGTATAAGCTTATATAATTGGTAGTTTATAAATAAGGATCCAAAGCTAGAAAAAGGAAAAGAGAGGGTGGCGCCACTTAACATTATATATAATCCTCTAGTCACGTGACGGCAATTGTCTAAAACTATCTAAAACTGTCTGAAACTGCCTACAATTGTCTACTATAATTTACTAATATCTACTAGTTTCCACTAGCGCCGTAACACTATAAGTATTTTAAAACTATATTTTAATATAAAATATAAAATAAAACTATATATAAAATAACTTTAAAATAAAGAATTTTTATTTTATAAAAAGCTTAAATTACTATTTAATAAGCTATATTAAAATTTTTATATAAATAACTATAGTAGTTCTTAAGTATAAGTATTTTGGTGGGTAATATAAGGTAGGACCATGTACGAGGTGGCCTATTCTAGAAAGTTTAAATTTAGTTTAGATTAATATTACTCTAGCTATTAACTACTTTAACACCTATTAAGTAATCCAGCCTACTAACTCTTATTCCTATATATATAAACAATTTCTATTAAGGTATATCCTCTCTACTAACAGATTATATATATTTGCTATCTTTGTTATTTTAAAAGCCTAATTAATACGTAAGAGGATCCTCCCGTTAGTGGTGGTTTTTAAGATCTTACTATCCCGTATAAAAACTTTTTACTACTAATAACTACTAGCTCCCACCCGCATGCTATACGATGTTTATATAAAATCCCTAACGGTAAAGAAAAGCGTACCCTAATTATTTTATTTAATCTACCTCCTGCCTTTTTTTATAGGTGTAAGATATTGAATTAACCTATAACATAATGCTAACTAGAATAATTGGTAAACCTGGCTCTATTAGACAAATGTGCTTAATAATAAGGACCAAAACCCTATTGCTACTAAGCCTATTATGCTGCAAAACGAAAGGGCTATTATTGATATTAGTACGTTTTAAACGCACTTTATTAGCCGGCACTAACAGATATAGGTTAATAGGCTACTTATTACTTCGTGTTTAATAGTTTTAAGAATAATAGGGTAAAATATGCTATTATTTGTTGTGCTCTTACTAACTATAATAATTAATTTATTATAGGCTAGAAACTTAGCCTCAGATAAGTAAAAGGCAGACTTTTAGGATATATTAGATATGTTACAGATAAAACCTTTATATAGCCTACCCGCATTAAAACACCTTAATAGCAGTACTATACTATTAGATTTTGTTATTAGGTATTAGAGTAACCGAGCAACCTTAAGTTTTCCCCTTGTTGCCCGACCCTAAGCCTTATTACGTCGCTAAGACTCTTATATTATTAAGTTTTATTATATTACTAAGTATTATTACATTGCCGCTAAGCCTTATTACGTCGCCAAGTCTTATTGCATTGTTAAGTCTCATTACATTATTAAGTCTTATTATATTGCCGTTAAGCCTCATTATTTTGCCGAGCCTTATTATATTGTTGAGTCTTATTACGCTGCCAAGTCTCATTACATTGCTATTAAGCCTTATTATGTTACCGAGCCTTATTGCATTATTAAGTCTCATTACGTTGCCGAGTCTTATTGCATCGCCGTTAAGCCTTATTATGTCACTAAGCCTTATTATATTGTCGAGTCTTATTATATTGCTAAGTCTTATTGCATCGCCGTTAAGCCTTATTACGTCATTAAGCCCTATTGCATCGCCGCCGAGCCTCCTAGCTAGATTGGGTAATTAGACGTTGTGAGTTTAACTCTTAGGCGTGGCGGGTTTGATTCCTACTTATCGCGCATTAAAAATATTAAAAAAGAAGGTCATTTCCTATTAAATCAGGCGTTAGTAAGGCTCTAAATTAAGCTTATATTTTCGTACGTGTCTTATAACGCCTAAAGTCATATATTTAACGAAATCTCAGCACTATATACTAAGCATATCGGCTCTTCCACGCCGAGTTTTAATTATATTGGGCTAGCTCTAAATTAAAGCATAAGGCAGAACGTACTATACTACTACGCTATAAGGACTTTGGAATGTGATCTTACGAATTTAACTAAATTATAACCCCTTTTTAAACCTTATGATTAAACCAGATCCTTAAGAAGAGATCCCTATATCAAATCTTAGGGAATGTTTAGTGGCGACTTTAGATTAAATTTGAAGGCCCTAGAATATATCCGATCTAAAGCTCAAATCTAATTCTAATATAATCGTTTAGTTAATCTAGCGACTTTCTAATCTAAAAGCTCCTCTAGATTAGTAAGCGCGTTAAATTCGTAAGCTATACTGTATATAGAATCTAAACTAAGGTTTTGGCGTTAGTTTAAATTAGGAGCTTAAAGCTTATCTAAAGCCTTATAGAAGGATTGACTTAATTTTAGATTTTATATTTTAGTGAGTAGTTAATCTACTGTAGTCCAAAATCTTAATTGTTAGAAATTTAGGGTGTCTCTACTACCGCAGTGGCAGAGGCACCTTAAGTTTAACACTACGCTAAGTATTATAACTTTCCTGTAGTGACTAAGTAATTATAGAACTTACTATACTACTGCCCGTAAAGGCCCTTAGTTATAGTCTTATAAATTTAATTAAAATATAAACACCTTCCTAAATCTTATAATTAAATATTTTTTATATATAGTATTATGCCAAGGATTACGATATAGATTGCTTAGACATAGCTTTACTATAATATAACGGCTCTACGCTAATCAATTAATCTATAGCTCTAAAATCTAGATCTATAATACTAAAAATAAGCTTTAAGTTACTAATTTTATATTAGCAGAACGAAACTTAGTAAGAGATTTGGGCAGTAAAATTACTACTAAGAGTTACTGCCCGGATCCTAGCCAATAAATACCTACAACTATAATTTTAGTAAATGGTAAAAAGTATATAGTAGTACTAAGACAATGGCAGGATAATATAAGATAATGACAGGATAATATAATATAATAGTAGGATAATAGTAAGATAATATAATATAATAGTAGGATAATGATAGGATAATATAATATAATGGTAGGGTAATGATAGGATAATATAATATAATGGTAGGGTAATGATAGGACAATATAATATAATGGTAGGATAATAATAGGACAATATGATATAATAGTAGGATAATAATAGGATAATATGGTATAATAGTAGGACAATAGCAGGATAATATAACATAATGGTGGGATAATGGCAGGATAATATGGGATAATATAATATAATGGTAGGATAATAGTAGGATAATATAAGATAATATAAAAACGTAAAATATAAGATATAAAAAGAGGGAGCCCTAATACTTCCTCTTCTTTTTACCCCTATGGCCCTAGCGCCTAATGCAGTGTAATATCGTTTATCTGTATAAGCGATAGTATTAAGACGGTTACTTTAAGTAATATGCCTAGATAACTGGTCTAGCGCATGGTTTATATAATATATAACAATAACAGGGAGATCTCCTATTGTTATATTGCTAAGTAATGCCTTTAAAGCTATGTTTTTCTAGTGCCTAAAGGTCCTTGGATTATTATAAGACGCTTTATAAGAACTTGTTTTAGCGTAGTGGCTTTAAGCCCTATAGTAGTTATGTTTGGCCAGTCTTTAAGAATATAAATATTCTTAAATAAGGAAGCATCCTTAATAGCTATAATTAAGCTAAGATCCATATAAGGCTTATTTATGACGTATTATAGTGCTTTAATATTTTATTAAACTTAAATAAGGTGTTCTGATAACGGGAATCTATTAATAGTTAGATATCTTCTTATTTAGAAAATATCGTATACTTACGGCTCTCTTATTAGCTTTTATAATGCTAATATAGTGTAGTAACTAATTTTATAAAATTTAGTTTGTTTCTTAACTATCGTCTATAATACGGATAAGTTAATCTTAATTTCTTTAGGTCTTAAAGAATAAGTTAACCTTTAGAGGATTCTGTTCTAATATAGCTAATAGTTTTACCGCCACTATTACAAGTATACATTTCGTTTAAAAAATGTTAGTCTTAGGAGTTAAAGCAACTAGAGATCTGGCGACTAGTCTTTTCGACTAATCCTAACGGATTATCTTCCCTACTCTCCTAAGTAAGAACGCTACGCGGATTACTAGCCCTTAAGGTAAAAATATTACTAAGCTAATATGGGCCTTATAGATATTAGGGGATAACTGCTTTGGAATTATAGCATACTTACTTATTTATATATACCGATTCTATTACTATATCTAGATTCTGGCAAACTAAAAGGGTCTACTCTAATTTAACCTACTATCTCTCTTAACAGTTTAATTATGTCTTCTCTTAAACGATTATACTAAGAGCTTAGATACTCCTTTATTAAGCTAGACGGACCTAAGATCTTATTAACTTATAGTGGAATATCTTTGTTTTTGCTAATAATATTCTAGCCCTTATTAGGGATATTAAGTATTTTAGCAAAGGTTAGGACCTCTAATTATGCTAACTAGGCTCTATTAGTTAAGGGCTAACTAGGCGTCTTAAAGTATTAATAAATATAGTTACTAGTACATATTAAGCTGCCTAGAAGGTATTTATATATATAGAACTATAGCGCTATAGCCTAGAGGCTGTATATATAGTATTATACGTAGTATAATATAATAGAGATAAAAATATATATATATATATATATATATATATAAAAAGTATTAATAAATCTAAGTGCTAAATCGAGCTTATTAAGACAGAGGAGATATAAAATAGATAGGAGGAGGCTTGTAAGTCTAGGTAGTATAGTAGGTGGAGAAGTATTCGCTAATACGCTTATTCATTTCTTGTAAAATATTTAACCAATTGTTTTATATATAACTAAACAATATAGTTACCTATTTATATAATCCTATACATTAGTCTTAGCGTATAATTAAGACATCTTTTCTACCGCACCTCCCCTAACGCTTTTAGAATTATGGTATTAATAATAGACCTAAGCTATAATACTAAAAACACTCTTAAGCGAGATCTTAGGGTTATAAATAAACAATATAATACGATCTACTATAATATTAAAATTAAAATGTTAACGCGCGGGCTCCTTGGATAGCTACTATGCTCCCTTATAAGTAAGGTATAAATATAGCAAATATTAAACGAAATCTCCAATAAATTCCTATCTGTATTTCTAGGTTTACCTAAAAATCTACATACTAAATATATTAAACAACTTGCCTAGCGCTATAGCTATAACGCGACGTGTTAAACAAATAAAATGGCTTTTACTAGGTAAATTATAATAGGTAACCTAGTACTCCCATACTCCGCTATTACGTATTATCTACCGGCTGGTATACTAAAGGTAATAAGGTAGGAGGGAACACTAAGGTTATATAGGATAATAATAATATTAATCCGGCGGGCAGCTAATAAAGAGCTAATAATTATCCTAACCCAAAAGCTAGCAACCAGTAAGAATGACGCCCTAGATATATATATTAATAATCTAAGCTTTAATATATTTATAGACATGCTAGGCTAGGATATTAACTTTAACCCTAAGAGCAAAACGCTTTACTATTATATTAGCGACAAGATAGCTAGAGGACGAATTTAGCTTATAAATGAAGAGAAATGGCGCAGTGCGGTTAAGGATATGTTTCTATAAGAAATAAATAGGTTTTTATTTATAATAGAATAAAGAAGAACGAGTAGGTTACTACTTAAAGTTAATTTAGCGTTACTAACTCGTATTTACAGTCTGCGCTGCCAGCTAAGAACGATATAATTACTTACCCTCTATTTCCGCACCCTTGCCTTTACTAGATAACTTACACTCTATATATATAAGAATAGGTAGAATAGGTAAATGGGTTAATACTAAGGCGATACTTAACCTATAGCTGTCCTAAAAAACCTCTCCTAGTTAAAAAAGAGCCCTTACTCTACGCCTTAACCCGCAATAGAAAAGGCGAAGGTAACTATAACTATAGCATAGATTATGCGCCTTGAAGCTGCTGCTTTATTTAAAATACTTATTAGTTTAATGGATTACCATATATAAAGGTAGACGGCTTAATATTAGAGCCCTTTGGCGTGCTATTAGGTAAGAAAGTCTTAGAATAATATATCCTAGGATATTCTTGTAACTTATCTGGCATTCTTAAAATGCCTAAGGGGATTAGACGATAAAGCTTAAGGTTTATACCTATTCTTTCCGGTGAACTTATTAGGGTAATATATATTAATACCGTCCCTAGCTCGCTCTTAGTATCCAACACCCAATCCTTATATCTATGCTTGCGCTTTCCTTACTATTCTACTAAATTTAATTACTGTTGTAATATATATGTAGGGGATAGGTTAGGCTTACTATAGGCTGGTAAGGTTAACGACACGGAAGAATAATGTTGGATGTTTGCGGTAGAAATACTAAGTATTATATAAGGGTATAGAATATAGCGATATAATTGTGTAGAAGTGTTATTGCTGTCCTATATACCGCCTATGCCTACCCTAGTATTATCTATACTGGTAAGCTATACGGATAAGGTGGATAAGCTTCACTTTAAGTACGAGATAGGTGTTAAACCTAGTATAGGTGGACCGGAATAAGGTATAGGATCTAAAAGCCGGCGCCCTAGGTAGGTAAAGTAGTTTAATAAGGTACCTCCCTATTAAATTTAAATATAAGCCTTACTAGCCTACTGCTTTTATTACCGGGATTAATATTTAACTTTTTATATACCTATACCGTATCTGCTAAGGGATATGCTAATAGAATAAAATAGTTTCGCGTATAATAGCAAATAGTATTAGACAATCTTTAACTATATAATAATGTTTTCTTAACTACTAACTTAACGCGAGTTAATAGGTTATAGTCGCGGCTTAACCGTAACCGGTTAAAACTAGTAGCTAATTATAATAAATACACCCCTATTTAAGTCATTTATAAGCACTATAGTAATAATACTCCTACTAATACTGCTATTAGTCTAATATATACCATACTAGTATATATTCTTTTAAGTTATTAATCTATATACGCCCTAGATATTATAGAAACAGCTATAAGGTAACCTATTCTAGCTATAAGCTATACCTTTTACTAACTAGGTAAATATAGGAGTGTTACTATAGTAGGTAAACGTAAAAACGCGTTATTAAACACTTAAACTAGTAGTAAGAACCCTACTTTAAGTTAACGTATAATAAGGAAACAAGGATAACTAATATAATTAACCTTACGTTTTTACCTAGCCTACTATTAGGAGTTGCCCACGTCCTAGCTAACGGAAGGAAGAACGCGATAATAGAGAATAAGTATATAGAACCTAGCTAGAATAAGCAATATTATAACTCTAGTCTAGTTATATCTAGGCGCGGAGAGGAGTAGGTATATAATAGACCCTATTAACGTTATATATAATATATTAAGCTAGCTAATAATATATAGAATGTATATGGCCGCCTCCGGCTAAAAAGGGTAATCTTTAATAATAAGGATAGTAACTATAAGTCTATACCTGCTTCTTTTATAAAACGACAGCGACTAAATATTAATAAATCTATTAAATCTGTTAATGATCTGGTAGCAGAACTAGCTTAGTTAAAGATATAAAGTCCCAATCTTTTAGTTAAGGTAGGTTATACCTTTATGCATAACCAGAGTCTAACTACAATACTTAATAGTCTCCTCTATTATTTGGCACTTAATAGGCCCTAGTAAATAAAATACTCTCTTTACTATCTAACCACCAACCGCTATAAAAAGCAGCATCTTTATAATATACCTCCAGCTCTTAATAATTGCGTATTAGTTTAAAATACTCTCCTATACATCTAATCCGTACCTTACTGCGTAAATAATTACGTGCTAGTTTAAAATACTCTTATATATGCCTAATCTATACCTTATCGCATAAATAACTAATATTTAGCTTTACATTCTCCCTAGTAAGCCGTATCCGCCTAAACCCTAATATAGCTTCGTCTATAAGATAAGTAACCTCCCTTTAATATAGAGTACACCAACCTAGTGTTTAATCTAAAGGGGACCTAAATAGCGCCAGGGAAAGTGAGGATAAGTTAGACTATAAAGACAATTTTAACCTAACTGCCGCGCTATAGGTAAGAGAAGAGTACCTCTAGATATTATAACGGCGACATATAAAAGAAAACCCACCTAAGAGATATAAGCCTATATTTGCGCTTTATAGGTCTATTTTACTAGTAAGGCTAGTAACTAACTCTGGGACTTATAACGGGCATTTTATTAACCCATAGTTTAACCGCTTTTTAGGCCTTATTAAGGATATAATAAAAAAGGTATAGTTAGAAGCCATTTTAAAGTAGCTAAAAGTAGTATAAAAAAAAGCTAATTGTATTCCTAACCTGGTGTCTACTTATAAGGTATCTATATACTAAAAATATTATATTAAATTGTCTATTAACAATCTTAATATTATATATAGCTATTTAACGCAATAGGGAACTTTAGGAACTACGCGATTATAAAGGCTCGTATAATTATAAGGGAAGTATATAGGCTAGGGTTTAACGACGCGCCCAAACTAATTATAGAACTACTAACTAATTATAATTTTATTACGCTGGATTATATAAAGGTATTTTACCTATACTATTTAGTAAAATACTAATAAGAGTTAATAGCTAAGTGATAACCGCTTCCGTTCTAACGTAATAGTTGCTAGTATAGCTAGTATATTTTACGGTAGAGGAAGGAACGGCCTTATCTAATTACCCTACTCTTATAATATATTTAAAAAGCTTACCAGCAATACTATTGCTTTTATTTTAATAGTAATATATTATATAATTAGGGAGTATAAAACTAAGTCTAAGGGAATGGATAACTTTTATAGCACTATTATTAGTGGTTAGTGTATATCCGGTATTTTACTACCTATTATTATTCTCTAACCCGTTGTAGAAGCCTATACCAACCTCTTAGGCAGCTAGAACCAGATATCTAGAAAATAGCAATCTAGAATCTAGCTACGGCTTTAGCCTATAGTTATTAAATATACTACGGGCCTAATACCGGATTAATTAACTATAGAAATTATTAAGGACCTGTATAAAGATGATTTTAACGACCTTATAGCGGATCTAAGCGATAATATAAAAGAGAGGTTCCTTGTAAGCCTTAGCGATAACGAAACTAATATAATTATTAACTTAGGCTATTTATCGGTAAGCCGGGCTATACTATCTAATCTACTAAGTCTGTCTTAAAGGGAGAGCTCTAGAGTAGGCTAGACTAGTCCGCTAAGTCCGTCTTAAAGGGAGAGCTTTAGAGTAAGCTAGAAAATCTAGGGCCCTATTACTACTATAATATTTACTAATTTAACTTTTAGAACTAGCTAAGTTTATTAGATTTAGCAGAATATATATCCTTTGCCCTAGTATATTACTTTATCCTAAATATAGGAACTAGCGAGCCTAGGCCAGAAAGGTTTAAATCTAATAAGTTATTTATATAATTTAAGCAGTACTATAGCCTTATAGAGGATAGCTATAGCTAATATAGTAACGGGAAAGTAATATTAAATTTAATTAAGAATGAGGAGCAGTATATAAAGTTTATAATATATGCTTTAGACTCTAGTATAGAGGAGCTAGTAGAGTTTTTAGTAGGAGATTAGGTATAAGACTTTCTATACTCTTCTATAGGATAACTATGGCTTCTTTATTATATATACTAGCTCTTAATTTACCTTTCTTTCAGCCTATATCTGCTACTCTTAGTAGCTACTTTTTAGCTATATATATATGCTATACTAGTAAAGCTAAATACTTATATTATATTATTATTATAGGGAGAGCAGGAAAGGTCTTATAATTTTAGAATATATTATAAAACAGTTGGAATATTATATTAAATTATTTAAAATAATATATTGGATTATATAAGGAAGTATATATAATTTGCCTTGCTAGCCTTATAAATAGCTTTAAAGTAGCCTTTTTTTATTATCTAAAATATACTATTAGTATAAAAGAGGTAGATGGCTCCAAATATAATTATAGTTGCAGGTTACGTGCAGGTTACGTGCAGGTTACGCGCAGGTTGCGCGTAGGTTGCGCGCAGGCTACGCGCAGGCTACATGTCAAAAAAACACAACATAGGCTAGTCGGTCGGGTTGCCAAATGCCCTCAACTGCGCGCCAATTGCGTCAACCACCAACCATTGAGGCCATTGGAAGGGTACCATATTTTGCCGATGTAGCTAATAAGTAGTCTCTAGATTTGCTTTTCCACTAGTATTATATTTTATAGTCTGCTATAGTAGTAATATAAGCTATATAGAGCTGCCGTAGGGCTTATAGAGATAGACCTCTTTATATATTTCCTAGTCTTCTAATTAAATAAAAGGCAGCTTTTGCTTTAGAGATTTTTATTTCTATATATTGTTTAAAAGTAAGCTTAAAGTCTAGGAATACTCCTAACCACCTAACTAGGGGTTTAGGGGATATTTCTACGTCTCCTAGCTTTAGCCCTTCTTCTATAGTAGTACGCTTGTTATAGAAGTGTATAAGCTCTATTTTACCAATATTAAAGCTAATAGCAGCTTCTTTAGCTCTAGATATTAGCTCTTACGCAATCCTCTCTAGCTTTTTATAATTAGATTTAGCTAAGTTTAAAGTAACCGTAATTACAAAATCGTCTATATAGCTAAGAGAATAGGCTCCTTCTGTCTCTAGCCTACAGATATTGCGTAGGTATAGTAGAAATAAAATAGGGGAAATAGGCGAACCCTGTGGTATCCTTGTTTCTAGTTCTACTTTTTCTTATATTTGCCCATTAAAGGAAAGCTATAGCTTTCTATTGCTAAGGAAGGTAGCTACCCATTATATAAACGCTATAGGTAGTCCTAGTTCCTTACAGATAGATAGAAGCTAGTTTTTAGAGACGTGGTCAAAGGCCCCTTTTACGTCTAGGAATAACGTAATAGCTATCCTTTGTCTAGCTTTTTTTCTACTATTTTTAGATTGGATATTATTTAGAAGTAGTAGGACTACGTCTATTACGGACCGCTGTCTTCTTCCTCCTAGTTGCGAATCTTAAAGTAAGTTAATAGTACTAGCTAGATATCCTAATCTAGTAGCGAAGATCTTCTCTAGGGTTTTTCCTAGGCAGTTTAATAAGGAAATAGGTCTATAGGACTTTAGTAAGGAGTAGTCCCCCTTATTTACTTTAGGGAGGATAACTCCTTAAGCTTCTCTCTAGGCTTTTGGTTAATAGCCTAGGGTAAATAAAATCCGGTAGATTCTATATAGAAGATCTTCTATAATAGGGTAGGCCTTTTATAAAATTGCGAAGGATATTTTGTCTGGCCCTAGGGCCTTTTTATTAGAGGTAGAGAAGATTGCCTATTTAACTTCTATTTTCTCCAATTTTGGCCATTTCTATTTACTATCTATAGTATAGTCCTTCCACTCTATAGGGCTAGTAGAAGGGGGGGGGGGGTTTAGGAAATAGAGTAGTTATAAAAGCTTTACACTAATCGTTAAAGCTTTCTACTAGTCTCGTAATCCCATCTTTACTATACTTTAGACTAGGAATTGTTTGCAATATTTTATCCTTTATATATTTTAGGGCAGTAAAGATCTCTTTTCCTTATACTTTTTCTAGGAAGCTATTCCAGCAGCTAGTTTTAGCTTCCCTTATTGCGTAGAAGTATTAATTTTTAGCTTCTTTATAGGCTTCTAGTCTAGAGTTTCTAGTCAGTTGTTCCTCTTAAAGTCTTCCTAGTTTTGCCATTTTTTTTCTTTTCTTTAGAAGCTCTTTATTCCACTAAGGTTTAGAGAATTTACAGGTTTTAGATCTAGGGATAGCTTTCTTTACTACTAGCTTTATATAACTAGTAAGATCTATTGCTAGATTATCTACTAAAGTACTTAAGCTTTTATTCCTAAGTCTATAAGAATCTTCTAAAGAGGCTAGGGGGCCTTTTTCTCCTATCTCTATATAGGGGTTTTCTCCTACTAGTTCTTCTAGTACTAAAAGCTTCGCTTTTAGTTCTAGCTCTAGAACTTGCTCTTTTAAAGAAGTAGAGAAAAGCTCCTAGTTTACCTTTTTTATAGAGAAAGGAGTTTCTTAAAGGGGGTTTAGGTATCTTTACTTCTCTATAGTAAATAGAGAGAATGCTATAGTCTTATAATCAGACCCTATTTCTTCTATTATAGTCCAATTATCCTAGGTATTTTCTTAAAAGTTTCCTAAGTAGAAGGCTAGGTCTATAATAGACCTTTCCCTTATATTAGATCTATAGAAGGTCCCTTCCTATTCATCTAAATTTAGTAGTCAGCAGTTATATTTATCTAGCCAGTCTACTAATTCTTTAGCCTCTCTAGTCGGATTCCTAGCTAGCGCGTTCTACTATGTATGGTATAGGTTATAGTCTCCTATTAGTATAAAGGGGAGGTCTATTTCCAGTTCTAAAATGGCCCTAGAAATAGTACTTATACTATTTCTTTAGGTTCTAGAGTTCTTGTCTAGTTGTCTCTCATTATAGACATTAAGCAATAAAAATCTTTCAAATTGGCCATAGATTTCTAATGCTATAATATCTGTATCTTTGCAGATATCCTCTCTAGTTCTATATTATAGAACACTAGAACTAGTTGTCCTTATATAGATAGCTACTCTAGGGCGAATAGCTAGATTACTAGGGAGGATAAGGTTAAATGCAGGATGTGGAATAGAGAAGTAGGATCCTTTTTGTCTATCTTTCCACGTACTAGGTTCTTATACTAGGGTAGTATTTATTTTTCTTTTAAATCCTATTTCTAGTAGGGTTTGCTGTACTTCTTATCTTTTTCCTATATTATGCTGTATAAAGGAGATTTCTCCTCTAGCTTTAGAAACTAGAGAGATCTCTTCTTCTTCCTGTATAGAACCTTCTAAACTTATACTTATTAATATACTAGTTTATCTGCTTTAAGAGACTTGCAGTCTTTACTATTAGCAAAGTGTTTTTCTTTACAATTACTGTAAAGAGGGGTAGTATGCTTGCAAGGTCTACCTGTTATATTATAAATAGAATAGGAGTGGTCTTTAGATAAATATACTGCTGTATAAAATCGGCAGGCCCTAGTAGAGCATCTATCTCCTATATGGCCAAACTTTTGGCAGTTTATACACTATATAGTAGGAGAGACTTTTAGGTATTTAACTACCTTAGCAGCTACCCCTGCAATTAGGATTTCCTTTTACTTAAGGATTTCCTATCTTTTCTCCTTATTTTCTATAGCAAAAACTATAGAGCTAAACCTAGTTTATAGATTATATCTTTTTTCTCTAAATGAGATCCATCTAGGTAGTCCCTGTATTTTAATATAGTTAAAGATCTCTATTTCTTCCTTTAGAAGTTTAGAGCCTCTAAATCCTAAAAAGGGGGAGATAAGGACGCCGTAAGCTACTACGTAAGCCCAGGGCTCTAGTTTTTATTCCCTTTTAAAAGAGAAGCAGTTAGACCAGATTTCCTTATATTTAACTAGAAACTCTACATTATATTCTTCTGTAATTATAAGGAGAATATTCTACTTTTCTCTAGTTCTAACTATAGTAGCTATTACTGGCTTATCTATTTGCAATTTGGATATAAATAGTTAATTAACTTAATTTTATAGAGAGAAGATGTCTAGAGGCTAGTCCTTTTAGTCTGTAACTAGGACTAGTCTCCTTTCTTATAGCTACTTCTTTTTTCCTCTAGTAGAGGTAGGGCTAGTAGAACTAGTAGTACTATTAGTTGTCTTACTGGTGGGGGGAAATAAGGAGGAGGGGGGAGAGGAAGAAAGTGATATAGGAGGAGAGGAAGTAGTAGTAGTAGTAGTCAAAGAAGGAGGAGTAAAGGAGGAAGCAGCGAGGCCTTTCTTTAGCTTTTCTGCGTAGGTTTTTAGAGCTACCTCCATACGAAGAGCTTTTACTTCTTCTACTAGTCCTTTTAGAATATCTCTTTCCTTTCTTTCTTTTTCCTTTATAAAAGGATTTTCTCCTACTAGGGTACTCTGTACATAGTCCCTTAATAGTTTAACTTACTCTTTTTTTTCTTCTCCTTCTTTTAGCCCTATATAGGCCTAGTTTAGGTTATATAGAGCCATTTATAAGTATTATTTTAGAGAATAGGTAGAAGAAGGTATACTAGCCGAAATAGGCTTAGGTATAAGTAGTCTTCTTCTTTAGCTCTCTCTTTCTTTTTTAGAAGAAGATTGTATAGAGCTTCTTTTTCTTTTACTCTTTTTTCCTACGTCTTTCCTAGATGGGCAGGGAGAAGACAGGGGGGAAAAAGAAGAAGAAGAGGTAGACGAGGTAGACGAGAATTCGTCATCGCTTATCTCTGTATTATTTTTGCCTCTAGGAGGCTTTTTAGGCTTAGTAGCCATAGAGTCCTTTAATATTTTATAGCTTATAGCTTATAGCTTATAGAGGGGTATCCTAGTTTTTTCAGTAGATAATAACCTCCTTAGGTCTCTTATCCCCTAGTCCTAGAGGTGAAAAACTAGGTAAAAAGCCTTGCTGGTTTTTGCTCTCCTTTTATATCCTTTTTCCTTACTAACTCTACTAGAGAGATTCTGGGGAAATTAGACTAGAAGGTAATAAAAAAACTAGCTAAAAAAGACTAGTATAGTTATTTTCTTCTCTTTTAGAAGTAGAAAAAACTACTAAAAAAAAGGACTTGTTAGGCTTTTGCTAGCAAAAAAGCCCAAAAAGGCAATCCTTCTCTTACTAAGGAAAATCTGACTAAAGGAGATATAGAAAAGTACCTACACCCCCTATTTTATTAGGCTTTTACTTTATTAGAAGAAAAACCTAGGAAAAGTCTATTTTTAGTTTTGGTATTCCTATCCCTGTCTTGCCTATTTCGCTTATAAGCTAGGACCACCCCTTTAAAAAAATTTCTTGGGGGTAAAGGGGTAAAAAGGCAAATGAGTCCACCTCTAGCTTGCTAGGCAGTAAGAATTAGGTCTTAAAAGTCGGAAAATCGATTGTTTTTAATATGAAGATAAGTATGCGTAAGTTTGACGTGCGGCGCTACCTTTTGGTAAGGTTGCATATGCGGTGTTTTCTTATAAACCCTAGATACTTAGTACGCTTAATACTAAATTCTAACTTCTTAATATTAGCCTAAAGGCTAGCCTTATAGAGCTGTTATAGGACTTTATAGACATACTCCTTATATTTTAGCTTATTCTTAAAGTAAATTATAATATTATCTAGGTAGGTTATATAGAAGTTATTAAGGTAGTTAAAGAGTATATTATTTATATACCGCTAGTATATAGCTAGTCCATTAATTAGTTTAAAAGAAAGTACCTTATATTTATACGTTCTATAATAGGTTTAAAATATAGTTAAATTCTTAGCCCTAGGGTTTATTTTAATTTAGTAAAAGGCTTAGTGGATATTAAGCTTTACTTATTTAGGCTAAAGTTTTATTAAGTAGGGGTAGCGGATAACGGTCCTTATAGGTTATATTATTTAGTTTATAGTAGTTAATATAGAAGCGGAGTCCTCTATTTAACTTTTTAATAAAGAAAATAGGTAAGATAAAAGGGGCTTGGCTAGGCTTAATAAAGCCCTTATTTAGATTATTAATAAAGTACTATTTTATAGCCTATAATTTAGCAATAAACTACTAATAAAGGGGGCTAAAGCTAAGGGTGTTTTCCTTACTCTATTTAATTTTAATCTTATAGTTATACGGTTAGTAAGGCGGAAGTATATTAGGCGCTGCTTTAGAAAATATATTTTTAAATTTCTGGTATTAATAGGGCAGTTTTTACTCTACTAGTTCCTTATCTATAAGCTCGCTTTCTTATCCGCTAAGCTTACTTTCCTTTTTCTTAATTATTTAATTAATTTTATATAAGCTAGTTATAAAGGTAACAGTATTAGGCTAAACTAAGTTTTAGTAGAATTTTACGGCACTAATATAGCAGATATTAACTGGTGGGAGGTCCATAGGTTTTTTACGGATATTTATTAGGTTATATTTTACAGTATAGAGTTTATAGTCTTCCTTAGCTTATATTCTATTTTCTATAAGTCGTTTTTCCTATCTATTAGTTTAGTATAGCATCTAATATTCCTAGCTTTTTTTATAGCTACGTAGGGCCCAAGTCCTCTATAGGTAACTTAGGTAAGTTACTACTAACTTCCTAGGTCTTTAGTGTAAGTAGCGTAGTATAGCTAGTCTAGGGGCGGCGTAGTATATAAATCCGTTATAGATTAAGCTATATATTTTTCTTAAGGGCCTAGTCCCTATATATAGCATCTATCTAGTAAATAGTATTAATTTAGGGCTGTATAAGGTTTTTTATTATAATACTAATTTCTTTTGTAAAGGAAGGGGTTAGGGGTGGAGTTTTAGGCTAGATAAGCCGCCTACTCTATATATTAAGCTATAAGCCTAAATAGGCTAGCTATTTTCTTTTTAAAATTATATTATAGCTTTCTAGGTCTATAATAAGGAAGGGGATATTATACTGCCTTTGTTTGTTAATATAGAGGTAATTCTATAAAATAGTTATAATAGGTAGCCCTATTTATCTATTATACCTATAAATAAGAATTAGTTTAGGTAGTTTTTTAATAGGTATATTTAAAAAGTTAGCTAGCTCTATAGTATACTAGGTGTCTATTAAAGTAAAGATATTTACTTTAGAGTTAGCTAAAGTAGAGGTTAAAACTTAATATTTATTATAAAATAAAGTACAGTAAAACCTCTTTATTACGATATGGTTTTTGCAGCTAAGCGTATCGTTATACAAGGGGTATCGTTATATTCCGTATTTGTATATAAAATGCACCCAAGATCAAAATTAGGTAATGATATTGTATATTTACGCCCGCGAAGCTGTAATTGAGCGATCGGCTACACTAAAATACATCTCGATTGACTGCTGCTTGGTGTTTTAAGCTCGTCGCCCTTGGATTTGACGCTTGTGCCTTAATAGAGTTGTAATTACGTCTCTCTTAGAGTCGCTTTGCTACTCCTTATAAAGTCGAAGCTTCTGTAGGGCTGCAAGCGCCTCATCAAGCTTAATTTGAGGTTAATTAACAACTTCCTTATCTGTTTCTATATCGCGATTAGGCCCTGCGTAGAGCTCTGCTATACTCTTAATAAGATCCTCTAGTGAATCCTCTACTTCCTCACCCGGCAGCTTAATAAAATCCTGAATATTTATTACAGTGCGGATCCTTCCTGCCGTATGTAGCTGCTCTGCCAATTGCTGCATCTTATTGATTATGGGAGGATCTATATAATCTTAAGGGTGAGGCCGTGGGCTAATACGAGAGCCGAACAACGTAGATTTGACGAAGCAGTTCTTAATCGTTTGGGGCATAACTTCCTCCTAAGCTGCGATTGCCCATTGAATTGCCCATAGGATATGCATCTGTTTAATTGGATCGTTACCTTAAAGTAAGCGCTCTACCATAAATCGCAGCCAGTATCGCCTGTAGAGTAGCTTAAAGTTTGCGATTATCCCTTAATTAAGTGGCTGATATACCAAGGTATAATTAGGAGGGAGGAACTCAACGCGCGTATTCTTAAGAGAGTTATTCTTAATAAGCGTTCAAACGGCTGCTTTGTGAGCACTAAAGCTGTTAATTAAGAGGAGTACCTTCCTGCCGTGTATCCTTTTATTAAACTAAGTAAGCCAATTAAGCATGATTACTGTCGTCATCCACGCCTTCTTGTTGTGCCTCCAT
Organism: Cenococcum geophilum 1.58; assembly: GCF_001692895.1. Classification (NCBI taxonomy): domain Eukaryota; kingdom Fungi; phylum Ascomycota; class Dothideomycetes; order Gloniales; family Gloniaceae; genus Cenococcum; species Cenococcum geophilum. The sequence continues at coordinate 320,970 of NW_027137618.1, read as the reverse complement.
ATAATATTCAATGAGGCTATATTAATGCGATTAGATGCGAAGCAGCGAGGCTATAATAATGAGCTAATTGCGAGGAGAGGAAGCTTATCCGAGCCATCTGCATTAGAGTAGTTACTAAGAGAGATTCTTGCCTTCTCCTTCTTCGTTCCTAATTAAGCCTTAGTAGCCAACATAGTATCTGGTGTAGCCCTCCAAAATAGCCCTGTTTTATCCATATTGTAAACATTCTTTGGTGGATAAGGAGCAATAATCTCTTAAAGCTCTATCATGCGATCCTCTGCTCCTTCTGTATTAACTAAGGCAGCCTTACCGTGCTGCTTTCTCTTGTAAATACCGTTGCGATCTTTAAAGCCTTCTATCTATCCTTGTAACCACTTTAGCTTAACTATTTCCGTAAATATAGGTATTTAATGCCATAACTAAGTGGCGGCAGTATGTATAAGATCGCCAGTAATAGGAATGCGAGAGTTCTGTAGGCGTTGGTGCCACTTAAAGAGAGCCTCCTCTAAAAGAGGATGTTTAGCAGCTCTCCTTCGCTCCCGTGTACCTCTTCTGCATGGCAATTTAACTCTATTAAGGTGTTAAAATTTATTACTTAGTATTTCTGATATTAAGGATTAATTAATCTTACGACGGAGGAAGTTGCTTGCCTAGGTAGTAAGCTCTCTTTATAGTAGGCCGGGGTATTTTTAGTAGTAGGTATGTATTTTTTAACGCTTGTAATTAGAGAAGCCATAACGGCGTTGCGCTTTAGAATTTTTATGTCTTCCTATAATAAATATGATAGAATTAAGTGTAGAGAGTAAGATCTGAGTATAATTTTGATGAATTTTAATCGTTGTGTGATATATTTAATGGCTAAACTTGCGGTGAGTAAAGGCCAAATCTGACGAATTAAAAATTGCTTATAGCGATATTGGTGGTAGGTGCTTAACGATATCGTCAAAAGTCAGATTATCGTAATATTATACCAAAAAAGGCTTGATTAAGGGGTGTTAATCGTAATATAGATATATATCGTTATAAACCCTATGTCGTAATAAGGGGGGTTTACTGTATAAGGGATAGTGTAGCTTTTTTACTAACTAGCTAACCTTAATTAATATATAATATATTAATTCCTTTTAATCCTAAAGAGGAGTTTTCTATTAGGGTTTCTTTTTTTCTAACTTTATACTATCCTTCTAGATTAATAAAACTTTATTCACTTTTATATTTATTAGATAATCCTTTATATAGTAACCTTTCTAGCTATATAAAAAGTAAGCTCCTTAATTACTAAGGGCGTATTTTTAGGGGTCGCTATATATAAGCTAAGTATACGCTAGACCCGCGGTAGGACTAGCCGTATAGCTAGCTACTAAATTAATAGCAGGTTATATAGTAGGTGCTATAGGGGTTACTAATTATACTAGGGCACTATAGGTGTAACGGAACCTTGTAGCAAGAACTACGATGGGTCCTGTTATTAGGCTAGGTGTATAGGAAATGCAAGTAACAATAGTCGATAAGTAATAACAACTGGTGGAGTGGTTGCCCAATAGATTAACTCTAATTGTATTCTAAGAATTACTACAAGGAAGGAACTATCTAGGTAGGGACTGAGGGTCCTTAAATACACAACCGTACTCCTATGAAATCCTTCTTGTACGTGATGTACGTGTGCTCTATCTGCTCTGTCACGGATTACACAGATCTTATAGATTATACAGATCATACTACGTGACCTTGGTTACCATTCCTCGTCACATAGCTCTACCGGCTCCATCCTGGACCGTGCTTAAATTAACTAACTAGCTTCCTCCAACTCCTTTCCAAGTAGTCGTAACATCGTACTTAAAGCGTCCGTAATAATAGGTCGTTCTTATATTGCTTATAGTGTAATTTAAAGGGGTTCTAGCTTTATACCGCTTAGCGCGTACCTTAATTTAATAAAGGCTTTAGTTAATAGCTAAGTACTAGTTTATAAGTTCCTTTAGCGTCTATATAGTAGTAAAAACTAGCAGTATAGCTTACTATAGGTCTAATAGCAAATCTTTCTAGGGAATTTAAGCCTGGCTAGCTAGGTGCAAAAATTGGGTCTAAAAGGCTAAAAAGGTCTTAACTAGGATTTAAATGGATTAAGCACTTTAATACCCATATAGAGTCTCGTACGAAGGGGACATATTATCTACTTATTTTAGATAGTTATAGCAGTTATACAACACCTAAATTTAATTAATACTGTCGTACGAATAATATTATTACGCTCTATATACCTCCGCATATATTACATCTTCTCCAGCCACTTAACGTTAGCTACTTTTCCCCGTTAAAGCGCTTATACAGTTAAGAGGTCCAGCAGCTCGTTCGTTAAGGAATCCATCACATTAATAAGGATAACTTTTTAATAATCTATTTAAGTATCCGTCTGTCCGTCTTTACGGATTAAAATATTAAGAATAGCTTCCAAGCTATAGGACTTATCCTATACGATCCTTAATATATTTTATCGTCGCTTACTATTATAAAGACACCCCCTCTACTAGGTACAGCAAATGGAGAAGTACCTCTGTAGACGTTAGAAACGCCTCGTAATTTTACTAAACTTAAATAGCAAGAGAAGCTTCTTTGTACGCTTCTTTAACGTACGTTTTAGAGTCTAATAGGTTAAGTAATGAATCGGCTTATTAAAGGATGTTAGATAGCGATGTATTTAGCAGTAATACTTATAAAGAAAAATACTAAGCTTTGTACGGCTAATTAACGTTAAAAACAAAAATAGCAGTACTGTCGTTAGTATATTGCATATAGTGGCGTTTTATAGGCTTAATAAGGCCAGTTTTTAATCCAGGAGAGAGAAAATAGGAATTAAGAGGCCGATTAGAATAAGGAAACTGTTATATAATAACACGCACTAAGAATGTGCAGTAACTGTCATATTTAAGGCCATATAATTCGTACATGTCCAGATCTAAAAGAATGTAATTAGATATATTTTTAATTCAATTAAAGGCGTTGTGGTGGATTAATCGTACGAAGACGCGTCTTGGTGGTTCGTAGAGTGTCGAATAACTAGTATTAACGAATAACTAGTGAAACACGTTAAAGAATAGTCTAGGTACGTTTTAGTAATATATTAATAATACGCTTCGCGAATTCCTTAATATATTTATTACCGCGTATATTAATAATATCTTTATATATTTATTTTTAATTTTTAAGCATTAGAAGTATATTTAAATAGTCTTTAAATACCTATAAGACGCGGGCTTATAATGTAATATTAAGAAATATAAGTTTTATACGTCTAAAGTTATATACTTAGGCCTAATTATATCCCGTAACGGAATTAAAATAAACCCTAAAAAAAATTGCTATAATTATAAACTAGGAAAGTCCTAGTAGTATATAAAATATCTAAGGATTTTTAGAATTTGCAAATTTTTATTATTAATTTATTAATTACTTTTTAAAAATTATTTAGCTATTAGTAAACTTAATAGGAAAAATATAAGATTTAAATAGACTACTAAATATAAATAAGCTTTTAATAACCTAAAATATTATTTTATAACTGCTTTAATTATTACCTACTTTAATCCTAACTGTTGGACTTATAAGGGGATATCACGTAGCTACGGTTTGTAGATAGTATGATAATTATTCTTTGTTCTTAATAGGAATAAGGAAAGGGGTAAGGAACTTAAGGTTCCTCACCGCGCTAGGGCCATGTCGACACGTGACGGCAACTTGCCTCATTCCCGACACTGGCAACTCTTCTTTTTATGGTTGCCATCTATATATATATAAACAGACAGGATGCAACAATACCTAACAGTGTATAACAATACCAGACAGTGTACAACAATACCAAACAATATGCGACAATATGCGACAATGCGGCAGTTAGTAGGATTTGGCGGATAACGCGAAGACATAAGGGCCGCCAAGGCGCTAGTAGTAAGCGAGCCAATGGCGATTTTCCATCCCGGGGATGGAAAATCCTAATTAGCCAGCTCAACGACTAGTGTCGGTAGAACTCCATACCGCCACCCGAATCGATTAGGCGCGGCACTCTTAGCATAAATCTAACTAATTAGACAACTTTGACCGGCGGTTAAAGTTCTATAAGATCTTAACTTCTCTAAATTTCCCTCTTAACCTAACCTTTAACTCGCATATATAGAGTATTTATGTCAATAAACGTCTCTAGTGCCTTATTTAGGTTTACCTTCATCATCATATCTACCGGGTTATCTTAGCCATTAATCCATTAGATCTTAAAGAGTTCTTAACGCTTATAGGACTGCTAAAGTGCTATAATATTAATTATAAGGCGTTTCTCCTTCGTAGTACTAAGCTTAACTAAATACTTATAGAGGGAATATAAGTCGGTGCATACAATTGTAGGGATAGCGGGAAGTTTAAGTCGGTCTATAATTATCTTAAGGGTAGTTCTAATTATAATTACCATATTAACTCCGCTAACTATTCCATATATCTCTAACGCCAAAACACTTTAGGTAACACGCTTGCTCTTAGTTAAGCTCTAATAAATAAGATTGCTATAGATTGTAAAGTCATTCTCTCTAGTAAATTCGTTCGCAATAATAATTTTATATCCTAACTAGGAGCTAAAATCCTTATTATTTATAAACGATCTATTAATAAATATAAAGAGCTTAGCGGTAGGAAGATTAATAGGTATATAGAGTAGTCCCCAATTAAGATGGTTTATTTACCAGAAAAGACGTTTATTTAGGGCAAGAACGTCATCCTTAGTTAGTTTCTAGTATTAGGCAGTAACAGAGAGATTAAATAAAGCCTTAGGTTAATAAATAGAAGCAACATAAGCTCCGCAAGCGCGTTGCTCCACATATCCTTACTTTAGGGAATTAACATTAATAACGTTAATCTTCTTACCTTAACCCTTCTAGCGCAAAGCAATGGAATCCTCATTTAGGGAGAGGATGCATCTATTAAAAAGTAATGGTATTATTAAGTCAAGCTTTTCCTTTAGCTTTGCCATAAGATTTGCCTTTACTAGCTTATCCTCTTCAAGAGCTAAGAATTAGTCGTCTCCTAAGATGATTATATTATTAGTTTATATACCAACGATTTTAAATAGAGTTCCCGTAGTTATAATAAGGAAGCAGGGATTAAATATAGAAGTAGTTATTAAAAGCTTCTCTTTATGGTGCTTGCTATAGGTAGCCCACTAATAAGTTCCTACTTCTGTAATTCCATATAGTGGCTTAAGCATAACTATAATCGTATCTTCGGGATATTAGTGGCGAATTTGCTCTAGAAGGTATGCCAGTATTAAGCGCTAAAGGCGCGTCTCTAATTGGGTATAGGCCTAAGTAATATCTTGTAAATAAACTGCTATTCCGTTCTTTATTAAGGAGGGAGCTAATACAACAATAACTCGCTAACTAGCTCGTTGTATTGTAGAAGATTGCGTAAGAATTACCTCCTTACTATTATTATTATAACCTTAGATAATAAGCCTTGATTTCTTAAATAGGGCGTTAATAGCTTTACCCTTAATCTCATTAACCATTCTTAACTTAAAGATGCGAACTCTATCGAACTTAATAGGGTTATATTTCTCAAATTTAAAGACTCCTCTTATAATAAGACTATCGATCTCCTACTTATTAGATGCTTAAAAAGGAGCTCCTAAAGTTATAATACAACCTTCCTTTCAGAGCTATTTTACGAGTTTAAAGTTAGCCTTCTCCTTAGCTGTCAAAAAGGCCATTAATAACTCGACTCTATTCTTAATAGCGGTAACAAATTATTCTTTAAAATTAACAAGATATTGGCGATTTCGTGATCCCTTTAGGCGACCTCTGCCGCGTCGTAGTTATAGCGTATCTACTACAATTATATCGGGATCATAGTCGCCTTCTAGAGTATATTAATCGTGGTTCTCTTCTAGGGCATCTTCTGGGGCATCCTATAAAGGCTTAGAATTGTTATCTTTATAGTAAGGCTTAATAACAGTTAAACGGAATTAAGTAGGTCTATAAGGCATCTAAATAATACAAGTTTAACCATTAATTATAATAAGTTAGTGTAGGCCTAACCATCCTCCCTTTTTACGCTATACGCGTACCTCAGACTAGAGTGGCAGGTCGAGCATAGTTAAGGTATTTAGGCCATTTCTCATTCCTAGTACATCGTTGACCTAGCGTGTAGCGTAGAGACATTATACCTCCTTTATTACCTTGCGGATAGCCTCGGCTTATTACACAACGGAAGAAGATAGTAGAGAATCGTTAGTCATTTAAGGGTAGGCGCTAAAGACTAGCAATATAGGTATAAGTCCATCCGGGCCAGCAGAATTGTTAATAGCTTTAATAGCCATTTACAAGGTAAGTTCTTTACTAGTATCCTTTAGTTCTAAAAAGATAATCTTATATACGCGGCATAATGGCGCGTAATATTGTTCTACTTTTCTAATACTATTATATGCCTTAACAGGGACTTCCTTAACCTTAATTGCTATTACCTTTATCTATTATCGAAACTCTATAGATAAGAAGTTCTTTCCTATATTATAAATGATTTAATTAGGGGGTCCTAAATAGACATCAATCCAGCATAACTAAAGGGTCTCCTATGCGTTTCTGGCTAACATATCTTTTAAAAAACGCGCGGCTTAGAAGGAAGTTAAAAAGTTAATAACTTAGAGCACTGGCTTACCGCTAAGATATATAACATTAATAACAATACAGAAGTTAAAGTCGTAGTTATCCTTAAGGGTAAACTTAAATCGGCCAGGGGACTTCTGGTTTATTTAGTAGTAATAGCAATACTTTATAAGATACTTAATTGCCTTAACCTTAACTTTATAGCCTACTTGCTAAAGAACCCTAAGCAATTAATAAACGGATAGGTGGCCAAAACGACGGTATAGTTAGCGTAACTCTAACTTAGTTAAGTGGCTTTAAGCAACACTCTTTTCTAGTTAATAAAGGAGTAACTAGGGGTAACCCCACTTACGCACAACAGGCACCCGATTATCTCCTTAGATAAGTACATTCTTAAGATTATTAAGCTTAATGCCTAATTTATCTATATCTCTAATGCAAAATAGAAATAGGGTATTTGTAAAAACAACGTAAAAACTAATATACCCTAAGGGGGTTTAAACCCTAATTGTGCTAAAAAAGATCATAGTACTTTTGCTAAAATAAATCGTATGCTGGCCTGCCGTTAAATAGTTAATCTAAACAGAGCTATTAAGCTGCTAAAGAGCTTAAACTTAAGGTTCTCCTACTATAGATACTCCTGCGGCTCCAGTATCCGGTATAATACCATAGAAGACGTTCGCCGAGTATCTATCGTTAAAGGAAAACGCGGAGCTCTCCTTTAGCTTATTAAAGATATCTAACTTTGTAATAGAATAGAGCGTAGATTGGTTATTAAGGATAGCGACGGTTTATGTGCTATTTACCTTACTATACTTAGTAAAGTATTGGTTAGGTAAGTAGTCCTCAATTTCTATATCCATAAGAAGCTATTTAGTCTTATTAACCTCACCCTTAAGATCTTCTACGCCTTCGTATTAAACTAGAAAGCTTTAGAAGTAGGCTATAGTAACCTTACAATTTCCAACGTTTCTTATACTTTAACGGAACTTATTATATACCTCTTTTCGCTCATTAAGGGAGTGTCTAGTTAACTAGCAATTTAGCTTCTTATAAACGTAGCACTTCTTTTAGCAATCACTTTAAAATAAACCTCTACAAGGACCTTTATAATTACCTTATAGTTAACATTAATCGTACCCTCTTCCGTATTCCCTACTACGGCCGCCATATATTTAATTAGTCTAGTTATAATTATATTAGTCGGGAACGCTTAGTTAGGTAGGGCTTTTAGTATAGAGCTGTTGAGATTCTTATATTCGTATCGCAGTACCTATAGCGGAGCGTAGCTCGGCATATACTCCTTTAAACGTGTCTATAGGTTTATATAGCACTAAGTTGCACTTAGGAACGCTATAGCATGCTAAGATAACCTGGTCCCTTAGGCTGTTCTTGTTTTAGTAAGTTTTAGTAAGTCCGCGTTAGATTTTCTAGAGTTTATTAAAGAGTAGTTAAAGGCACTCTAGGTAAGTCGTTATTAGGTTAGAAGCGATAACTCTTTAGAATATAGTCTCCCGCCATTTAGATATATAGAGTTAGCAGTTCTTATTAGTTTCAAAGTAGGCTCTAATAAGCTAAAGCATTACATTAAAGCTATAGTTTTTACCTGCGATATAGTCGTAATAGAACATCGCCGCCCGTCCCTTTAATATAATAGAGAAAGTATAATAGAACTAGTGGCGTTAAATTCTAACCTTATTATAGCAGTTATAAAAGACCTGTAGTTTTACTCTAAGTATGTTATACAATTCTCCTCCAAACTTCTTCTCTTCGTCCAAATATACCTTTATTAGATTCGTAACTTCTTAAAATAAAGGCTTATCGGTTAGCTAGGATAAAGGAGTTAGAGGTAGTAAAAATAGAGAAAGAGCACCTCTAGGTGGTAGAGCACCTTTAGGTAGGAGAGTAGCGTTCTAGGGGTTTCATTCTAAATTAAAGTTGCCTTCCAAAGAATATAGGTTAGTTTTGGGTTTCCATAGTTAACGTATAATCTTAGCTTCCGTCTATACTAGTTCTTCTATACTAATAAGAACGGCGTAAATATTACTAGTAATTAGGTTACCGTCCTCAGCAACGTACACCCTATTCCTTTAAAGGGAGTCTTAAAAATCCTAAATAATATTAACATTACCAAGTACCCAGGTGTCAGCGGTCCATCCTATAAAATCCTCCCTAAAGTATTCCCATAACTGTAAATCGGCGTAGTAGCTATCTTAGTAGAATAGAATATAGTATAGGAGAAAGCTATTAACTTATTTTATGGTACAGGTTATTATATTAAAGGTAAATGCATCCCAATCTTTATTAATAAGTTTCGCGTATATAGCTACCCCTAGTAGTAAGGAGTCTCTCCAGTTGTTTAGAGTGGCCATAGTTATATCTTCAGAGGAAGGGAATATTAGTAGTATAGGGATTGTCGTTTAGTACGCGTTTGTGACGTGTATTTGCGATTATAGGGCTTAGGACTAGTTCTAGCCTTAAATCGCGAAGACTTGTAAAGCGTATTATTCTGCGTAATAGACGTAAGAATCTATAATCTTAAAAAGGCTTAGGACCAGTTCTAGCCTTTAAATCCTTAGATTTATAAAAGAGTTCTATTTAAGGTTTAGAACCAGTTCTAACCTTAAAAAAACAGCTTCCTCTAGCACGAGTAGCACTGGTATAGTGGCTCATCTCTTCTTAGTGAAAACCTAGCTGTTCTATAGTATAACAGTGAAGTTAACCACTAATCAGTGTTGGACTCACAAGGGGATATTACGTAGCTACGGTTCGTAGATAGTATAATAATTATTCTTTGTTCTTAATAGGAATGAGGAAAGGGGTAAGGAACTTAAGGTTCCTCACCGCGCTAGGGCTATGTCGACACGTGACGGCAACTTGCCTCATTCCCGACACTAACCTTAAATATATTATTAAAATAGACTTATCTAATTATATACTAAAAGGAGTATTATTATAATATAATAAGAACGGCGAGCTATACCTAGTAGCCTTTCTCTCCTAGAAACTTACCCCTACTAAATTAAACTATAAGATTTATAATAAGGAACTACTTATAATTATTAGATATTTTAAATAATAGCGTTTAGAACTTAAAGGATTATTATTCTTAATACGCGTATTAACGGACTATAAAAACCTATAGTATTTTATAACTATAAAGCAATTAATATAAAGCTAAATTTATTAGGCTGAATACCTTTTATAATTTAACTTTAAGATTATATACTAATTTAGTAAACTTAATTAGAAGCCTAACTTATTAATATAATAATTATAGAATTTATTTACTAATGCCTCTAATAAATGGATTATAAATTAATTATAAATTTTACTGCCCCCTAACGTATTCGGTAAGCAAGTGGCCACTGCAAGCATGTGGCCACCTCACCAAAAAACCAAAAAATCGATCTTTAGTATCTCAACAACAACTAAATAATAAATTCTAAAATTTTAGATTTAGACTTTCATATACGCTTTGCAACTCCTATTAAAGTTGCATAGTAATTAGTTCAGTAGTTTTTAAGATATAGAGATTTTGCTTTATTTTGGCCCCAAAATCATAATATCTTAAAAACTACTAGACTAATTACTATGCAACTTTAATAGGAGCTGCAGAGTGTATATAAAAGTCTAAATATAAATTATTACAATTTATTATTTAGTTGTTGTTGAGATATTAAGGATCGATTTTGTGGGTTTTTGGTGAGTTTTTGGAGGTGGCCACATGCTTGCAGTGGCCACTTGCTTACCGAATACGTTAAGTACTTTAAGAAACTATACCCTATATTTCTAAATGCGGAGCTTAATAGGAATAAATTAGAAATTAATAAGTAGGACATAAAAATTAATAAATTAATAGAGTATAAATATAAGAATAACTCCTAGATAGTAAATATAATAAAAGTAATTTAAATAGGGAAATAGCAGTATAAGGATATTATACTCACTAAATATAAAATCTATAATAATTAGTTATACTATTAATAGAAGATAATAGTTCCGAATTTTAAACTATTATAATTTAAAATACTTAAATTTATATATAATTCCTTTATAGTAAGGCATCCTAGCTATATAAAAGCTTATAAGATTATCTAATAAGTATATTACTAGCCTATAATATATAACTATATATAAAGATACGTTTAAGTATATAAAATATATATACGTAGGAAGACCTCTTATATAAAGAAGTAAGAAGTACTTTAACCAATTCCAATTCTAATGCAAAGATAGCAAGATATTTTAATTAACTTTATAGTTAACCTACCTAATAGTAATAGGTTTATAAATATTATAGTAGTTATTAACCGTTTTATAAAAATACAATATATAATTCCTATAGACTTAATTAATATAATATTAGTAGCTAAATATTTTATTAAGTACGTCTTTAAGCTATATAGACTTTCTAATTTAATAATATCTAACCGCAGAAGCTAGTTTATTTTAGACTTTTAGTAAGCCCTATATAAATAATTAAGTATATAAATATAACTCTTGATTATATTTTATCTAGAGATAAATAGCTAAACTAAAATTATAAACGCAATTATAGAATAATACCTATAAATATACTACTCCTACCTATAAAATAACTAGGGAAAGTGGCTACTATTAGCGAAGTTTACTGCGAATAATATAAGAAATAAATTAATAGGCGTAACGCTATTCTATATAACCTATAAATAAGACCCTTAACTTAGATTTAAACTATAACCTAAAATTAATATAATAGGACCTATAATTAAGTGGATTTAACTAATTAATATATATAACTTTGTTAATTAAATAAAGTAGTTAATGGAACTATTATAAAGTAAATTAGTATACGCTTAAATAGTATAGGAATAGTATATAAATAAAGGACGAGCTTCTATATAGAACTTTAAGAAAGGTAATATAGTTTACCTAAATATACAAAACCTAAAGACTTAATAACCCTTAAAGAAACTAGACTAGAAGTTTACGGGCCTATACTAAATTAAGAAAAAACTAAGCCTATATATTTATAAGCTTAAACTACTAATTAAAATAAAAATATATCTAACGTTTTACGTAAACTTACTATAACCCTTAAAGGGTAAACCTATAACTCGCGAAGTACTACTACTACCTTCTATAATTGTTAATAATAGTAATAGTTCTTACTTTATTAACTTAATTAATAATATATAATAGAAGACATAATCTAAATAATTTAAACTTTTTATTAAGTAAAAAGGATATAAAACGTAAACTTAGGAAATTTATAACTAAATTAAAACTAACACGCCTTCCCTAGTAAAAGAATTCTATAAAGACTATTCTTTATAGCCTATTTTAGCTAAATAGATATAATATAAAGGTAAATAACTACTACTTAATATAAATATATAAAAATACAATAGCAGGAAGCTTGAAATTAAAAAATATTTATAATATTTATAATACGGTTATATAACACGCAAGATATTAAGGAACTTTAACTACTAGTTAAAGTTATTAGTTCTACTTACTACCCTAATTAGTTTATTTATAATTAGAACTAGTAGAACTTTATACTACTACCTTATATAAATATATAAAAACGTAATAAGTTATAAGTCTTAACTAAATTTAATTATTTTAGACCTTTAGTTAAAGAGGGGGGTACTATAATAGGACTAGCCTAGTTATAGTAGGAATATTTTAGTAAAATACTTAATAGATAAATTCTAACGCTTTAACCAAATTCTACTAAATTTTACTGGCTTAATTAACTTCTGCTAAGTTTTGCTAGATGCATTAAATTTTACTAAAGTTAGTTAAAGACCACGTATGTATATACGTACGTATTGACTACTAAGACCCCTAACTATTTAATATATAACTCTCTTATTATTTCTTTCTCTTCTTTACGTAATATCTTATTCTTAGCGAGAGCTATATACCCTTAGATTTAGATAGAATTTATATTATTCCTTTAAATCTTCCCTAAAGTCTCTTTGCGCCCTTATAAAAAGGTACGCTTTAAAGAGTAGCGTTTTATTAAGTAAGGTCTCCGTAAGCTTAAGGCTAAGGAGGCTAAAAAGGATTCTAATTTAGATAAGGCAGAAATAACCAATATACCGGTGGTGGATCCCTTAGACAATCTAGCTTATCTATTACCTTTAACTCCTTTTTAATATTACCTAACCTATTCTCCTTTAATACTCCTATACTTTTTCTATAGCATTTCTCAAATTTTCTAGTAGTCCTTAGGTAGTCTTATTATAGCCTATCTACTTTACTTTATACTTTACTTTATTATTAATGTCCTTATAACTAATAACCTTTAAAACTTATTATTTATTTTCCTTTTATCCTCTATATATATCTACCTTATAAACTAGTAGTTCTATATCTTTATACGCGGCAGAAAATACAACGGCAACACTCTTAAGAACAGGAATAATAGGACCAAAAGACTGGCTCTACTGGGTGGGTGTCCCAGTAGGTAGCCCGAGATGCGAATGTGGCTGGCCAAGACAGACACCAAAACACGTAATACTGTTATGCCCCTTACGTACTAACCGAGAAGTAATGCTCTCAGTAGCTGGCACAGAGAACTATAATACACTGCTCTCGACATAAAAAGGCCTTAAGGCGGTTACCCAGTGGCTTATTAGCCAAAATATACTAAACCAGTTCCGGGTTGCAAAGGAAATGGCAATGGAGGGCGGGGGGGCGAGCAACGGGCGCCCCCTGATGACTCTACAGTGGTAGAGTAAAGTTTGCGATACTAGCGCGTCCGTAGGCTTGTTACGGCAGCAGTGGTTCCCAAGGAGGTCAAAAAGTAAGGTAGTAGAGCACCACAGGTGACTCGCAGGCGCCTCGCAGGCGCCTCGTAGGCGAGTTAAAAGGAGGGGAGATGGATTACGGGGTTTTCTTAAACAGAGTTTTCTCCCCACATGTATATAAGGAGTAGTCCGCGTGGGCCCAATAGGGATCCGAATCGGACGTTAAGCAATGAATAATAATATATCTTTATACGCTAACTATAGTATTATAATATGCTATATAGGGTAGATCTTTATTTTTACTAGTAAGTTAAGTTTATTCGTAACTTTTAAAATCTTAGCTATAATTTTAAATAGTCCTAGTCTAATGTAATCTAACTTCTTACTTAGTTATTAACTTATAAAATTTTTATATAATGTAACGAAGATTTATAGGAAATACTACGGTAGACTTATTAATGGACTGGGTATATAGGTATAGAATAGTTAACAACGTAAATATAACTAGTGGAGTAATTACTTAACAGATTAACTCTAATTATATTCTAAGATTTACTATAAAGAGAAGGACTATTTAGGTAGGGACTATAATCCTTTAAATATATAACTATACTTTTAAGAAATCCTTCTTATATATAAGGTACGTCTTATATATAAGGTATATAAGTTCCTCTTATTCCTTTTATTTAATACGTAGCACGTTATATAACCTTAGTTACTATTCCTCGTTATATAGTTCTATTGGCTCTATTCTAAACTATGCCTTAATTAACTAAATGCTTCCGGCCCCTCTCTTAGTAGTTATAATATTATACTTAAAGCGTCCATAACACTATCTCCCTCCTCTTTATCTTTGTCTTTAAAGATTTTTAATATCTCTAAGTCGTCTACTAGAGGTATAATATCCGTTTAATTAATTTAGTTAATATCGTTACTTATTATACCTAAAGCTTCTTCTTCTTTATAGTCCTAATATTATACCCGCACTATTACTGCAATATTATTGCTTAGTGAAATTATACTATCTCTATATTCTTATTATGTAAAAGAGGGGTTAGTCTATATTATACTAGCGAGTCCATCCTCCTAATAACCGTCCTTTTATTTAGAGTGCACTAAAGCAAATATTTATTTATCCTATAACATTCGCTCTACTTCTAATACTAAATATACGCGTTTTATTACTCTTAATAGTTATCTAGTTCCCTAGTTAATTTGTTTTAGGGTCTTATATTTAATCTACTGCTACTTATCTTAATAGTAAGTTATTTTAAGCCCTTACTAAATTAGAACGTTCTTATAATGTGGAATAAAAGGCCCTAAATACTTATATCGCGGCGTTTACTTAGTTACTTCGTTTTAAGAAGGTTTGTAAGAAGGTTTATTCTAAGGAGTAGAAACTTATAAAATAAGGTTTATAAGAACTTAGTAATAAAAAAATGGATTCTCTTTTAGCTAAGAAGGAAACAGATCTAAGTAGTTTAGCAACTACTCTTCTTAGGTCCCCCTTAGGTAACTTATTCTTTAGTAATCTTTTTTTATTAATACTACCTAACCTAATCTCTTCTAACACCCCTATACCTTTCTTATAGCGTTCTTTAGATTTTTTAGTAGTTCCTAGGTAGTCTTATTATAGCCTATCTACTTAACCTTATATTATGTTTTATTGTTAATATCCTTATAACTAATAATCTTTAAAACTTACTATTTGTCTTCCTCTTATCCTCTATACGTATTTGCTTTATAGGTTAGTAGCTTAATATTTCTATATACTAGCTCTAACATTATAATATACTATATAAAGTAGATCTTTATCCTAGCTAGTAGGTTTAACTTAAACGTAACTAATAAAATTCTTTATATAATTTTAAAAGGTCCTAATTTAATATAGTTTAACTTCTTACTTAGTCGTTAACTCTTAAAATTTTTATATAGTAGCTATACTTTATCTCCCTCCTTAAGATCTAGTCCTTTAGATCTCTTAGCGTTATAATACCTTTTTATTCTTTCTTATACCTTTTTCGCTAACTCTATAAGGTCTATATAAAGATTTATTAGTGTTTTTATTCTTTCTTTAGCTGTACTACTTATTTTCTTTACTTATTGTAGTAATAACGATATTCTTAGCTTATATCCATAGTTTGCCTTAAATAGTAATATATCTATTCCTTCTTGTGGTATTATATTATATATAAACTATATAACTAGTAATAATAATACCTAATTATTCTATACATAATTAATATAATGTCTTAAATACTATTCTAGCGTCTAATTTAATCTTTCCGTTTAACCGTCCGTTTGCGGATAATATATAGTAGAAGTTACTACTTAAACTCCTTACTCTACTAAGAATACCTCTTAGAATACTACTACGAATCTTAGGTCTCTATTTAATATAATCTTATTTAGTGCTCCATATCTTATAAACACTTCTTTAATATAAATTCTAGTAATATCCTCCACTAAGATTTCTTCTATATATACTATAAAGTAGGCCTATTTAATTAACTTATCCACTATTACTAAGATTACGTCGTATTTTTATCCGGTAATAGGATCTCTTAACTTTAGTAACTTAATAATAAAGTCCTATAATATAACCTCCTATGGTCTCTCTGGTATTTTAATAGGTTATAGCTCTCTATATGGCTTATACCTTATTAGTTTATTTCTTTGGCAATCTAGACACTCCTTTATTACTTTTCTTATAATACTATAGATTCCGTTAATAATATATTCTTCCTAAAGTCTTAACACTAAGCCTATTGCTCTATTATATCCTTCAGTTATTCCTTTATAAAAATCTTCTATAAAATGCTCTGCTATACTCTTTAGGATATACTTTACTTCTTAATTTTCGTATATATCTATCTATAGATCTTCTAGCTATACTTTTAGAATTCTTTACGCCTAAAAGCTCTCTAGTATCTTGTAGACATTTCTTAGTTTATTATCTTTTTAAGTTACTACTAGTTTAGGATAATTATATCTAATCTATCCGTCCTTATCTCTGTGTAGCATTACTCCTAATAGCTTTTTATTGTTCTATAGTTTAGCTTTTCTACTAAGTACGTCTACTTTTATATTCTTAGTTCCTTTAGTATACTAAATTTTGAAATAATATTCTATAAGCATCTCTGCCTATTTAACTTATCTATAATTAAGTTCTTTTATTATTAGGAACCCTGTTAGGTTCTTATAATCTATTTTAACTATAAATAGTTTCTCTATACCTTATAAGAATGCTCTTTATTCCTTAAGTACTATAACTATACCTAATAACTCCTTATTATAGACGTCATAGTTTAACTCTAATAGTGTTATCTTTCTACTATAATATAATACTGGATAATATGCGTCCTTATACTTCTATAGTAAGTATACTCCTAGTGTATAGTCTAATATATCTATTTCTACAACCGTATCTAGTCCTAGTTAGTAAATTTTGAAAATTAGCTCCTAGGTAAATAACTCCTTAAGTTTCTTAAATAACTTCTTTTATTTGTCTCCCTATGCCTATAGTTCCTCTTTCTTTATAAGTCTAGTAAATGGTTTAATATTATTTAACTATTATGCTATAAACCTTCTATAGTAGTTGCAAACCCCTAAAAATAACCGTAACTATATTACATTCTCTAGTTCTTACCAGCTTACTATTACTTTAACTTTCTTTAGGTCTATACTAATATAACCTAGTTTAATAATAAATTTAATAAAATTGGTCTTCCTTATAAAGAACTTATATTTTTTAATTGCTACTAGTATCTATTCTTTCTATAGTTTCTTTAAGACCCATTTAACGTGTTCTCCGTACTCTTCTTTAGTTATTAAGTAGATAATATTATTATTAAGGTATGCTATAATAAACTTATTAAGGTACTCTCCTAATACACTATTAATTTGTTTCTAAAATATTGCTAGTATATTTATTAATCCAAATTATATAACTAGTGGTTTATATAGTTCTTCTCTTAACCTAAAGGCTGCCTTCTATTTATTGCCTTCCTTAATTCTAATCTAATGGTACGCCTATCTTAGATCTATCTTTATAAACATTTATATATTACCTATCTAATCCTAGATTTCGCTAATTAAGGGTAAAAGATATCTATCCTTCCGAGTAATGCTATTTAACTACCTATAGTTAATATATAACCTAAGTTTTCCGTTTTTCTTTGGTATAAATAATACTAGATAACTTGCTAATAACTACAATGGTCTAATATATCCCTTTTATAAGTTCTTTTAGATAAACTCTTTAAGTGCTCTAGACTCTTCTTTAGTAAGTTTATAGATTGGAAAAAACCTTAAACTTATTCCTAGTTCTAACTCTATCTTATAGTCCTATACTATATAATCTACTAGCTTTTTACTTTCTAGGCTCCATAGTTTCTTACCATACTTATAATATCTCTTTAGTATATAACTTAAGCCTCGCTTAGTCTCTTTATATATTACTTTAACTTAGTACTATACTAACTTAGTTTATTATTATATCTTATATTATTAAGTATCTCTAATATTAACTTACCCTGTAATTTAATTAATCCTTAAGTTATATTCCTATAACTAAGGCATTTCTAGTACTGCCTTATCCCGTCCCAATAGTAGGATATTAAAAGATATCTTAATTTATCTCCCTTTAATAGTTATCTAAATAGATCCTATTTTAATATTAATAATCCCTCCTCTATAGGCTATTAGATCTCCTAAAATTATAACTAATAGGTAAGGTTATTCCTTCTATCTATAAGGTAATCCTATTTTTTTAACTACTACTAGTAAAATATAGTTCCGTATAGCTCTACTATCTATTAGTACTTTAAACTACTAATTTTACTAATTAACTTATAAATTTAGGTATTATTTTTTAAATTCCTTTAAGGGTCTAAGACTCTATTACTAGCTCCCTCTAGTCTTATAGGCCTCTACTTTTCCCAACTATTAGCTGCTTAATTCTATTATACTTAGCTTACTCTTAGGCTAATACCTAGTTTGCTTTTTATCCTTAATATGCTATAGATATATATTTCCTAGGCATTCCTATCACTATTATCCGTCTAAGTATTCTTCTATAAGGAATCTTTTTAGTTAAAGTATTAAGTCTCCTAACTCTTAAACTTTTATTAAATTCCAGCCGTGTATATACTTAGTATTTTTATACTATTACTTATTTAGCGCCTAATATATCCTTATAAGGTATTTTTCATTCTTTTCTTTTAGATTTTTATATATTTTATATATATCGTCTATATATACAATCTATAATAGCGTATAGTATACTAGGTGCTTTAGGTTAACTCTTAACTTATTTTTATCTTTAAGTTTAAACCTTTATTACGCTAATCTAAACATTATAACTTTATTTGCAGATACTAAGATATACCTTTTACTTCTCTAGTCCTCTAATCGTTCCTCTAGATCCTTTAACGTTATAATTAAGGCTTCTTTAATATAAGTTATAGCCTTTTCTATAATCGGGTAGTCCTAAATAACTCGTTTATCTAACTATATATAAAAATCTTCCCACTTATCGTTATATTGTTGCCTATACTACTTTTAGTATAGCTATTAAAGTATATACGGCTTATCTATAAGGAAGTATCTTCTTATTACTACGTTGTAATAGCCCTTTATATATCGTTTTTTAAATCTAGTAAGGATCCCTAGATCCTCTTTATTCTCTAGTTTAGTAAGCTACTTAGCTCTTAGTATGCCTATTCTAGGCCTATTAGTAATTCTTTATATAGGTACTCTATCCCTTATACAACCTAGTGTGCTAAACCTTTTATCTAGTTTCTATTTTTGCTATACAATAATTCTTTACCTAAATTCTTTTATAGTCTCTTTTAGTTTTTACCTTATAAGTAGATCTTTAAAGTCCTCTTACTTCTTAATTTTAGTTTATTTAATAGTCCTTATTCGCGTCTAGAAGTCTTAATCCTATAGGATTTTTAATCCTAAGCTTGCTTCTATCTTAAGCTTCACTTCAGCCTTAGTCTAACTAGGCTTTTATAGTGTTTTTATTTTATTTTAAGAGTCTTAAATCTTACTTATCTTGTCTTAAGAGTTTTATACTTTTAGAAAACTTCATCCTAAGCTTATTTATATATTGCTAAACTAAGCCGTTACTCTACTCTATTGGTTATTGTCCGTTATAGGTCCTTAAGCTTACCTTATCTTATCTTAAGAATCTTAGTCGTCTCTTATCTCGTCTTAAGATTCTTAAGTCTTTGGCCTTTTACCTTTATTAAGTGCTAAAGTGGTTTATTATCCTACTTTTCTTACGTCTTATAAAGCGATAAACATCGTATTTAGTGGGGTCTTAATCCCTACTAATATTCCCTATTCTGTAGTGGGATTATCCTTTATCTCTTATATAACATCTTAAGGTCTATATACTCCTAATAAGCTACCTTTATTACCTTATTGTTACTAAATATTTCGCCTATATTAAACTTATCGTCTTTAATATCTAATCTACGAACTAGTTCATTAGTTCCTCTAAACTTTAATAATTTTGGCTCCTATGGCCAATAGCTTACGCTATACTTAGCATCCTTATAAATTTAGTATACGTTATTATAATAAAACGCGAAACTTTTAATTAAACATTCTTTTATTCCTCGCAGCATATTATTATCCCTCTATATATATATATCGTCTACTAGTCTCATTCCCTTTACTATATAGTAACTCTAACCACTTCTATAGTCTTTAATATAATAACCCTATTTTCCGTAATTTATATAAGCCCCTTTTTTAAACTATTTTTCTTGCTATAAAGTCTGCCTAAATGTTTTCTATTGCTAAGATCCCTGGTTTTAACCTCTACTCCTTAAACCTTTAATTACTTAATCCTTATCCTCTAGGTTTCTATAATTTCTTATTTTATCTTTTAGATTCTTTAGTACTACTTAAGTCCATTAGCTCTACGCCATACTATAGTTTTTAACTTTAACTTTATTATTGCGTGCCCTATGCCCTATATAACTATAGAACTCTATCCTAACCCTTCTTAGTCTACTCTTGTTAGTAGATCCTGTTATTAATCTTAATTACTTAATTAATTAAATCCCTAAGAGTATCCGTATCTTCTATTAGGATAATTATATCCTAAACCTTTACTTTAAGTCCCTGTTTATACTATGCTATAAGCGCCTTATTGTTCCATTTAACCTATATTACTAGTGTTTAAAACTACGTTATATACTTAATTGCTAAAGCTCTTTATACTAGATTTTAAAGCTTTTATTCCGCCGTAGTGGTTACCTTTAGGTCTTTAAATATTTATATTAAACATTCTATAAACCCGCTCTAACTTAAGAATATATATCGTACCTTATAGTTAGTAGTCGTTATACCGTACTCCTATACCTCTATAAGGTAAGGCTTAAACTACTTAAGTGCCCTTCCTATTAAGAATAATTCTGCGTAAGCGACTTAATCTATAGGCGTTCCTAGTTTAACTCCTTCCTATATAACCTTGAAGTGCATTTATATAAGGAATCCCTTAAGCTTTAACTTCTCCCCTAAGAATTGCTTAATTAAGGGTAACTTAACCTTAGCTACTCCGATCCCATTAATCCTTTCTTTAAATATCCTATTGTTATCTATTAATTAATTAACTATTTCCTATAGCTGTCTAATAGTAACTAGTTGTAAGTCAGTATCTACTATATTGGTATTATTACCTAATTCTAAGGTAGTCGCCGCTATGGACGCCGTTATGGCTACTGCTTTTAGTAGCATATTATTTAACCTCTTTTACTATAACTTTAGTAGTAAATATATAATAAAGCCTTATAGGAAATACTATAGTGGACTTATTAATGGGCTGGGTATATAGGTATAAAATAGTTAACAACATAAATATAACTGGTAGAGTGGTTACCTAATAAATTAACTCTAATTGTATTCTAAGATTTACTCTAAAGAGAAGAACTATCTAGGTAGGGATTATAGTCCTTTAAATATATAACTATACTTCTAAGAAATCCTCCTTATATATAAGGTACATCTTATATATAAGGTACGTAAATTCCTCTCGTTCCTCTTATTTAATATATAGCACGTTATATAACCTTAGTTACTATTTCTCATTATATAATTCTATCGGCTCCATTCTAGACCGTGCCTTAATTAACTAACTAGATGCTTCCAACTTCTCTTTTAGTAGTCGCAATATTGTACTTAAAGTGTCCGTAATATATAATAGCTATACTTTACCCCCTCCTTAAAATCTAGTCCCTTAGATCTTTTAGTATTATAACACTTTTTTTTATTATCTTTTTTTATATTAATTTTAATATAAAATAAAGGTCCTTATAAAGATTTATTAGTCTCTATTTTTTACTTTACTATTTTATTTATTTATTTTTACTTATCTTAGTAATAACGATATTTTAGTTTTATACCTACAATTTACCTAAAATAGTAATATCCCTATACCTTCCTGTGGTGTCGCATTATATATAAACTATATAATTAGTAATAATAATACCTAATTATTTTGTATACAATTAATATAATATTTTAGATACTATTCTAGTATCTAATTTAGTTTTTCTATCTGTTTATCTGTCTGCGGATAATATATAGTAGAAGTTACTACTCTAACCCCTTATTCCGCTAGGAATACTTCCTAAAATACTGCTATAAATCTTAGATCTCTATCTAATATAATNTTNCTNAGTACTCTATATCTTATAAANACTTCNTTAATATAGATTNTAGNGATATCNTCNNCTAAGATTTNTTCTATNNATGCTATAAAGTAGCCCTATTTAGTTAACTTATCTACTATTATAAGGATTATATTATACTCTTATCTAGTAATAGGATCTCTTAACTTTAGTAACTTTATAATAAAGTCCTATAATATTATCTTTTATAGATGTTCTAGTACTTTAATAGGCTATAGCTTTCTATATAGCTTATACCTTATCGGCTTATTTCTCTAGTAATTTAGGTTTTTTTTTTATAACTTTTCTCGCTAAGCCCTAAATTTTATAAATAATATATTCTTCCTAAAGTTTTAACACTAAGCCTATAGCCCCGTTATGTCCCTATATTATTCCCTTATAGAAATCTTTAATAAATTCTTTTGCTATTCCTCTTAGGATATACATATTTATTTTTTACTTATACTAGTTCATTTCTAGGTCCTTAAATTACGCCTTTTAGATTTTTCTTATCTAATTGTTTTCCGGTAACTTATACTCTTAAGTTACTATAATCTTAGAATAATTATACCTAATTAATCCGTTAATATCTTTACGTAGCATTACTTCTAATAGTTTTTTTATTATTTTATAGTTTAGCCTTTCCACTTAATATATCTACCCTTACGTTTTTAGTGCCTTTAGTATATTAAATCTTAAAATAGTATTCCGTAAGTATCTCTACCTATCTAACCTATCTCTAATTAAGTTCTTTTATTATTAGGAACCCTATTAGGTTCTTATAATCTATTTTAACTATAAATAGTTTTTCTATACCTTATAAGAATGCTCTCTATTCTTTAAGTGCTATAACTATACTTAATAACTCCTTATTATAGATGTTATAGTTTAACTCTAGTAGTATTATCTTTTAGCTATAGTACGCTACTAGATGCTATACGTTTCTATACTTTTATAGTAAATATACTCCTAGTATAAAGTTTAATACGTCTATTTTTATAACTGTCTCTAACCCTAGTTAATAGATTTTAAGGATTAGTTCCTAGGTAAATAATTCCTTAAGTTCCTTAAATAACTTCTTTTACTTAACTCCCTATACCTATAGTTTCTCCTTCTTTATAAGTTTAGTAAAGGGTTTAATATTCTTTAACTACTATATTATAAACCTTCTATAGTAGTTATAGAATCCTAAAAATAACCTTAATTATATTATATTTTCTAGTTCTTACTAGCTTACTATAGCTTTAATCTTCTTTAGGTCTATATTAATATATTCTAGTTTAATAATAAATTTAATAAAATTAGTCTTCCTAGTAAAGAACTTATATTTCTTAATTGCTACTAGTATCTATTCTTTTTATAGTCTCCTTAAGACCTATTTAATATATTCTCCGTATTCTTCTTTAGTTATTAAATAGATAATAATATTATCGAGATATACTATAATAAATTCATTTAAGTATTCTCCTAATATATTATTAATACGCTTTTAGAACGTTACTAGTGCGTTTATAAGCCTAAATTATATAACTAATAGTTTATATAGTCCTTCCTTTAACCTAAAGGCTGCCTTTTATTTATTGCCTTTTTTAATCCTAATTTAATAATATGCCTATCTTAGATCTATCTTTATAAAGATTTACGTATTACCTATCTAATTCTAGATTTTGCTAATTAAGGGTAAAAGATATCTATCCTTTCTAGTAATGCTATTTAACTATTTATAGTTATAATATAGCCTAAATTTTCCGTTCTTTTTTAGTATAAACAGTACTAGATAACCTGCTAATAATTATAATAGTCTAATATATCCCTTTTATAGGGTTTCCTAGATAAACTCTTTA
Source organism: Cenococcum geophilum 1.58 (assembly GCF_001692895.1). NCBI lineage: Eukaryota > Fungi > Ascomycota > Dothideomycetes > Gloniales > Gloniaceae > Cenococcum > Cenococcum geophilum. Next base: position 297,055 of record NW_027137618.1, on the reverse strand, counting down.
AGTGCTTTTAATTCTTCTTTAGTTAGCTTATAGATTGGAAAAAACTTTAAACTTATTTCTGGTTCTAATTCTATCTTATAGTCCTATACTATATATTTTTAACAGCTTTTTACTATACTTATAGTATCTTTTTAGTATATAAGATAACCATTTCTTAGTTTCCTTATATATCGCTTTAACTTAGTACTATACTAACTTAGTTACTATATATATTTTGCGTTGTTAAGTATTTCTAATATTAACTTAACCTATAATCTAATTAATCTTTAGATTATATTTTTATAACTAAGGTATATTTAATACTGCCTTATTCTGTCCTAATGGTAGGATATTAAAAGACATTTTAATTTATCTTCCTTTAATGGTTATTTAAATAGGTCCTATTTTAAGGTTAATAATCCCTCCTCTATAGGTTATTAGATCTCCTAAAATTGTAATTAATAGGTAAGATTGCTCCTTTTATCTATAAGGTAATTTTATCCTTTTAACTACTATTAGTAAGATATGGTTTTTAGTTACTCTACTATTTATTAGTGCTTTAAACTATTAATCTTATTAATTAACTTATAAATTTAGGTATTGTTCTTGAATTCCTTTAAGGGTTTAAGGGTTTACTACTAGTTTTCTCCAATTTTATAGTGTAACGGGACTAGCCCAGTTATAGTAGAAATGTCTTAGTAAAATACTTAATAGATGAATTCCGACACTTTGACCAAATTCTACTAAATTCTGCTAGCTTAATCGACTTCTACTAAGTTCTACTAGATATATCGAATTTTACTAAAGTTAGTCGAAGACCGCGTACGTATATACGTATATATTAACCACTAAGACCCCTAACCATTTAATATATAACTCTCTTATTATTCCTTTCTTTTCTTTATATAACGTCTTGTTCTTAGCAAGGGCTATATACCCTTAGATTTAGATAGAATTTATATTATTCCTTTAAATCTTCCCTAAAGTCTCCTCACGCCCTTATATATAGGTCTCTACTTTTCCTAACTATTAGCTATTTAATTCTATTATATTTAGCTTACTCTTTAGCTAATACCTAGTTTGCTTTTTATCCTTAACATACTATAGATATATATTCTCTAGGTATTTCTACTACTATTATTTATCTAAGTATTCTTTTATAAGAAATCTTCCTAGTTAAAGTATTAAGTCTTCTAACTCCTAAACTTCTACTAGATGCCATCTATATATATTTAGCATTCCTATATTATTGCTTATTTGGCGCCTAATATATCCTTATAGGGTACTTTTAATTCTTTTCTTTTAAATTTATATATATATTGTATATATTATCTATATATATTATTTATAATAGCGTATAATATACTAGGTGCTTTAGATTAACTTTTGGCTTATCTTTATTCTTAAGTTTAAACCTTTATTACATTAATCTAAACCTTATAACTTTATTTATAGGTACTAAGATTTGCCTTTTACTTCTCTAATCCTCTAACCGTTCTTTTAGATCCTTTAATATTATAATTAAGGCTTCCTTAATATAACTTATAGCTTTTTTTTATAATAGGGTAGTTTAGATAACTTGTTTATCTAACTATATATAAAAGTCTTCCTACTTATTATTATGTCGTTGCCTATACTACTTTTAGTATAGTTATTAGAGTGTATACAGTTTTTCTATAAGGAAGTATCTTTTTATTACTGTATTGTAATAGCCCTTTATATATTATTCTTTAAATCTAATCGGGATCCCTAGATCCTCTTCTTATTCTAGTTTAGTAAGCTACTTACTCTTAATGTGCCTATCTTAGGCCTATTAGTTATTCTTTATATAAATGCTCTGTCCCTTATATAACTATATACTAGATCTCTAGTCTAGTTTCTATTTTTACTATATAAGGATTCTTTACCTAAATTCTTTTATAGTTTCTTTCATTTTTTGCCTTATAAGTAGATCTTTAAAGTCTTCCTACTTCTTAATCTTAGTATTAATTTCCTTAATAGTCCTTATTTGCACATTAAAGTCTTAGTTCTATAAAACTCTTAATCCTAAGCTTGCTTCTTTCTTAAGCTTAGCTCTAGCCTTAGTTTAACTAGGCTTCTATAGTGTTCTTATCTCGTCTTAAGGAATTTTAAATCTTACTTATTTTACTTTAAGAATCTTATACCTTTAGGAAACTTCGTCCCGAGCTTATTTATATATTATTAAACTAAGCCGTTACTCTGCCCTATCGGTTGTTGTCTATTATAGGTTTTTAAGCCTATCTTATCTCCCCCTAAGAATCTTAAGTCTGTGGCCTTTTACCTTTATTAAGTGGTAAACTAGTACTAGTAGTCATCTGCTTGCTAATTCTTTTCTTAAATATTTCTCCTTCCGTCTTATAAAGTAATAGATGCCGTATCTAATAGTATTATAATTTCTATTACTAATCCTTACTTTATAGCAGTTTTAGTCTCTACTTCTAATATAACTGTTTTAAGGTTTGTATACTTCTAGTAAGCTATCCTTATTACCTTATTATCGGTAAATATTTTATCTATATTAAACTCGTTATCTTTAATACCCAATTTATAAGATAGTTTATTAGTTCCTCTAACCTTTAATAGTTTTAGCTTCTGTGGCTAATAGCTTGCGCTATACTTAGCGTCCTTATAAATTTAGTATACGTTATTATAGCAAAACGCGAAACTTTTAATTAAATATTCCTTTATTCCTCGTAGTATATTATTACCCCTTTATATATATATATATTGTCTACTAGTCTTATTTCTTTTACTATATAGTAATTCTAACCACTCTTATAATCTCTAGCAAAATAACCTTATTTTTCCACAATTTATATAATGTGACGATCGCCTACTAAGCCAAACGAACGCAACTGGCCAAAAAGGTACAGTGTCAAACCGAATGGTTTGACGGCTCGGTAATCAATATATATATATTCGTTGCCCCCCTTTATCATCACCTAATATATAAGCTCTCTTTTTAACCCATTTTTCTTGCTATAGAGTCCGCCTAAACGTCTTTTACTATTAAGATCTCTGGTTTAGCCTCTGCTCCTTAGTCCTATAATTACTTAATCCTTAACCTCTAGGTTTTTATAGTTTCTTACTTTATTTTCTAGATTCTTTAGTACTGCTTTAGTCTATTAGTTCTGCACTATACTATAGTCTCTAACTTTAACTTTATTATTGCGTGTTTTGCGTTTTATATAACTATGGAACTCTATCCTAACCCTTCTTAATTTATTCCCTTTAGTAGATCCTATTATTAATCTTAATTACTTAATTAATTAGTTTCCTTAGGGTATCTGCATCTTCTATTAGGATAATTACATTCTAGACTTTTACTTTAAGTCCTTATTTATATTATACCACAAGCGCTTTATTATTCCATTTAATCTATATTGCTAACGTTTAAAACTATATTATATACTTAATTGCTAAGGTTCTTTATACTAAGTTTTAAAGCTTTCTTTTTACTATAGTGGTTGCCTTTAGGTTTCTAAATATCTACGTTAATTATTCTACAAACCCATTCTAACTAGTAAATATATATTATACTTCTTAATTAGTAGTTACTATACCGTTTTCTTATATCTCTGTTAAATAAGGTTTAAACTACTTAAGTGCCCTTCCTATTAGGAATAGTCCTGCGTAGGCTATTTGGTCTATAGCTGTTACTAGCTTTACTTCTTCTTGTATAACCTTAAAGTATATTTATATAAGGAATCCCTTAAGCTTTAACTTCTCCCCTAAGAATTGCTTAATAAATAGTAGTTTAATTTTAGCTACTCTAATTCTATTAATTCTTTCTTTAAGTATCCTATTATTGTCTGCTAATTAATTAACTAGGCCGTCGAAATCGGACTCTGCACCTGTACGTAGTGACGGCTACGAACCTAGTCTTCGAAGTTCAGATCCAGAGCCAACGCAGAGACGTCGCACAGCGTGCGGACAGGACCGGTGGTGGTTATAGGCGTTAAGGGCGGTGGTGAAAAATTTTCAGATGGTGAGATCTTAAAAACCACTACTGTTGGCTCTCTATAGTACGACGACTACTACATTCTCCTATTTAGGGCACCTGTACGATCCAACATAGATATATAGTATTCGATATCATCCCCCGTCCCCTAGTAGAAAGCATTAACGACCTTATATTAACGAATAAGTAAACGTAAATAAATAAACAAACGAGCAAATATACGGCCCCTCCTAACCCCTAGGGCGATCGCCCGCGGAGCATGCGGTCACTTGCCGTACTGCTATAATACTACTAAAAGCGGCAGCTAAATAACCCCGTACGGTTTTCCTTGTCTCCTCTTAACGAAGTGGTGCCCTTAGAGAGGGCCTAGTGACTAGGGCCTAGGCACAAAAGATACCTAGATACATATACACACATCCCACTTTCGTCTTTTAGTATTAGGATAGTAGAACGGATGAATCCCCCTTACGCCTTTAATAGGCCTTAGGGGGGGGGAGGCATGGCGTATATAGTAATAGTTAACAAGAGACAGTATATAGGGGGTGGTTAAGATACGGGGCACAACTATAAGCGTACAGCAATCGATCGGCAAGGCCTAGCTAGGACGTAGTAAACCCTAGCTCTAGATAAGCTAGAGAAGGAAGCAGTGGTTCCTAAGGAGTTCGAAACATCTAAGGAGAAGGACGTAGCTGTAGGCCTATAGGGCCGCGGCTACGTACAGGCATGGTAATTTGGGGTTTTTTATCCTACTAAGGTGGCTTATAGGGTTTTTCCTCCCCCAACATATTAGGGGTTTTCTTCCTATAAATTTATAAGTTTCCCCTATATATGGAGTAGTCTGTGTAGGCCGCATAGGATCCGTATTAGACGTTAAGTAATTAATTAATTAATTAACTATTACTTATAACTGTCCGACCGTAACTATCTATAAGTTAGTATCTGCTATACTAGTATTGTTACTTAACCCTAATATAGTTGCTGCTATAGACGCCATTATAACTGCTGTTTTTGGTAGCATATTGTTTAACTTTATTAATACTATAACTAAGTAGTAAATGTGTAACGAAGCCTTATAGTAGGAACTACGGTAAACTTATTAATGAGCTAGGTATATAGGTAAATAAGAAGTTAATAATGTAATAATAACTAGTAGAGTGGTTGCCTAATAGATTAACTCTAATTATATTCTAAGATTTACTATAAAGGAGAGAACTATTTAGGTAAGGAATGTGGCCCTTTAAGTATTTAATACTGCGCCTAAGGAATATACTAAGTATGTCGGTATATTAGTATGTTAGTACATTCCACGTTTCTACGTTTCTATATTCCTACCTTCTGAACTTATAACGTGACTAACTGCGTAACTTAGTTACCCTTTACCCTATAGTTTAACTGGTTCTAGCACCTCCTATACTTCCATTACTAGTCTGTTTATATCTCTCCTTAGTAGTACTATTACTGCTAATATAAGGTTTATAATACTACCTACCTACCTACTTACCTATCTGTCTACCTGCCTGCCTACCTACTTACTTACCTACCTATATTAGTGCCTAATTTAATTTAGAAGATGGGTCGGCCCAATTAAAGGCTTTAATTTATTCGAATCGTTCTCTATAGCCGTTCGCTAGTTATTTAAGGTACCTCCCTAAAAGGCCTTAATTTAATTTAGTAATGGGCCGATATTAAAGCTCTGGTTTAATTTAATCGATTAATTAATTAAATCGTTTATAGTGTTTGCTGGCTGGTTATTTAAACGGTCGTCGTCTGGTTCTGGTAACGGTTATTTAGTTTTAGCGATAGTTATCTAGTTTTAGCAATAGTTATCTAATTCCGGCAATAGTTCTCTACTAGCTGCTATTTTAGTGCCTCCCTAGGTAGGGAGGATGTAAGGCAAAAGGGGTGGGTAGAAAATAAGGTGGCTATATAGGGGGTATCCTTGGCAGAGGTATATATATAGAGGCTATTAGGAATATAGCGGGGACCTAATACAGAGCCTTTGTATATGGAGCTTTGCCTAAAGCCTTATATAGAGCCTCTATATATAGACCTTTATATAGACCTTTATATAAAGCCTTATATAAAGCCTTTATATATAGAGCCTTATAGAAAGCTTTATATATAGAGCTTTGTATAAAGCCTTATATAAAGCCTTATAGAGAGCTTTATATAAAGCTTTAGGGGTAGTAATTTTAATATTTATTAATAAAGTATATATAAAATATAAAATAATTAAAATTATAAAATTATACTTTTATATATACTTAGTAATCTTAAAGTTAGCACTTAGTAGCTAAATACTAAAACTTAATTATAAATGCCGCATTTAGCAGCTAAATGCTAAGACTTATGTGACGATCGCCCACTGAGCTAAACGAACGCAACTGGCTAAAAAGGTATAGTGTCGAACCGAATGGTTCGACGGCTCGGTAACTAATATATATACGTTCGTCCCTGTCATTACCTAACAACTTAATAATAAATGCCACATTTAGCGGCTAAATACTAATGCTTAGTTATAAATGCCGCATTTAGCTCCTAAATGCTAGAAAATGCTAGAAAAGCAAAAAAAAAATGCTAAAATAGCAGAAAAGTAAAATTAAATGCTGGTAAATTTTTTTTCTTAACGTAGAACCTAAATAACTAGGCAGTTATAAAGATCTTATTATAGACCCGGACGCTATTATAACTAAAATACCTTAACCCCTAAATATAGACAGAGCTAAGTATAGACTCTTTAGATACTAAGATATATCCTATTAACTATATAGAACTTAACCTTATTAATAAACTACTATAGGTAAACCGTATAGCCCCTTCTATATAGGAGTACCGTAAAAAGGTAAAGGATATTACTATCCTATAGTCCCTTAAAAACGGATTACTTAAGTACTAGGAATAGCTAGTAGTAGTAAAAGAATAGAACTTATATACCTAGGTCTTTATAAGATATATAAGATTATTAGTAACTAATACTGCCAGCTTAAAATAGTTATAAATATTAACCGTTATATACAGAACTGTAATAACTACTATAAGTCTATAATTTTATAAGATAAGACCCTAAAACTATTAAAACCCCTCCTAATACCTAACCGCCTCAAGTAATATATCTTTATAGACTTCTATAAGCCACCTATAGACCATAACGAATATAATATAGTTATAATCTTAGTTAACCGCTTTAGTAAGCGCCTATTTTTAATTCCTTATTATAAGAATATTAATACTAAAGAGGCGGCCTAACTATATATTTACTACGTCTACTAAATTTACGGACCGCTAGATATTATTATATCTAATTACAGGCTGTAGTTTATATTAGCCTTCTAAAACGAGCTTACTTAGATTTTAGACATTAAGTTAAAGCTTTCTATAATATACTACTTCTAAATAGATAATTAGACGGAGATTATAAATTAATACTTAGACTAGAGACTCCGGCTTTTTATTAACTACTTTTAGGATAGCTAAGCTAAACTATTGCCCCTAATAAACTACGCCTAAGCAACCCTACTCTATAACTCTACTAGATTCGCCCCTATTTAACTAGAAAAGACCTAAAGGACCCTAAACTGTATGCGAAAAACTACTTTATAAGGAAGCCTAGTAATACGCCAAACGCTTAAAAAAGCTTAGAAAATAGCTTATATAAACTTAAAAAAAGACCTAAAAATTAATAAAATTGCTAGTAAATAGGTATAGGTGCGAGCCTAATTTTACTATAGGCGATATAATCTAGGTTATAATAAAGAACTAAAAGATAGAACGGCCTAGCCGTAAGCTAGACTATAAGATATTAGGTCTGTATAAAATTCTTAATAAAGTAGGCAACTTATATAAGGTTAAGCTCCTAGACTTAATTAAAGTTTACCTTATTTTCTCGCCGGATAAGCTATAGAAAGCTATAAATAACCTATTACCTAGGCAAAAGAATTAAAAAAAACCCCTACTAATTTAAGTTAACAGCGACAATAAATAGGAAATTAAAGAAATACTAGTCTATGAACTTATAAGGAGAACGTTAAAATATTATATTAATTGGAAAGGATACGACCTAGACCCTACTTAGTACTCTATATAGAACTTTATAGGTAGCCCCTATAAGCTTTAGGAGTTCTATAGCCGTTACCCTAATAAACCTAGACTGCTAAAGTACCTAGATAAGTAGATAGAATGCTAGCATAATAAAGATAATAAGTTTCCTATTAAGCATAAAGACAAGAACGCCCTATGGATATAATGCGGATATATAAAGCCTAAGGGCGGGCTTTACTAAAGGGGGGGGATAATATTACGGCGCTGGTGGAAAACGGTAAATTATAGTAGACATTATAGTAGATGTAGAGTTATATAAGCTTACGTAACTTAAGGATCGCATATAACTTTAAGCGGCGCTATTATTCTTCTCCTTTCCTTTCTTTAGCTTTAGATACTTATTTATAGACAATCTAATTATATAAGCTTATATCCATCCCTCTTACCGTGCTTATACCTTAATTAACTAAGTCGTTAACATCGTTCTAGTAGCTCTCCCGCTTTATTTAATGTATAAGCTTTAGCCACTAAATATAGGCTACTTTAGGCCTCTTTAATACTGCTATAGCAAAGAAGAGGACAATTTCTGTTAATATAGCTATATAGGGGTAAATAAAGAGTATTTTATAAAGCTCTACCCAACGGCGCATATAAAGGCGTTTACCTATAAGATGATTTACAACGCCTGGAAAGCTATAAGTCTTTTACTATATAATCCTATAGCTGTTTTAAAGATTCTATTAAATATAGCGCCCTTTATAAGCCTATAATCAATTATAAATATAAGTCCTTAAACGCTAAGGATACCCAAAACAGTAGAGGACCTTTAGTCTCTATAAAATTTAATTGCCAAATTAACTACCAAGCGACTAGATGGTATGCTTAAATCCCCTATTTAATAATGTCTTAAAAAGCTATTTAAAGCTACTATAGGCTTTGCGACTAATATATATATAGAGAGAGAAGAGAATAAGAAGTTTTAAGTATTTAAAATAGATAAGAAAAGTAGTAGGAGAGTCCTAAGTAAGGGCAGAGTCCTTACCTAGGAAGATATTAATAGATTAAAGATAAAGGGCCTAGAAAATAAGAGCTTGCTACCTAAAAATTAGCTTAAAAGGAGTATAAGAAAGGGACGTCTCTATTAGAGCTTAACGTTGCTTTATATACTAGATCTATATTAAACCCTAATAAATATAATTAAGACTAGGTAACCTTTGCTCACGTCTTTTAGTGTAATCCTTAGCCTATAGAGGATTTTGGTGATAAGCTGATCTAGAAAGGAGCTTTAGAAAAGTGTAGTAGTAAGCCATCTAATTGGCCAACGCTAGGTGTAATATTACGCCTATAGCGTACCCGGAAATTTCTAAGCCGTTTTCTTCTGTAATAAGAAGCGTAGTCGCTTTAATTTGGGCTATTTAGTTTTTAAGTATAGGCGTTGTTGGCTTAATTATTAATATAAATATATTTAGGTGCATATGTCTCGTTTGGGGGGGTGTCTCGCTTGGGGGTGAGACACATTAATGCGCAATATTTTGCTGAGAATCCTTCAACCGTAAGGCATGGCCGACGAACTCTCCCTGATCGGATACCGAATTGGCGCAGCAAGCATCGGTTTAGGCGCTTTCAGCACTACCATCGACCCCTTCACGCTTGCAAGCGAGGCTACGACGCATGGAGAGGCTTGGAGGGGCTCAATCAAGATCTCAGCATCCTCCGAGCGAGATTAGTTTTGCAACAAGATCTCCTGGAGCAATGGCAACGAGACTGGTATGGCTTCGCGGTTACGGATAGCGTCTCTGTCACCAAGCTTCGGCTGCTCAAAGAGCACAATGGGACCGTGGAACTTGCTCTCGGGTCTGTTCATAACCTCATTGATGGCATAGCATCTCTACGAGAGTTTGCGCATTCTGGTCGAGCACCGAGCGGAATTGAAAGGGCCAAGTGGATTGCTAGCGAACTGGACACAAGCAGAAAGTCATTGAACGAGATTACATCGCTGCTAGAAGGGCTTTATCGACTGCTTCCACCGAGAAGCCCGAACCTCGAGGCCGCTCAGGCTATTATTTCTCTCAACGACCACGGAGAGGGATCAGACGCAATTGAAACTGTCCTCCAGTCAACATCCGGACAAGCCATAATTTCTGGGACGCTGAATTTACGTCGAGCCGAGAGATCTTTGCAACAGGAGCTTCAACGACGGGTAACTGAGATGAACAACGGCCCGCCGACGGTCGAGTTGGTGATTACACCCGCGAGATGTCAAGTGGGCGAGGAAGACAAAATTTCTGCGGGCTTCCGCCGCTTCGGCAAGCTAGATGGGCGGCCTGCAATCATAGAGTGGAAGAAGTACGACCGAAGATGGCAAGGCATCAAACGAACCGAGCTGGATGGTCGCATCAAGAATCTGGCACATTTGTTGCACAACGAAAGCAAACCAGAGGAACTCAGAGTTCTCCAATGCGACGGCTATTTTGACAATCCCGCGGATAGTCGGTACGGCTTCGTCTTCACGCTTCCCCAACCGTCGGAAGGATATCCAATTTCTCTCAGAGAGGTGATTGGAGACAAGAGCTTCGATCACCTACCCACGCTCGAGGAACGCTACCAAATCGCATACTCTCTCGGACTGTCCATTGCCATCCTGCACACCGCCGGCTGGCTCCACAAGAGCATCCGCAGCCACAACGTGCTCTTCTTGAAGCAAAGCAAGCGCCCGGTCTGGTGTCGACCCTACCTCGTCGGCTTCGACTACTCGAGACCCGACGGCCGGGACGAGTCGTCTGAGAAACCCGAGCAAAGCAAGCGCTTCGATATCTACCGCCATCCATTGAGCCAAGGCACGCCAAATGAGCGGTACAGGAAGGAATTTGACTACTACAGCTTCGGTGCCATCCTTGTTGAGATTGCCGGGTGGAGGCCAATCTGGGATGTTTGGGTAGATGGAACGCCGGCGGATACGTTTAAAGCACAGCTACTTGCGACGGCAGAGCAGAAGGTGCCGCATCGGATGGGCCGAGACTATGCGGAGGCAACGTTGAAGTGCTTGAACGGGGAGCTGGCCAGACGAGATTGCTCGGAGCAGAAGGCCTTCTTCATCGAAGTCGTTGAAGTGCTTGGGAGGCTGATTGGCTGAAGATCCAGATCAAGAACAATGCGTGTGGGATCGTAGCGTTCATTCACGTGATATAACTGACATCTGTTAGAAGTTACTTTACGATGACGTAACGTAGCGCCCTACTCGTATGCAGAGTGGCTCACTCGAAGTACCGTCCTGCGTGAGGGAATTCTCGTCTACGCCACGCATGACGGGGATAATGGTTACTCTTATGGATAGATAATTGTATAATCTAGATTGACCTTATTTACGAGTTTTAAAAATGATAAAACCGTCATGGTAGTGTTGTGGTGGAGAAATGGTGTTCTGGCATGTCGACGCACTACGCAAAGGGCGGGTGATAGTACGACTATTACTTATATAATTTTTGAATGAGGGGTCTTAAATATTGCGAAGTAGCTGGAAATTATGCCGGAGTATTAGTATTTCTCTGTTGACTTTTATGCGGTTTCAATAGTGCTCAGACTCGAAGTATCTCGCGTTTATCCTACTATAGGGGGGAGGTTACTATAAAACCTATAGCTAAATTAACTAACTTAGTTAGTAATCCTTAATTTTAAAATAGGTCTAAAATATCGCCCTTAATAGGACTAGAAACGGCCCCCTAGATTTTAGACTAATATTACAATACTATAAGGGGACTTTGTAGATAGGGGGCTATAAGGATAAAATTGTAGGATAGGATAGATTGGTAAGAGAGACGAATCCTTAAGGAGGTAAAGCCTTTAGGATTGTAGAGACTATATACTACGGGTATATACCTCTAGTATATAATTGGTAACCATTTAAGGGATATCTAGAGGTTATTTTAAGGGCAACTGTTAGGTGACGACAGGGAACGTATATATATTAGTTACCGAGCCGTCAAACCACTTGGTTCGACACTGTACCTTTTTGGCCAGTTGCGTTCGTTTGGCTTGGTGGGCGATCGTCACAGTAACCTAAGGTAACCATAATAATATCTCTTATATTATCTCCCCCCTTCTTATAGTTAGCCCCTAATTGCTATTACCTTATAGTAAGGAGATTATAAGGGCTTATCCCAGAAGGGTTTTAAAAAATATTAAAGTGATATTAGTATACTACTATATATTATCTATTTATCTAACCCCTACTTTAAACTCCTAAAAAAACCTTAATATGGGGAAAATGTAACTAGAGAAAAGACGTAAGAATTACTAGGAACCTACTAAAAGCCTATTAAAAGCCTACTAGTAACTACCTATGCTGACTTAAGGATTTTTATATAACTTTATATTTAAGCCTTTATACTAGTTTATAATCAATTATAAGTATTATAAGTAATTTAATGTTCTTAATATAGTTCCGTAAAACTATTTAGTATATAGCTTAATATATAGGGCCTTAGCTTGCTATTGTCTTTAACTATTAAAATATAATATATAATCCTTTTATATAATCCTTTATATTACTAACATATTATTCCCGTATTTGCCCTTAGGCTATTAGATATAGTTAAGGTATTAATTAGTTAATTAAGGAGACTTATCTCCTAAGATTTAGTATATATACTTTTAAATCTAATGGTTTTATACTATATATTTAGCGTAGCTCTACTGCCTAGTAAATAGGAGGGATATTTATAATAGTATCTATAGCTATTATATAATTATTAAAAACGTTTATAACGTTGTTCTTTAATACTATAGTATTATTTTAGGTATAATTTAACCTATATATATCTTTAATTAATATCTTAATTACCTTCCCCTGGCTACGTTATTAGTTTTTATAAGGAAGTAATAGCTAAATAGCTTATACATGTGTTTCCTTTCTTCTAAATAGCGCTATTATAATAGAGTTATATCGGTAAAGTTGCGGCTATTTACTAAAAAGGTATTAGAAGGTAAAGTATAAAGACACTTTACTTATTAAGCTTAATCCTTTTTCTTAATACCTTACTTCCCATTATTAACCTTTATTTAATTTAGACGCATCTTTAGTATATTTTTTTTATTTATTTATTAATTTAATATACCTCTTTATTCTCCTACTAACTACTCTTTTAAGTGAATTCTATAGTATATTTTAGCCTTACCTTTATATATAGAACCCTAACCCCCACTAACCTATAACCAGTACTAGTCCTACCTAAATAATTTTGCCTGTATGTCTTTAAAAGACTAGAAATCTAATAATAGGATTTTGGAGGCTTATAATAAAACGCGCTATATTAAATCTAATACCTTTAGTCCTTATAATTAATGTATATATATTAAGAGCGGCAGTTATATTAAGGTAAGCTTTTCTATCCTTAATAGATTTCTATTATTAACTTTAATAGCCTAGGCCTAAGTGGCGACGTTCCTTTAATATCCTTAACTACTATATTATCCGAGCTCTCTCCTATTTAAGCGCTAATGCTAAATATTTAGGTTAAATTTAAGATTATGCTATAGCTATCTATACAGCCTATAACTCTTAGTAAGCTAGCTAGTAACGCTTAATATAAGAGTAAGGTTAGTATATTAAGAATAGGGTAAAGGATAGGGAGGATAAGAAGAAGGTTACTATCTACTATAGGAAGGAGTTTGCGTATATATATTAAGTTTTAAAAGAACATAATGTAATATATTATTAGGTAGGTTACCCTTTAAATACCTAGCGGATAGGTAATTAATAGTTGCCGTAGTAAGGTCTTAGTGGTTTTAGACTATACTAGCCAGTTAACGTCTCTGTTTATTCTGGGCTTAAGTATATCTTTATTAACTATAAGCTTATACCGCTAGAGCTTTATTAGTATTAGGTTAGACCTAATATTAGTGTTAATCGTTTAAGGATCTCTGCCCTAGCTATACCTTATTATCCTACCCCTATTTTTATGCCTATTTATACGCCTATTAAGGGATCTTATTTCCATTAACCATCCCTTAAAGGGCCAATAAATACTAACCCTACTCCTAAGGATAATGTGAGGTGATAAGCTCCGCACCACTCAGCCACACAAACCCGCAAAAGGTAAACGAGTGACTGGCTTGATGCTAGACACGGCTGTGCGGAACAATACATATAGGCGAGGTGACTTCGTCACCTGACAGATAAGGCATAGTGGCTTTTTTAGATTAGGTATTTAGGATATATTCTTATATATAGTAGTAATTAAGGACCTTAATTAGGTGCTTAAAAAGGCCTTAGAAGGCTTTTAAAAAGGGCTTAAGAGCCCTAGAAATAATATTCTTAGTATAGATTAACTAATAGGAATTCAATTCTAGTAAAATGCCTTATTAATTCTATACTATATACGTAAAAAGGCTAAGGATCTATCCTACTTTAGGTTATAACCCTAATCCTTATAGTTTTTAGAACCTATTTATTTTATATCTAATTTAACCTATTTACTCTTTTTACGAGCTTTTTTTATAGGTCGCGATAATACTATAATATTAAAGCGCTTTCTATAATTTATAGATTACAGACCTTGGTCCTAATATTCTTTTAGAATATCTTTATAATAATTAAGGTGGTCTTCTAGTTCCTATATATAGAGTCCTTAGCGGGCTAGCCTAGCTATTTAACTTTATATTAAAGCTTGTTCTTAATAGACTTATAGTATAATATAGCTTTAACCTTATACCGCTTGCCTACTACCTTAAGGTATTTAATTAGGCCTAGACGGAAGTTCTTTTCTAGTAGTAGTCTATATTATAGCTCTAGTAGGTTTATATAAATACTAAATATATATAGGCTATAGATGGGGGTAACTAGAGACGGTAGGTTAACTTACTAGTTTATTTTTTAATTTAGAAGGGACCTAGGTATCTTACATTAAGCTTCTTTGATAGTTAGTAGGTCTTAATATTTGTTAAATATAATAGATCCTTATCGCCTACTCTAAAATGCTTATCCTAATGTTTATAGTTATATTAAAGTCTCTATTACTTTTAGGTATTTTATAGGCTCTACTTTGCATACTTTTATTACTTCTCCTATTCCCAAAGGTATTCTTATACTTTTTAGTAAATATCCTTAGACTTTATAGTAGAATCCTATAATTAATTATACGGCCTTAGCTAGTAATTACTAGGTATACTATTAACCTAAATAGTTAAACACTATAGGTAATCTGGATTAGTATATACTTATATAATGCGTATTACTTTAAATTATAAGCGTACTCTATATACGAAAGTAGCTTATACTAGTTATTGTTACGGCACTGGCAGAACTTGGCAGAACTACGCACCGGCAAGTTGCCACAGATTGCCGCATATTGCGGTCACGTGACGCGAAGATCTTATAAAACATCGAACGGCGCTGCTCTTCTTCTCCTTTCCTTTCCCTAGCTTTAGATTCTCGTTTATAGACAATCTAATCGTCTAGGCTTGCGCAACCCTTTTGCCGTGCTTATGTCTCGATTGATAGAGTCGCTAACAGTTATCCTACTAGTAGTTTAAATATATTTATAGGTAAGACTTTAGTTTCTAGTTCTAGCGTTCTATTTACCCGTCTATTTATAGATAAAAAGCTATACTATAATAGTAGTCTATCTTTAAATAGAAGTATAGGTCTAACCAGTACTAACTTATAAAGATACTACTCCTATTAGTAATAATAGAGTGCGGCTAATCTACTTTAAGAAAGCATTTCTTCTTAATTAGGTTAGTAAGCGCTTATATATTAATCGTTTTATTAATAAAAAGGTATTAGACGTACTTTAAAAACCTATTAATAAATATAAAGACTAAATTATATATTCGTCCTTAGCTATCTTTAAATAGTAGGAGATCTATAATAAAGTTTATGGCGTAATATTACTATAGCTTACTAGTAGGGGGAACTAATTTAAGTAAACCCTATAGCTTATACCTGCGGATCTTATATACTTAACACTGCTTACAATAGCTAATATACTCCTTTACTTCCTAATTAAGCTTTAGTTAATAATATTTACGTTAAAGTAATTTTACTATTTTTACTTAACTATAGTAGCTGCCTAGAGAATTATTATAATTCTTTATAAGAATCTTCTATTATAGATTTACTTCTTATAGTACCTAAACCTTACTATTTCTATATAGTAGGCCCATTAGGTCTAGTTTCTAATTTTAGTATTTTATAGCATTCTTTCTATTACATTCCTAGTCTATTTTTACATTAAAGGTAATATAGAAAGCGTCCCTTTATTATACCTTATAGATAAAATCCATTAACCTTTTAGATAGTTTTTAGGTAAAAGCTATTTTATTTTATACTACTTTAAGTATAAGACTAGATAGTACTATATATCTTATAACTCTTTAATATGTATATATTAGGAAGGCCGCTATAAAGTTAAAGTTCTTTAGTTATTATAGGGCTTTAAGTCCCAATTACTCTATAGCTTCGCTATTAGTTTAAGGGGATAGCTATAAGGGATATTATTGCGGATACTTTGGGTTGCCCCTAAGATAACCCCTAGACGCCCCTTAAATAGTCGCTGGTTATATACTGGAGGTACGTACCCATAGTATATAGTCTCCATAATCCTAAAGGCCTTACCTTTTTAAGGATTTGTCTCTTTTACTAATTTATTCTATTTTATAATCATGCCTTATAGCCCCCTATCTATAAAGCCCCCTTATATTTATATCCTTCCTACTTCTTTTTAGAAGGGTAGTCGGCTTTAAGGACTAGATTGTTTATTTATATCTTTTATTTATAACTACTATTCTCCCTTAAAAATCTCGTAATGACTTAAATAGAAACCCCATGGGTACCTTACAGAAAGCCGTCGCGCTAAGGTAGAAAGGTCCCTTTAATAGCAAGAGATTGCAATAATATAACCCTTAGGTAAGATGGCTAAATAAGCCCTAATACCTAGATGCTCTAGGAGCTTAAAAACTCTTATATACCTATAGTTACTACTAAGGAAAATATAGATACCCTTTATAATAGCTATAACGCTACCAGAAAGTAACTAGAGCCCCTCTAGCCCTACTTAGGCTAATTAGAAGATTAAGCGCTAAAGGCGACTTTAAGATCTTTTCCTAAGCTAGAAATGCTAGAAGAATATACTAATATATTTAACTAGGGAACCAACCGGAACCCTCCCAGAAAACCACCAGCCTATAATTAATATAGTAGTAGTATATAGACTACTTACATGCTAAGTAGGCCTACTTCTTTAGGTAATTTAAACTAACTACTAACTTAAAACCTAAGCCTTGTTAGAAAGCATATACTAGCTACTAGTTCTAATACTACCTCTATAGCTAAAGCTTCCTTAAGGCCAAGGTTAAAAGGTTAAGAGCCCTAAACCAATTATCTTTAAAATAAATATTAAAAAGCTGCCGTAAGGCTCTTAGAAACTATATAGAAAAAAGCCACTAATAAATATATTAGAAACCTTTAGGGGTAGGTTTAGATCTAGTAAAGCTTAATTTAGGCTAAATAAAATCTTTTATAACCTAGCTAAGGCTAAGGACTTTCTAGGGGCTACTTAGTATCTACCTAAGGAGGTATAGAAGACTTAGAAAGTTATTTACGCTATAAATAGAAAAAGGATATAGACTAACTAGCTAAGACCTCTAGTAGTTTAGAACTCCGCTATAGACCTAACGCCTAGCAGTTAAACAATTAGGTTTATAAAGTAGATAACTTCCTTAAGATACTAATAATATAAGATAATACTAAAGAGCGTATACGCTAGATTATTAGTAAGATTAAAGACTAATTGCTAAACTAGATTATACTTAATTAGCTTAATAAAGAGTAAATTACTGTATAGCTATAGCTGTAACCCTTTTTAAAGAAATGGACTTAAGATCTATATATTATATAATATAATAATATAGAGCTATTTTAGAATAGAATATAGCTTAACCGCTACGACTTTTACTAATTTATAAACTTTATAGAAACTTATACTTAATAAATAGATTTAAAGCTCTTTAAAAATAAGGACGGTAGCATCTATAAGAAGGAGAAGATTGGGTTTATCTAGGCTAGAATTAAGCTAGTAATTTGTAACAAAATAAAATGCATAGGAGCCCTATTACGGATTACTATATATACAGATTTTAAACAAGCGGTTTTAAACGCTAAAAATATAGTAAGGAACTAGACCTCTTTTAGTAAAAAGCTAAGGGGTTACTAAAAGCGTGGGCACTCTAGTAGTAATATAGGGTAGACTTAACCTTCAAAGAAGCCGTTCTTAAAGAGAACTTTAAAAGGGTTAAAGTTAGGGGCCTTAAGTAACGGAAAAGGCTCCTAGGGCCAACCTAATACCCATCTAACACCTTTATAGAAATACTCTAAAAAGTTAAGAGAAAACTCTAGAGGTAGATTTTATTAGAAAAATAAGCAGGGCGATAATTATACTAATAATCTAAAAAAAGAAAAGCCCTAGTTACAGACCTTTTTTAGCTATAATTAGGGCAAGATATGGAAGGAAAAACTCTTTATATTACTATTAAGCTAAAAATAGTACTTCCTATAGGTAAGGTATATTAGTTCTAAGCACTATATAATAGCGGCGCTAAAATTAATCTTATATAATATAATTTGGTAAAAAAGTATAAACTTATTCTATTATAAAGGTAGCGGAAACCTATTATAGGCTTCTTAGATAAGTATTAGATTAAACTATATAGTGCCTATAAGCTTATAGTATTAGTGGCCGATATATATAACCGCACTAAGGTAGTTAGCCTATAACCTTTCTAGGTAGCTAACTTTGTAGGTTATAATCTTATTCTTAAATACCCTTAGCTTATAAAATTAGATCTTAAGATACGCTTTAAGATAAGAGCCTTTAAATAGTAGAATAATAAAGATTTAGAAGGGCGCATATTACTAATAAGCCTAAAGGATATCCTAGAGAATGTAGCCCTAGGTAAAATAGTATATACTTTATACCTAAAGGAGTATTAAATCTAACCGCTATTTAATAGTAAGATAGGTATAGAGTCTAGTATAGGTAATAACCCCTCTATAATAAAGACCCTATAGGGAACTACTAAATAGGTTATAGAGATATTATAGGGAGGTAGCGATCTTAAGGATCTTATAAAATACTTTAATAGGTTACTAGAAAAGGAGTAGATCTAGCCTAGTAAGTTACCGGCAGGTACGCCAATTCTCTTTATCCTAAAACTAGATGGAACTATAAGGCTATATATAGACTATCGCGGTCTTACTAAGATTATAATTAAGAACCGTTACCTACTACTACTGGTTAGTAAAATGCTAGATTAACTATTTAGGGCGAAGATCTTTATAAAGCTAGATTTATAAGACGCCTATTATAGGCTCTATATTAAAGAAGGGGATAAATAAAAGACCGCTTTTAAAACCTAATACAGCTACCTTAAATATTTAGTAATGCCTTTTAGGCTAGCTAATACGCCTACGATATTCCAATTATATATTTATAGAGCCTTAGGGGGACTAGCTAACCGTATATATATTATCTATTTAGATAATATCTTATTCTATTTAGAAAATAAGGATTAATACAAGCAATATATCTACGAAGTGCTAGAACGTTTAAATAATTAGGGCCTTTACGCTAAGGCGTTAAAGTATATCTTTAATACTAAGTAGGTTAAGTTCCTAGGTTATATTATAACGCCTATAGGTGTAGTTATAGACTTAATATAGGTGTAGATAATCTAGGAGTGGCCGGAGCTAGAGAGCTACTAGGATATTTAAGTGTTCCTAGGCTTTGCCAATTTCTATAGGCGCTTTATTTATAACTACTTAGACGTTATCTAATACCTATCTAATTATACTATAGAAGCTTTTTAAGACCTAACCTAAGGAGTAAAAAGCTTAAAGGCGGTAAGGAAGAAAATTAAGAAGGGACTAATTAAATAGTGTAAGTTATAGTTATAGCCCAAAAAGGTTTAAAAGGCCTTTTAAAAACTACGCGTAAAGTTTATAAAAGCTTTATTACTATAGGATTTTAACCTAGATTAGCTATTAATAATAATTACTAATATATTAAATTTTACCCTTATTAGTATCCTACTATAACCTAATAGGTATCTAGACGCTACCTAGCTCCACTAAAGACTAGTAATATTCTATAGTAGAAAATTCTAGGGACCTAAAGTTAGGTATTATACCCACGATAAGGAACTGCTAGCTATAGTTAACTGCTTTAAATAGTGGCGATACTATCTTAAGTACGCGAGCTATACTACTTATATACTCTTAGATTATTATAATCTACGCTACTTTATAACTATAAAGGACCTTATGCCTTAATAAGCTAAATAGGTAGAGAAGCTTATACGATTTAATTTTAAGATTAAATATAAGCTAGGGGAAAATAATTCTACTAATAGACCGTTATAACGGCCAGATTATACTAAAGGCTTTAAAACGGGAGAAGGGAAATAGATAATAGATATCTTACTCCCTGTATTATAGAATAAGCTCTAGATATAGGATGCTTAAGTACCTATAGCTCTATATACTAAGTCTTAGGCAGTGTAAACCCTATTAGCTTCTACTAATATTCCGGCTGGTATCTAGTCCGTTGCCGTTAAGGGTCTAAATATACCTAAATAGGACGTCCCTAATATAAATACAGAACCTAATAATATACTATCTCTAATTGCTAAGCTATCCCTTTAAACTAATAGCGAAGCTATAAAGCAATTCGAACTCGGGGCCCTATAATAACTAAAAGACTTTAACCTTATAGTAGCCTTCCTAACGTATATATATTAAAGAGTTATAAGATTTATAGTACCATCTAGTCTTATACTTAGAGTAGTATAAGATAAAATAGCTTTTACCTAAAAACTATCTAAAAGGTTAATAGATCTTATCTATAAGGTGCAATAAAGGAACGCTTCCTATGCTATCTTTAATGCAGAAGTAGACTAAAAATATAACGGAAAGGAAGCTAGTAGGCGCTACTATTGGGAATTAGACCTAATAGGCCTACTATATAGAGGTAGTAAGGTTTAAATACTATAAGAAGCAAATCTATAATAGAAGATTCTTATAAAGAATTACAATAATTTCTAGGCGGCTACTATAGTTAAGCTAAGATAGTGGAATTACTTTAGTGTAAATATTATTAGCTAAAGCTTGAATAGGAAGTAAAGGAGTATATTAGCTATTATAAGAAGTGTTAAGTATATAAAATCTATAGGCATAAGCTATAGGGTCTATTTAAATTAGTTCCCCCCACTAGTAAGCTATAGCAATATTACGCTATAGACTTTATTATAGATCTCCCGCTATCTAAAAATGGCTAAAGATAAATATATAATTTAGTTCTTATACTCATTAATAAGGTTTTAAAGTACGTCCAATACCTTTCTATTAATAAGGCGATTAATATATAAGTGCTTACTAACCTAATTAAAGAGAAATACTTTCTTAAAGTAAATTAGCCGCACTCTATTATTACTAATAGGGGCAGCGTCTTTATAAGCCAGTACTGGTCGGACCTATACTTCTATTTAAAGATAGACCACCATTATAGTATAGCTTTTTATTTATAAATAGATAGGTAAATAGAACGCTAGAATTAGGAACTAGAGTCTTACCTATAAATATATTTAAACTACTAGTAAGATAACTAGTATAAGCTACTTCCATATATAGAATACGCTTATAATTTAAAATAATACGTATTATATAAGTATGTACCTATCTAAATTACCTATAACGTCTAACTATTTAGGTTCAATAGTATGCCTAATAATTACTAGCTAAGGCAGTATAATTAATTATAGGATCCTACCGGGAAGTTTAGAGATATCTACTAGAGAGTATAAGGATACCTCTAGGAATAAAATGAGTAATAAAAGTATATAAAGTAGAGCCTATAAGATGCCTAAGAGCAGTAGAGACTTTAGTATAACTGTAAGTACTAGAATAAGCATTTTAGAGTAGGTAATAAGGTTCCACTACGTTTAATAAATACTAAAACCTATTAACTATTAAAAAAGCTTAATATAAAATACCCAAGTCCCTTCTAAATTAAGGAATAAATTAATAAGTTAGCCCACCACCCCTAGCCCACACATACTCAGTACCTTATGTAAACCTATTAGAGCTATAGTATAGACTACCGCTAAAAAAGAACTTTCGTCTAGGCCCAATTAAACACCTTAAGGTAGTAGGGGGGCGGTATAAGGTTAAAGCTATACTGTACTATAAGTCTGTTAAGAACAAGCTTTAATATAAAGTTAAATAGCTAGGCTGTCCCGCTAAGGACTCTATATAGGAACTAGAGGATTACCTTAATTATTATAAAGATATTCTAAAAGAATATTAGAACTAAGGTCTATAATCTATAAATTATAAAAAGCGCCCTAATACTATAGTGTTATCACGATCTATAAAGAAAGCTTATAGTAGGCCATAAGAGGCCCTAAAGAGTAAATAGGTTAAATTGGATATAGAACAGATAGGCTCTAGAAACTATAAGGATTAGGGCTACAGCCTAAGGTAGAATAGGTTTTTAGCCTTTTTACGTATATAGCATAGAGTTAATAGGGCATTTTGCTAGAATTATATTCCTATTTATTAATCTTTACCAGGAATATTATTCCTAGGGCTTTTAAGCCCTTCTTAAAGACCTTCTAAGGCCTTCCTAAGCACCTTAATTAAGGTCCTTAATTATTACTCTATATAAGAATAAACCCCAAATACCTAATCTAAAAAGCTACTATGCCTTATCCTTAGGAGCAGGATTAGTATCTATTGGGCTACTAAGTAATAGCTAACAAGAATGGGATCTAGACCCCTTAGTAGGGGTATAAGTAGGTATAAAAATAGGGGTAGGATAATAAGGTGTAGTTAGGGCAGAGATCCTTAAACGCTTAATACTAATATTAGGTCCAAACTAATACTAATAAAGTTCTTACAGTGTAAGCTTATAGTTAATAAAGATATACTTAAGCCTAGAATAAATAGAGATATTAGCTAGCTAATATAGTCTAGAACTACTAAGACCTTACTATAGTAACTATTAGTTACCTATCCGCTAGGTACCTAAAGGGTAACCTACCTAATAATATATTATATTATACTTTTTTAAAACTTAATACGTATACGCGAACTTCTTTCTATAGTAGATAGCAACCTTCTTCTTATTACCCCCATCCCGCACTCTATCCTTAGTATACTAACCCTACTCTTATATTAGGCGTTACTAGCTAGCTTACTAGGAATTATAGGTAGTATAAATAGCCGTGGTATAATCTTAAATTTAACTAAGTTATTTAGTATTTATATTAGAATAAGAGAGAGCCTGGGTAATATAGTAGTTAAGGACATTAAAGGAACGTTGCTACTTAGGCCTAGGCTATTAAAGCTTAAAGTTAGTAATAGAAATCTATTAAGAATAGAATAGCTTACCTTAACGTAACTACCGCTCTAAGTACGTATACACTAATTATAAGGACTAAAGGTATTAGATCTAACGCAGTATATCTTATTATAAGCCTCCAGAATCCTATTATAAGATTTCTGGTTTTTTAAAGACATATAGGCAAAATTATTTAGATAGGACTAGTACTAATTATAGGTTAACGGAGGTTGGGGTTCTATATATAAAGGTAGAATACGCTATAGAATTTACTTAAAAGAGTAGTTAGTAGGAGAATAAAAAGGTATATTAAATTAATAATAAAAAAGAAGAAAATCTTAATAATATATTAAAGATATGTCTAAATTGGATAAAGGTTAATAATGGGAAAGTAAGGTATTAAGGAAAAGGGGCAGCTTAATAAGTAAAGATGTCCTTATACTTTACCGTCTAATACCCTTTTAGTAAATAGCTGTAACCTTACCAATATAACTCCGTTATAATAATGTTATCTAAAAGAAAGGAAATATAAGTATATATTATCTAACTATTACTTCCTTATAAAAACTAAGTACGCGGCCAGGGAAGGCAATTATGACGTTAATTAAAGACGTATATAGGTTAAATTATACCTAAATAATACTATAGTATTAAATATTAACGTTATAAATGTTCTTAATAATTTTTTTTAATTTTTTTATCCATTGTATTATACTAAGTACAATACTGCGCATGCAGCCTTGGGCTATGGCTCTATAGTTCTATATACATAAATCCTTTCTAGGCAGCTTAATATGTACTAGTAGCTATGTCCTAGTAGTTTATAAACCCCTAAATTAGGAGTTTATAGTTTCCTAGTAAAACACTAAGATACTACAACTACTAGGGAATGAGAAAATGGTAAGAAAAACTATAAGAAATCCTAACCCCTGTCCCTGTCCTTTTGCAATTTATTTCTGTCCTTTTGCTCTCTAATATCTTTTTAAGAGCCTAGTAGGAGTTGCCTCCTTCTAGAATCCTATCTGTTTTTATTCTTCCATAGAATCTTCTTCGCGTACTAGTTTAGCAGCTTTAAGAGTCTCGCAGTCTTTACTATTAGCAAAGTGTTTTTCTTTACAATTAATGCAAAGAGGGGTAGTATGCTGGCAAGGCTTGCCTGTTATTATACAGGTAGAATAGGAATGGTCTTTAGATAAATATGCAGCCGCACAGTATCTGCAGGCCCTAGTAGAGCACCTATCTCCTATATGGCCAAATTTTTGGCAGCTCGTACACTGCGTAGTAGGAGAGACTTCGAGGTATTTTACTACCTTAGTAGCTATACCTGCAATTAATATCTCTTTTTGCTTAAGGATTTCTTGTCTTTTTTCTTTGTTCTCTATAGTAAAAACTATAGAGCCAAATCTGGTCTGTAGATTGTGTCTTTTTACACTAGATAAGATCCATCTAGGTAGTCCTTATATCCTTATAGGATTAAAGGTCTCGATTTCTTCTTTTAGAAGCTTAGAGCCTCCTTCTCCTAAGAAAGGTAGGGTAGAAACCCTATGGGCTATAATTTAAACCCAAGGTTCTAGTTTTTGTTCTCTTTAAAAGGTAAAGCAGTTATGCCAGATTTCTTTATATTTAACTAGGAAATCCGCATTATACTCTTCTGTAGTCGTAAGGAGAATATTTTGTTTTCCTTTAGTTCTAGCTATGGATGCTAAAACAGGTTTTTCTACTTGCAGTTTTGATGCAAATAGTTGATTGACTTTGTTTTGTATAGAGAAGGTATCCAAAGGTTGGTCCTTTTGGTCTGTAATTAGGACTAGCTTTCTTTCTTATAGCTGCTTTTTCTTACTTCTAGTAGAAGTAGAAGGAGTAGGAAATGGTAATAAGGAGGGTAGAGAGGACGAAGTAGGGAGGCCCTTCTTTAGCCTCTCTGCGTAGGTTTCTTTAGTAGGGGCTACCTCCTTACGGAGAGCTCTAATTTCTCGACTAGTCCTTTTAGGACATCGTTTGTCTTTTCTTTTCCTTTTATAAAGGGGTTTTCTCCTGCTAGGACACTACGTGGTATAGTCCTCTAGCTGTTTAACTTATTCCTTTTATTTCTTTCTTCTTCTTCTTCTCTTCTTCTTCTTCTTCTAGCCCTTTATAGGCCTGGGTTAGGCTATCTAGAGCCTTTTATAGGTGTTGTTCTGGAGAAAAGGGGATAAAAAGATATGCTAGTTATACCAGCCGTAAAAGTCCTCATTTTGGGTTGTCTTTTTTACAGGTTTTGGTTTTCTTTTTCAGTAAAAGACTGAGGATGTCCTCTTTTTCTCCTGTCCCAAATAGGCCAGGGGAAGGAGAAGGGGCAGAAAAAGTGAGTGTAGATGTAGACTCATTATCACTTATTTCTATAGGAGGTTTTCTTTTAGGCCTGCCGGGCCTTGGCATTTTATAGGGGGAGTTTCTAGTTTTTACTATCCTTATACCCTTTTTCCTTACTAATTCCTACTAGAGGATTTCTGGGGAGATTAGGTTTAAAGGTAGTAGTAATACTAGACCCCTAGTATTGGTGGTGGTAGTAGTAGTAGTAGTTTTAGTGTTCCTGTCCGTGCTTCGCTTATAAGCTAGGACCACCCCTAAGAAGAATTTTCTGTTGGGGTAAAGGGGGTAAAACGACAATTAAATCCACCTATAGCTCGCTAAGCAGTAGGAATAGGTCTTGAAAGTTGGAAAATCGATTGTTTTTGGTGGTAAGATGGGTATGCGTAAGTTTTGAAGTGCGGCGCTACCTTTTGGTAAGGTTGCATGTGTGGTAAAAGGTGTTCTTAATAATTATACAATAGCTATAGTTGCTATTGCAAAGTGTCCCTATTTACTAGGTAGTAGAGCTACGCTAAATATACGGCATAAAACTACTAGATTTAAAAGTATATATACTAAATCTTAAGAGATAAGTCTCTTTAATTAACTAATTAATACCTTAACCGCATTTAATAGCCTAAGGGTAAATATAAAAGTAATATATTAGTAACGCGGGGGATTATAAGAAAGAATTATAGACTATATCTTAATAGTTAAAAATAATAGCAAGCTAAGGCTCTATACATTAAATCCTATACTAAAAGGTTTTATAGAACTATACTAGAATACTAAATTATCTATAATACTTATAATTAATTATAAACCAGTATAAAGGCTTAGAAGTAGAGTTATATAAAAATCCCTATGTTAGCCTAGGTAGTTACTAGCATACTTTTAATAGGCTTCTAATAGGTCTCCTAGTAATTCTTATATCTTTTCTCTAGTTATATTTTTTCCCTTATTAAGGTCCCTTAGGAGTTTAAAGTAAGGGTTAGATAGATAGATAATATATACTAATATACTAATACCTTTCTAAACCCCCCCTAGGATAAGCCCTTATAATCTCCCTTTACTATAAGGTAATAGCAATTAGGAGCTAACTATAAGAAGGGGGGGGGGGTAATATAAGGGATATTATTGCGGATACCTTAGGTTGGCCTTAGGATAACCCCTAGACGCCCCTTAAATAGTCGCCGGTTATATGCCGGAGGTATATACCCGTAGTATATAGTCTCTACAATCCTAGAGGCCTTACCTTCTTAAAAATTCGTCTCTTTTACTAATCTATCCTATTTTAAAATTATGCCTTATCCCTTCATGTGGCAAGAATTTAAGGACTTTTCGTATATACACGCCTTATAAGCCAATCTAGAGGCTCTATACTATATAGAGCTTAATATTAAAGCCTCTGGTTAGTGCGATTGCTCGGCAGCAAGGGTGCTAGCGCCTTATTAACGCTTAGATATTGCGGTAAATAGCAGCGATATAGCTAGGAAGCCTATAATATCTAGTATAGTTTAATTAAAAAGCTTTAGCTTTGTCGCCGTCTATTTAATTATTAAATTATTAATAAATATTGTCCTTATGCCGCCTAAAAAACGTTGTACGTCTTTAGCCCTAAAGCCTCTAAGGCCTCCAAAGCCTCCAAAAGCACCTTAAGCTTGGGAGTCCTATTCACAATCCTTCCAAGCAACGCAGTATACACACGATAGCTTATTAGTAGTAGTTATACAGCCTCTGGAGGCTTTAGTGGCTTTAGCAGCTATATAGTAGGTAATGGCGCCGACCGAGGATATTAAGGAGGCTTGGCCAAGCAGCTAGGTGGAGGATATTAAGGACGAATTAGGAGCTGTTTTTAAGGCCCGCGGCAAGGCCGCTGAGGATAAGGCAGATAAGGTAGATAAGACTAAACTACTAGAGCTATCAGCCAAAGCAATTATAAAAATAGGCCTTCTAGCCGTTCCTACTTTATAGAAGCCTATAACCGCTGTTTCTAAGCTGGATTTTAAAGTTATTAACCTTCTAGATAAGTTGATATTCGCTGCTTGGCGTGCTAGTGAGCCTATTAGTAGTATTAACGCGGACGTTAACTCTGGCCTTCCTAATTAAAATAAGGATAGTGAGCGCTCTACTTACTATACGCTGGCGGATTAAGTTAGTATAACGTCTGGCGGGTGTAGATCTGGATAGGACTTGCCGATTTAAGTATTTCTACTATTCTTTAGTATCAGTGTATTTAAGAAGCTCGCGATTAATACAAACCTATATACGGCCTCTTAAAATGCTAGCGGATATCACCAATTAGGACGATATGTGGGTAAATAATTATAAGTGTGGAAGAAGACCTCTGCTGGCGAATTAATGATTTAGGTAGGGCTTATTATCTATATAGGCGTCTTTAAAGGTACTTAGGTGCGAGATCTTTAGGCCGTAGATCCTAAATATCCTAGATACTTAATCAGCTTATTTATAGGCTAAAAAGATAGGAGCAACTTAAGCGCTTCTTCTATATCTTACCACCTCCACCAAAGGGCGTCAAACGTCAGGTCTTTAAGAAAATTAAGCCGTTAATAACTCCTTTAGGCGAGGCGTTTAGAAAGTACGTTATACCTAGATCTATAGTTAGCTTTAATAAGATAATAGTAAGGTTTACTAGACGATCTACAGCTATAATTAAACTGCCCGGTAAGCTAATACCTAAGGGTTTTAAGATAATAAGTCTTTGTTAATATGGATATTGCTATAGCTTTATATTCACCTCGCCTAGCTGCTTTTTTAGGCTTCCTTCTTAAACAGATTATTAAGATATCGTTCTCTTAAATACCTCTAAGTGCGTCCTCTACCTTACCCAATAGCTTCCTCTTC
Organism: Cenococcum geophilum 1.58; assembly: GCF_001692895.1. Classification (NCBI taxonomy): domain Eukaryota; kingdom Fungi; phylum Ascomycota; class Dothideomycetes; order Gloniales; family Gloniaceae; genus Cenococcum; species Cenococcum geophilum. Next base: position 268,468 of record NW_027137618.1, on the reverse strand, counting down.
AAGCTTATCGATTTTGCCTATTTTTAGATAACTACTTTATAAATATTCCGTTACTCTAGGTGCTTCAACGACTTAAAATTGCTGCAGCTGGCACGGCTTAATTAAACTTAAAGGACTATCCGGAGGTGTATAAAAGGGCTAATAAAAGGAAGGAAAGGCTACCGTTTAATTTCATTATAGGAGTAGTCGTCGGCGTAGTTAACTTAGTACTTTTGATTATATAGCAGGATAAGAATTTGGTACGGTTTTTAACGACGGTTCACTTATACAGCAATAAGGACGTTAACGAAGTTAATTAGCGCCGGCCATGGGCATATAATTTCTTCCTTAAGAAGCTAGTAGCTAACGTTTGGGGTAATAATCTAATTAAGAAGTTAACACTTCCTAGGCTCTCTATCGACTACAATAACTAGATAGGCGGCGTTAATATTTATAATTAGCTTTAAAGCTACTATACTACCTAAATCACGACTATACGCACCTGGCTACCCTTATTCTTCTAGGCGCTTAATACAGCTGTAATTAATGCCTATATTATTAGTAGAAAGATCTTCCGGATATTAAGGAAGCCCTTCCAAACCTACCGCTGTTTCCGTATACGATTAGCATGGAACCTTATTATTATAGGCAGTTGGCAAATAGGCCTAAATAAGCACGATACTAAGCGTCTTCTTCGTTAAAGCTCACCAAAATATGGGCAATATTAATCTGGCATTGGGCCTAGTTATAGAAATATTAAAACGAATCAAAAAACCACCTACGTTACTGCTAAAACCCCACTACCTGCAATTTGACGGTGCAAGACGCAAACTCACCGTTCTATTAAAAGCTTTATAAGGAAGTAAGGCTATAAGACCCTACTAAGGTACTGGATGTATAGATGGAAGGAGGCAAAGAAGCTTATAATAAAGATTAGGCAAACAGTATATAAATGCAAGACCTGCAGACTTCCTCTATACATTCGGTGCTTTAATAATTTTTATTTAGTAGGCGACGACTAGGTGACTATTTTAGGTCCTCTACTTCCTTATGCCTCCGATATTAAGACTCTAAAGCTAATTAAGCCTTTACTATAGCCTCCTTCTTAGCCTCCTTTAAGCCCTCCTCTACTGCCTTTAATCGATCCTCTATATTAAATAGCCGCTAGTTAAACCGTTTAATTATTTGTAGTATTTGATACACCTTATTTAATATATACAGCATGTCCTCCTTTATAACCTTAAGCTAGTCCTTTACTAGCTTATCCTTATTAATATTAACGCGTATAAAGCGGATAGGTAGCAGTAATTTAGGGGAGGACTCTGGAGGATTTTCCTATATAATCAGCAGCTGGTTAATAGAGGAAGGGCAGAAACCTACAGTCATAACGTTATATATTACGGCTTTTTGCCCAACTTCCTCAAAAAAATATATATATATGGGTGTTTTTAGTGGTGGCCTTCTGCAGCATTTCATCGGCATCGCAATATTAATGTGTTTTGGTGAGGCTTGCTAATAAAATCACGCTAGCTAGGGTGCCTGCAGCATGCTAACCCAGGTAGGAGCGCCTAAAGCGCCCAATACGAAAAGTCTCTTTTACCAAACAAAGGGATAGCCCCCTTATAATAGCTTAGTAATTAAAGGTGGTATATTACTAGGTTTTAAGAATATATTAGGGATATTTTATTTAGATATATTTAGACCCTTATTAATAACAGACTAAGTACTAGCTAAAACGTTAATAGAAACTAATAGGGCTTATACTGCTTAAAACTTAGTATATAAAGCTATAGGTATTTAAGTATTCTATACCTAGGGCTTATTCTATAGTATAGGGAGTAAAATATCTATTATTTATTTTCCTTCTCCCGTTTTAAAGCCTTTAGTATAATCTAGCTATTATAATAGTTTATTAGTAGGATTGCTTTCCCCTAGCTTATATTTAATCTTAAAATTAAATTATATAAGCTTTTTTTTATCTATCTAGCCTATTAAAATATAAGGTCCTTTATAGTTATAAAGTAGCGTAAATTATAATAATCTAAGAGTATACGAGTGGTATAGCTTACGTACTTAAGGTAGTATCGCCACTATTTAAAGTAGTTAACTATAGCTAGTAGTTTCTTATTGTGGGTATAATACCTAACTTTAGGCCCCTAGAATTTTCTACTATAAAATACTATTAGTTTTTAGTGGAGCTAAGTAGCGTTTAAATGCCTATTAGGTTATAATAGGATACTAATAAGGGCAAAATTTAATATATTAGTAATTATTATTAATAGCTAATCTAGGTTAAAATACCGTAGTAATAGAGCTTTTATAAACTTTATATATAGTTTTTAAAAGGCCTCCTAAACCTTTCTAGGCTATAACTATAGTTTATACTATTTAGTTAGTCCTTTTTTAGTTTTCTTTCTTTTAACCTTTAAACCTTTTACTTCTTAGGCTAGGTTTTAAGAAGTTTCTATAATATAGTTAAATAGATATTAGGTAACGTTTATATAGTTATAAATAAAGCGTCTATAGAAATTAGTAAAGCTTAGAAATATTTAAATATTCTAATAGCTCTCTAGCTCTAGCTACTTCTAAATTATTTACACCCATATTAGGTCTATAACTATCCCTATAGGCATTATAATATAACCTAGAAACTTAACCTGCTTAGTATTAAAGATATACTTTAACGCCTTAGTATAGAGGCCCTAATTATCTAAACGTTCCGATAGTTACGGTGGAATTCGGTAGACAGTTACGGTAAAATTTAGTAGACGGTTGCGGTGGAATTCGGTGGACAGTTGTAGTGGAATTTAGTAGACAGTTGCAGTGCAATTCGGTAGATAGTTACGGTAGAACTTAGCAGATAGCTATAGTTATATAACTAGAAGATTGTATAAAACTTTAAGCAATACTACTTATCTTTTTCTCCTTTACTTTCTCTGGCTTTAGATCTTTGTTAATAAATAATCCAATTATATAGGCTTATATACATCCTCTTTACTATACTTATGCCTTAATTAACTAAGTCGCTAATAAATACTAAGCATTATTAATAGATTTGGTAATAAGTAAGCTAAGTAGGCTTAGGACTAAGCTTAAGTATAAGGTCATTAATATGGTCTATGGTATTGTGTAAGGTGCTTATATTAACTTGTGTATGGCTTTAAGCTTAGTCCTAAGCCGTTTGGCTTGCTTATTATTAACTCTAATTATTAATAAAAAAAGTTATTAATATTAATTAGTATTGCAAAGAATAAGCTTAAGATAGAGTCTGAAGCGTTATGTGGTAAATACTAAGCATTATTAACAAGTGTTGTCAATATTAATTAATATCAACGTTTAATAAGCAATATCGATTGAAGCCTTATTGACTTATTAATAACTACACTAATATAGCAAGCAATCCAGGCTTATACTTGTTAATTAGTAGTTTATATACTGATTATAAGAAAAGAATAAGGACTCTATCTATTAAATCCTAGCTCTAGAGCCTCTATATATATGTAAGAAAGGTATAGGAAATAGAAAAGACAAGGGGGATAGGGGGTGGTAATGGAAACAAGGGGTAGGTAACTAAGTCAATAACTAAGTCAATAGAGGTAGCTAAGTTGGGGTAATAAGACAACCTAATTTAGGTCGATATAAATAGAGCTTATATTATAAGACTATATAATATAGCATACTGTTCCTACTAGGCTTTTAGTAAAGAGATATTAGTAAGTAAAGGGACAGGTATAAATTACAAAAGGACAGGGATAGGCGTTAGGATTTCTTATTTCTTATAGTTTTCTACCGTTTTCTCATTCCCTAGTAGTTGCTTATAACTTAGTATTTTACTAAGGAACTATAAACCCCTAGTTTAGGGGTTTATAAACTACTAGGACATAGTTACTAGTACATATTAAGCTGCCCTAAGGGATTTATATATATAGGACTATAGCGCCATAGCCTAGAGGCTGCATGCGCAGTATTGTACGTAGTATAATACAACGGATACAAAAATAAAAAATAAAAAATAAATAGCATACTGTTGAACGGACGATCAGGAATGGGAACTCTGTCATATTGCAAGAGGCTTTAGAGCCTCACTATATACACCAGATAGGTGGCAAATAGAATGATGACGACGTCGTCATTCAGTCGGTAATATTTAATGGAAACAGGTAATGAGACATTCGATAAGACATTTAGTCATAAGTTAAGAGACAACTAAGACAAAGCACGTCAATACGATCCGGGTCGGCAGACAGTAGTACGATGGTGGTAAGGAAGTCTGATTCAGGTCAGCACATACATATATTATCCATGCTTGACCGCTCCTCAAAAATGGCCATGCAAGAGGACAGCTCACCAAGCGGTCCGTAATGGAGTTATCGCTTGATGGTGTCGAAAGATGCGATTTACGCTACATGCTATGCTAGGGAGAGAGTTAATTTTCTAGGAAAGAGACGGCACTACCGAAGAACAATGTCTTCTGTCACATCCTTTACTATATCAGCAAGGTTGAATCCGTGGATATAGCAAGGCCCGACAAAAGTATAAAAGGGTCCGCTCTCCCGTATGACGAACGGAGTCTGCCCACCAAGGAAGAATACAAGGACGTCGCCTTCTTGAGCGTTGGCGGGAGCAAGGCATAGTGAACCAGTGACGGTCATGCAAAGCCTCCTATCACTGCATGTCCAGACCACATCGCTGATGTAGCGTTCAACATCTCTGGGGTTAATCGACCCATCCTCTCCCTCAGGAGTATCTAGAAGGTCTACTATTAGCCCCATTTGAGCGAGCCACGTTGCAAAATACGCGCCATATTCCTTGGGGGGTTCGTCCTTTTGTCCATCCATATTCGCTATAATGGCACGCCAGAATGACTCGGCCTTGGCCTCGCCAGGGGCTCTCGACTTAATCTCCGGGACACTCGAGACCATAGCTACCCAGTCCTTCAGAGCTACTTCCATTGATCGCATCATGTCGTCCTTACCCGAATATTGCTTTACAGCCATGCCTGTCCGCCCAACAACGTCGAGTCTTTTCGCGCCAAGGATAATTTCGTCTGGGTTATCTGATTCTCGAATGGCAGCTCGAACATCTATATCTATATCGCCGTGTCTTTCGAGATCCTCATCAGAAACCAATGTCGAGGCAAAATTCCTAGGAACGCTCCAATCGGGGACCCAGGATGGCAGACCACGATATATCCTTTTCGAGCCATGCATCTGCAGAAGAACCAAATTGTTGTCCTCCAAAATGAGGAATCGTGCCACATCTCGATAAAGGTCCTCGACCTGTACCCGATAGTCAACCTTGATGGGTGGTATCGAGCTTTCAATGAGTCCAAAGAGACCATAGATCTTGTCTCTAGGATTCGTGGCATCGGCGTGAAGTGTGCACATAAGAAGATTCAGAAGCGTATGGGATTCGACTGCATCTGAATCTTCTTCTTCGCGTACATGTATGCCGGAATATCGAGTTTCGATTACAGGTTTCGTTGGGCGCTCGCCACTGTGTACTCTAACTGCTCCGCTGATGGCAACTATATTCATCCAGCTCCGGCCCCCTACTTCGTCGGGAAATGAGGCTGCCATCATAGCCTCTGCAGCGGCTTTGACGACCTTCCAAGGGAGAACGTCCTTCCCACATATTACTAGGGCCTTTTTCGCAACAACGACTTCTTGAATCACCCAGATGCGAGAGAACCAGTGCTGTAATTGGTCTGGTTGGTTACAAATTTGAGCTCTGTAACCAACCAATAGCCCACTTGAAGCTCCGAACCGGTTCGGGAACCGGTTTAACCGGTTCAACCAGATGATATTTAATATATTGTAAGGCTTGGCATGATGTTGAGTTACAATTAATCGTCGACAACGATATATTTAACAATGTCTTCCTCATTACCCTTATCTTCCTCCTGGCTCTTATCGTCCTCATCGCCCTTATCGCCCTTGTCGCCCTTATCGCCCTTATAGTGCTTTTTTCGTTAACTACTAGAGCCCTAGCTGGCGCGCTTTTAAGAGGCGGTAGGAGCCTTGCCCGTAGAACGACTACTACTTACAGGGCTGCCTCTTCCTCTGCGCAACGATCGACTGGTTGAAATAGTAAAGCCCTCCATCGAATTGGCGATAGGTAGAAATAAGGGTAATAGGGATAAGGCAGTAAGGCGACGTAAGAAGGACGCGACGCGTAGAAACGCGACGCGTATAAATAGGACGCGCAGAAATAAGCGACGCACAACACCAAGCTCGACCCTTAAAATAGTATCCGGAAATAAGGTGGTAGATCTTGACGATTTAGTGGCTTCGGCTCCCTATGTGGCGTGCGCTCTTACCCAAATTATCACCGCCAAAGGCCTATACTAACTCTGCTGGTTTAGCTGGTTACCCGGTTAATTAGGGAGCTTTAAAACCAACCAGCTGGAAGCCAATCAAAACTCCTAACCGGTTGCGATTTTGGAGCTTTTCCAACCAACCAACCAATAAGCGAACCAGACCAGTTACAGCACTGGAGAGAACCATGGCCTGTTTATCAGCTCTCGTAAAGCCTTCCATGCCCCATAGCCGCGAGGTGGTAGGTAAACATCAGACAGCCTATTTATGCCAACTAGAGAAGAATCATCATCAGAGCTTGTCGCAGACTGCGGGTCTTCTGGCGCAAATATGCCCAAGACAGACTTTGCCGCCATCGTGGTCAAATTGCCCGCTGCGGTTGGGAGAGCCGCAATGATCGATTTCAAATCCTCATCCTCATCCTCGTCCTCATATAAGTCCGAGTCATCATCCACAAGTTCTTCCAACCAGTTCTTTAACCAAGCAGGCATATAGATGGAGCCTGACGGTTCGCGGAAGAGAAGAGCTCTGCTATTTTCCCCAAAGTCGTCCTCATCGATTTTGCTGAGCTTGCGCATCAGAGCCATGGCCTTTGGGCTGTCATTGGCCTCCTCCCCGAGTCAGACAAGTACTTGGCTGGCACTCATGTATATATTCCTCATCAGAGGAATCTGGAGGTTCTTTTCATCCGTATTGTCCTGGTCAATGCAGATCGCGTCGATCCAGAGGAGTCGAGGTTTGGTTCGGTATCGCAGTCTTCTCAACGCATGGAAAAGATTGGGTCTAATGGCAAAATTCTGCCCGTTGCAGCAAATCCGGTGAACTGGGAGCTCGGTTCCCCATGTGTACGAGAGCGCTTCGTAAACGGGTATATGATCTAATGGGACAGCTCGAAGGGAGGTTTGAATCCCACTCCATTTAAGCGCTGATGGGAGAAGCTCGAGAATGCGGATCATTCTCGAGCCGTCGAGGAGTGGTGGGTGTTGGAATTTTGCGTGTGTGAGCGCCATATTGATGGGCAATGATCAAATCCTTTTAGATTCTCTTTTCATGTTTACTGATTCTTTGAAAGATAATATACATACCGTCAAGGATCAAGGCCACAGAGGTAACAGAGCGTCGTTGACTATCAGAATTAAGCACGAAGAATCTAAGCTGGGTGCTCGTGCAACGCGCGGAAGACCATTGTGCATGCCAAGTCGTGCCAAGGATTGAACCTAGCGCTCGGGTGCCTGACAATCATAATAACGTGAGCATACAGCCCGGCCAGTGTTGCCGAAAGTTCCGTTGGTGCCCGCCACGGCACTAAAACCTCAGCTAGTTAAGGGATATAAGTGGCGCGCACGGGAAAACTAGGTTTATTGAAACTTTTGCGGAAGGACTACTATGGTATCAGGCCGATATTTTGTGGGTGGGGCGTAAGCAGCAAGGGCCCCTGTGGGTGTACCCACAATTCAATACTCCAATTGTATACCCTGTTTATATGTATTGAAAAACTAACTCTTTGTTATTTCCTCAGCTTAAACCTTTTAAATTTTATTAGTAATTATCTATAATGGAGCCCTCTACGCTTTAACATTTATCTTGTTCTTCTTTAAAGCACCTTACTCGCGATGAACGCATCTGAGTTTAAGTACTGAGGAGTATTGGGTGGAAACATAAGGCTATTGCTCTTTATCTTGGAATCTTCGGATCTATGTAAAGGAGGCTTGGAGGCAGATTACTGAGGAACAGCTTAATTCACTAATAGATAGTATGAGGGAGCGCTGTTTAGCTATAATTGAGGCCCAAGGGGGTTTACAAAGTTCTGAAATAAAATACAAGCCACTTCCACCCCTGCAGACGCTCGGTGCACCAGCTCCACCCACAAAATATCGGCCTGATACCATAGTACATCCAATTCCTATAAGAACTGTTTGATGACGCCATCCAGAATGACATGAATTGTTTATTATATTTATTAAGAATCGGAAATCTTCTGTCTATACACTGAGCAGCTCATCTAACCAGTCGGTTTATGGGGAAGGGTTCAGCCTGGTTCAAAGATCCGGCGTTTCCGCAACTAATAGGGCAAATATATCCCATTCCAGCTTCGAGAGGGTGATGCTCTACCTCCAGGTAAGTTAGTTATCCACATCTCAATACTTCTAGTCACGAGCACAGCAAATCTAGACGCAGGGGTCGACATCGCGACATCGGCGATAGAATAGATTTGTCCATCATTCACCCATCAAGTATTATTACCATTGAGCGCGATAGAATCTGAAGCTGGGCGGTAAGCTGCCCATAATGTGAGCCCGAGGATGCAAACATCTTTTCTAGAGAATTGTCGATGCCATGACTTGTAGAACGGTAAATATTTCGTTCGCAATACGCGAAGCGGGTGATGGCTTGTCAGCTGGCACCTGGTTGCCGTAAGGAGTATTCCGCGTCGCATTATACTACTTCGGGTGCAGTGGTCTGGCAGCAGGATTGGACAAATAGGTAATGATTACAATGCAGATCTGCGCGGATAAGGCTTAGCTGTAGGTTATTCTGCTCGCACAATCCGTACGCACCGCATTTGAAATATACTGCGACCCCATTGATAGTCGTTTATCAAGCGTTCGTGAAAAGCCCATCCTCGACGGTTCCAGACCAAGTAGCTGGATTTTTCAAGCCTCATCAGCCTCGCCGAAGACAGCACTGGAATGGGAAAGCGACAAGCATTTTGATTTGATCTAACTAGGTCCGATGATTTCGCTAATCTGCCCCACGGAGGCATCCCGATAGTAACCGATAAACACCATCAGCCCTCTCACGCTCTGGAACCACATGAGCATCGAGCTGCCTTGCTCAATTAAGCTGCTTGGAGGCTCCTGCGCGCGCCTCCCCCTAGAGTCTCAAGTTCTGCCTAGCCAGGAGTGTCATATTGTTCTCCACTCGACACAAGCATCACTGCCTGAGCTCCCTCCCGTCCGAGTCATCGTCCCTCTTATCGAATAACAATTGCGAGGATTTTAGGGCTTTTGTAAACAGAGTGAGGATATAGGAGCCCATGGGGTCCTTCTTGCTTCTTCCTCTTAGACCCAGAACTGACAGATAGCATCAAACCAGGCTGCGAACCTTAACACACCCCGCGCGCTGCTCTACACTGCCTTCACGCACAGACCATGCATAAGGTCACAATTGCTCCACCACCTCTCAATTTTTGTCGCCTGGACTCTCACACCTGAGTCTTCTTTACTTAGTTGCTGCGCCGCGGGCAGTGAGACAAAGCATAATGTACCTTAACACCTCTGTGTCGCTCGATGAGAGCACTGCAGGACTTACACCTGAACAGTTGGACAACATCATCGAATCAGTCCAACAACAGAAGAAGAAGCTTGAGGACGATATCGCCAAATACATCCGCGAGAAGCAGAATGAGCTCCGGGCTTTTGGGCAGAAGGTATGTTCAGTGTGATCTAGTCTTCCGTAACCTTTCTAAGACTGACCAGATCAGCTCCTAGCACAATCAACGACTACCAGCCGCTCCACGGACCAAGCTCAAATCCCGTCCGTCATCAACGAAATCGTCACAGCTCCTGAACAGTACATGATGGAGTCCAAACATGAAACTCAAATGTCAAGTCCAAGCTCCGAAGAAGATCTCAGGGCTTCGAGTGACACTCTAGTTCGCCAGCGTGACTTAGAGTTGTGTGGTCTCATCACACCGAGTTTCCTGCCACTTCTGGATGCATCGAGCTCGCGTGCTCCGAAAAAGCCCCAAACTCCCCAGCCCAAACGCAATGGTGCGGCTGAGATCCAAAGCTCGGCAATAGAGAAAGGAAGGCCAAAGTCTACTAATGCAGAGATCCCTTCTAGTGGCATGACTGCCAAAGAGACGAGTGGAGAGAACGGTCAAAAGAAAAATGACGAAAAGGATCCAAACGCAAAGCGCACGCCAATCAGAAAGTCATCCTTGCGTCGTGGAGTGACCCCGAAGCCTGTTGTGCGTCGCAAGAGGGTCTCCCTGGTTATTGACGACCAAATCGTTCATCCTTCTGATAGTATCGGAGAAGCTGCACTCGCTGGTCCGCCTTCGGAGACTACCACCGCAACTTCTGCCTCCATTGAAGATCTCCAAGAGGCTATCAAGCGAATGGTGAGCATTGACAAAGCTCGCGTTAGTCCTGACGACGACGAAATGTTCACTAATCAGTCCGCCTCCAATGTTTCCGACGAATCTACGTCCCCGCAAGCCACCATTGACGAGTTCCTAGAGGGTGATCCCGTGGCCCTGAGCCCTGGGGAGCGCGAGGCTATGTATACCCACGAATCTGCTGCTCCCAGCTCAAGTTACGTAGGAGGATATTATGGCTCTGGCGTTGACAATGTTGACCAGACTGGCAGCTATGGATATCCGTCCAGCCAAGGTGCGTCCTATATGGAGAAGTACATGTCCGAACGTCCCTGGAGCGTGCGCAAGGCCGCCGCAGAAGCCGAGGCCAAAGTTATCAAAGAGGAAGAGGAAGCTAAGAAGGCTCTTGAGGATGACCTTATCAAGGAGTTGAAGGTGGTTCGTAAAGACGATGTTATCGACGGCCGCTTTCTTGGTGAGATGGAGGATATTTGAGAGAGGATTTACGTTCTGTGACTGGCATATCGTAAGACCCTCTGGATGTCCGGGTGTCAGTACGAACGTTTTGGATATGCATCCATGCGACGATGTATGTAAGGTTTGGATGAGCAGGGTTCATTTGCTCAAGTTTGGTGGCGGGTTGGAAACTAGCATTGCAGCAAACCACGAAAATCAAACGAAGTTCAAAAAAGCTGTGACCTCTGCATGGTGCACTGTTGACTTTCAGGCGTGCTCACTACTAACGCAGGGCTCTACTAATAACAGGAAGAGAATCAAATCGCCCCCAGAAGACGTCTCGCAACAGCATAATAAATTCGCCGACAGCTACAGCACACATCACCAATCTGGCCACCCTTCTACCGGCCCCTACCCTTCTTCTCCTCTCCTCCCACCGCCGCTGTACAGCAACCCCCATTCTTCACCTGTCCCACTCTCCTCACTGCTCAGTGTTAGGATATCGCCCCCTTCTCTAACCAAGCCTTCATCCTTAAACCCTGTTCCAGTCGAGTTCACTCTAGAACATACTCCAGAACATTGATCAGTTCAGCCGCCTCCCACATTTCTGCCTTGAGCTCTTCTCTTCTATCTGTTTCTAGGTAGCTAACCGTCTCCCGGAATCGCTGACGGGCACCTACCAGCAGCTAACTCTTTCAGCAGGAAAACTCACATTTATATGAACCAAGTCCATGAAGAATATCCAGAACGTCCTCACTAGCTATCGATATCTGGATGGCACCCCTAGTAATGCCGCTGAGGCGCACAACCAGCGCGTCACCCCACAGCACTTCAAAGCTGCCGTTGTCCTAGCTCCCGTCAGTACTACCGAGATCCGCCAGCTTGCAGCAAAACCTAGCACCGTCTTTACGCGCATATCCGTCGGCTCTTCTGTATCAAAGAGCAAAAGGCTGTCTGTAGATGAATTGTGTCAAGCCAATTGTTCAAGCTCACACCTAAATCCCGTATGACAAAAGTGTGCCAGTGATACTCTAAAATCTCCGTTCAGTGCGACGACAGTCATGGCCGCGCTTGGCTTACCCAGGAGCCGCGGATATAACGCCGCGCAAACGTGCGCTTTGAGGAATTTGAATGGTTTTCGGATGGAGAGAAGCCGTCGTCTGAGTAGAACGAGCTCTTAGCCACACTAGGAGAAGAGATAGCTCGGATACCATTAACTTCGAGTATCGCAGGGAGAGTTGACGAAGGAAAGAAGAAGAGCAATGACGGTGTATACTGATGGTGTCGCGACACGACCTATGAGGGGCTAGCGCTTCTGCGCCAACTACCCTAACGAGCAAAGTTCCAGGTGGTGCGAAGAAAGCTCAAGCGACCAAGAAACGCTAGGTCAAGGAGGACACTAGTGATGGCGAGTATGTCGAGACTTGAACTCATTCGTTCATGTGCGAGCTTAAAAAACTCAATAACGCCTTGCTTCAGCCCGAGTCGTGGGCACAATCAGAAGGCCAAAAGAGGAGAAGATACATTGATCAAGAGGAAGGTCGTGTAAACAGCCGAAGGGCTTGTAATGAACTACTCTCAACGTATAAAGCACGAGAACACATCATTACTTGGTCGTCCCTCCAAGTTACCTTAGCTATCGCAGCACAGATACATGAAGATTGGACGAGAAAATTGATACGTTGTCTACACCGGTGTTCTAGTATGTCTACGAACCTACACATTTTCGAAAAACCAAACCGTTAAGACGGTGTCGATTAAAGTGCGATTCCTGAGGACATCAATCGCAGCGGAAATCGTGAACCTTCAGGAAGACCTAACTGTATTAGCAGGATTCGATGTTCATACGAATCAAGCCGATAAAGAGACCCTTGCAAATGTCGAGGATGCGCTCCCTGACCGTCAAGGACTGGACATCAAATTTTTGGCATGGACGGTGTTCTCAGTTGTATATCCGCTTGAGATAGTGCTGATACCTTTCTAAAAAAAATCAAGACAGAGCTCTGAATATCCATATGAATCACGTCCACAAAGGGACTCTTGCAAATGCTGAGGACGCGCTCCCTAACCGTTAAGAGTCAGAAATCGAGACTTTCGGAATGGGGGGTTCTTAGTGATGTCGTCGAGGCACATAACCGACGCGTCATCTAGCAAGATCCAAGAGAGGGAGGGAGAGGACAGACATTTGTCAATCTAGCGGAAATTTAAATTTCGTTCAGTGCACCCCCTAAGCGCAAGGAGGGAGGAGCAGGGGACTATATGAACAAATCTGGACGAAGAAGAAACTTTTCTAAACCTGGCTCCCAAGAAAGCTATTGCGTACGTCCAAGGCGGGCTCGCATCAAGATAATCTATAGCGACCAACGAGCCAGTTGGTGGCAGCACTAATCCTGGCGCTAGAAACACCCATAACAGGCTAAGTCCCTTGCGAAGTTCTCGCATTATCCAACCACACTACGCAAACGAAGAGGAGAGAGCCGCAGTGACTGACGACCCAGGTGGTGGCAGCAATGACTCTGGGGCTAGCAGGGCCACCAGGCTGGCTGTGAATGAAAGAGAAGAGGTCATGAGAACTTGGTCGCTACACCGGGGCATAAAAAAACCGCGTGAGAGCCGTAGGACCGTTCAACAGCATACAGGCACCCCTCGTCTTGCGAAAGAAATCAAATATGGTACAGCAAAATGGGTAACACAACCTCGACAGACCGTGGCATCTACTTCTTCGAAGACCAGGTGACGATAGCGGAGAGGCGACCTGTCCTGATGGCGAAGATACACCCAAAGATAACGGCCAGAAACCCAATCCGACGCCGGCAACTGAAGATGAATATTCCGCAAAATACCTCTCTGGAATGTTACGATGTAGTGCTGTTAGGGTGTGCTGATGTATGGCACAGGCTGTTCACTGTGACCTAACTACCCTGATGTGCAGGGTAGGAAGAGAAGTCGGAGCTGCCTCGGATGAAGCCTCGGTTTATCTCTTATATTAGAGGCGATTTTGGAAGCTTGAGTCATAACAGCCTGATCAGTGTTGTCTTTGTGACAAAAGCGATTGCCGCGGCTGGTTCCGCGGAGCCCTTCCAGGATCGGAAGGTTTTTGTCCACCTCTTCAAACCGGGCGACTTGGTCCAGGACTTCGCATCGTATCTCCAGGGGCTGGTGCATAATGGCGTGCTACACCGTGTTGGGATCTATTTCGATGAGACGACTGATTCCCTGAAGGCCTTTGCGTCGTTTTGGCCCCAGACAAGGCATTTGGGCATAGAGCCAACAGGCGGAGAGGTCAAGAATCGTTTGGAGGAGACTGAGTGGGTGATGTATGATAGGAGACGGCAGTACCTGAAATTTGCAATAGAATGATGTGGCAGATATGGTGAGGCACTGGTCATGTCACCAGCTTGGCTCCGGCTGTCTTACTACTTCAAGTATCTTCTGGATCTGGCATGAAGTCTGACCGGCAACGAAACTACGTTAGGACGGAGCCGTGACGGCTAGAAAGTATAAGAAATTATACTGAAAGAGTTGAGTAATACTGGATAATCCAAAAAGGAGAAATACCAGTGGCAATAATGAGGGCAAGATCGCCAACAGCCAGAATAGCGATTTCATGGACCCCTGAGGTATATATCCAATACATTCACCCACTCATACGTGCGTGCAGAGCTTCATATATAACCAGGGAAACTTGGAGTTACCGTGTATGTTTCTGAAGGGCCCCAAACGTACTTTTGAGATAAGCACGTTGTAGCAAGGACACACCAGCAGCGCCTCGGTGTACACCCATGGCAACGGCACATGCAATAACAAGATCAATTCACGCAGTAGAAGTACGAAATCGTGATCACGACCGAGGGCAAAAATCATCCGGTTTATCATGGAGCACTGGACAAGTCTGCAGAGCACTAAGTAAGGTTGCAAGGCCTTGAGGAGAGGGCAACCAACCTCACCTGGGCCTCGGAATTAGAAGAAAGATACAGATAACGGGCTGAGTAGAGGCTTTAGCTACCATTGCCGTCGAAGCAAATCTGCCGAAAATAGAACGCCAGCCCTTGCCAAAAGGCAATAAGGGTCCGGAAATTGTCCGCCGGTACATTTCGACGCCCTTAAGCACTTTGGCGCACAATGGAGCTGAACAAGAAGTCAATTAAAGGTTCAACATTTTAAAGTCTAACTCCGCCTAATGCATACCGCAAATCATGGACCCATAATCGCATTCACCTCCTAGTGGTAAAATAATTCCTCCCCACATTCTCAGAACCGAATCAAGTAGAAGCATATGCCACAGCCTGCAGCCAGACCGGGCGAATCGTCTGGTTAGTGGTTCCTGAAATTCTTCTTCTGGTAGAACAGATCCGTCCTCGAACTTCCCAGGTTGATGATTTTGGGACAACCGTCCCGATCCTTCTCTAGGCGCGTGCATTCGAAGCAGTAGAAAGCATCAGAGATTCCCTGCGCAGAGAGCCATGTCAGTGCTCCACTATCCTAGACTCGGGAAGGTATATGGGACTCACCTCGCCACCGCATACGACGCACTTGTTCTGATAGTTTCCGAAGGAGCATTCGTCGCAGATTCGGGCAAGCGTGGTCGGACGGACGTAGCTGTCGCAAACTGGACACTTCCCGTCACATTTGTCGCAGAGGCGTCCGATGGCAATGCCTGCCTGCTTACGGCACATAACCAAATCACTGAAGTATATTCGTTAGCAGAAATCCACAAAGCACGAGCTGGGGGAAGTCCTTACGGATGGTGGCGCGACATGCGTGCAAGTAACTTTATGAGAAAAATTTAAGCTCGTAGAATGCAATTTCTGGGCTCGTCGTATAGACCAGTGCCGGTTTATCGGAATGTTAGGAAGTAACGGTCCTTGAAGGACGGTGCGGCGTAGATTTCAAGAGGAGCTTGGAGTCAAGTTCGATCTGCTTCGACTTTCACATCTACGCGTATTACTCAGCGAAACTTGCAGGGGTGTCTCGCCGCTTTCAACCCCGAGCTTTTCGATAGAACCGAATAGAGTTTCTCCCTCAACTAGTCAATCAGCAAGACGTCAACATGGTAGACGATCAGCCGTGAGCACGACAGTTCTCTCTATTTGTGAGATTTAGCAACGCTAATTCAATCTAGCATGATATTGTCGGTCGTGGTCGTCCCCGAGACTGCCGAGTCGCCATCACCCTCGCGAGCAGCCTCACCTGCAAATGGAACCAAACGTCGACACTCTTCTGTCTCGGAGCAAGGTGGCAAGCGGCCTCGGCTGAGTACAGAAGAGAGCAATGGGTACCGACGGGAGTCTATCACATCAACGGCGCCGGAAAGGAAAGCAGAGAGGCGACGAAGCGGACAAACTGAAGCCAACGCAGTAGAGCGCAAACGAGGCCAAAGGTTGTTTGGCGCAATGCTAGGTGCCCTCTCGCAACGCTCACCCACCACAGCACAGAAACGCCGGGCAGATATTGAGAAGAAGCAACAAGATAAGCTTAAACAGCAAGCCGAGGAATTCAACCAGATGAAAAGGGAGCGCCGCGAGAAGCTCCTAGCTATGAGAAGGGAAGAGCAGAAAA
This sequence comes from Cenococcum geophilum 1.58, assembly GCF_001692895.1. Classification (NCBI taxonomy): domain Eukaryota; kingdom Fungi; phylum Ascomycota; class Dothideomycetes; order Gloniales; family Gloniaceae; genus Cenococcum; species Cenococcum geophilum. Next base: position 252,055 of record NW_027137618.1, on the reverse strand, counting down.
AGTTCGACGAGGAGTCGGTAAGGTCTCGCATCCTGTTTGGTATCCTAATTCTGATATTGATTGGTTAGATGCGGATTCGACACGCAAACATGCTGGACATGGCCCACTTCCTCCATACAAAATCTGAACCAAGGCTGGTATGTACTATCGCTATTTATGATGTGTTATTGGATAAAGTATCTTCATGTTTCTAAAGATGCTAACTTCATGATAGTATTACAAGCCTTGGGAAATGCGACCAGAGGAAGAAGAGCGAATCAAGGCTCAAGCCAAGGACACACAAGGGATAATCGATAGGGAGCTTGAGGAGTTTGCCAAACAACAAGGAGGGGAATTGAACCAGGACAGCTCTAAGAATGGCAGTAGAGATGTCGAGACAGAGCCACCACAAGCAGCAACACTGGTGGGTTTAGCGCCTTCAGGGGATGCCCCTGGGGTTTCACTTAAGTCAAACGGAGATACTGATCATAGTGCCTCACCCATGAACTACGAACCTGCGGACGATGACGAAGGGAAAACGAAGGAGACGTTAGCAGTGAATGATAAAGAAGAAAGGAAAGCCGAGAAACAGGCAAGCGCAGAGCCTATGAAAGTGGATCAAAGCGGACTAGAGCCTGTGGAGGAGAACGGTAGAGAGCCGGTGGATGAGAGCGGAGAGGTTGTGCTGGAAGCCGCAGAGGATACTGTCATCTTCTAAGGGCGTTGGTGCGATTGCGGATGGTTTCCCCCTACCCCCTTCCTAACATATGCCATTCTGTATGCTGATTAGGTGTTGTTGCTGCACTCTCCCTCGCAGGAGCAGCTTAATTGTTAGTTGCAGCGTACTATCTTGTAAATTATGATACCATCGTGCCGAGCAATGGCGCTATGGAGTCCGAGGAATTAGTTGTGGACTGGGATACGATATGCATGTAGAAGACAAGCTTGATATTTGCAGTACTTATCTTGGAAGTACTTACTACTTGGTACCAAACCTGCTGTTTCCGTTGATATCCGTATGCACAAGTTGCTCCACCTAGACGACTTAAGACGACTCATCCTTAGCCGTGTTATCCTTAGCCGTGTTACCGCAGGGTTTTGAAAAGCATTTCCTCTTATAGCAGGTCGATAACCACCAATTCCCAAACTGATGTCAAAAACGTAGTCCCTGTGAAGTGGTTTGACCATGTCTCGACTGTGCTTCGACCTGCCTCGACTATGCTTCGCTCTCATCCTTCCGAGTAATATGCATGCAACATGGCACCAACCACAGCGCTCGCAACTGTCTGACCATCGCTCATGCATGATGTACAGTACGTTGGGCTAAAAGACGTTCAATGACGACCAACTGCAACTCAGGCTTGGAATCGTCCATTGCCAACGCGAACGGCCTTCGAGAACAATGTGAGTCATAATTCTTGCATTAGGGGCTTGATTCGATCACCAAGGCATGACATACTGCTGCATGCCTGAGAAAGCCTAAAACGCTGGACCAAGGGCTATATTAGGCTCTCAACTTCGACTGCTAACGCACCCTGGCTGATGTTGCTACTCCCGCCATTCTGGAGGGATGTGGGCCACGGTTCTGCGTCCCATAGCGGAAGCACGTCCGAGCTAGCCTCCCAGTTTAGTAATGACTAGACACAGCAGAGTCATTTAATCTTCTTCCCCTCCTCCAAAAACAGCAGTTGTCTGAGAAGAAAGAGAAAGAGAAAGAGAGAACGCAGCAGGGTGCATCTTCTCCACCTCTACTTCCGGTTCCTCGCCCGCTCCATGCCTCTCACCAGTGGTACATAAATAAAACCGAAAGGAATATCTCCCCATCTCCCGCAACGCGCGAATCTCCCACTCACATCCTGTACTCTCTCCCGCACGACCGGGGCGTACCGCATCTGGCTCGCAACCACCCCGCCGCGAAACGTGACAAAACACCACGGTCAGGAAGCACACCTCTATCAATAATGGCTGTCGTGCCCATCGACCCGGTCTCGGACCCCCGAGTCACCCACCGCTCCGCCCTGCTGAATGGCCACACGTATCACTACCTACTTGGCGTGCCCGCGGACGGCCGCTTCAAGGCTACCATTTTTCTTGTAGGTCTGCTTGGCAGCCAGGCCCCACAGCGCCCGCCGTGCGCAGCGCGGTTGACCGGATGCGAAACCATGTGTGCTGATTCGCTGCTTGCTTTTGGTGTTGCTAGATTCACGGCTGGCCCGACCTGTCGATGGGGTGGCGGTACCAGATTCCGTTCTTGATCGAGATGCGGTTTAGGGTTGTGGCACCGGACTTGATGGGCTTTGGGGGCACTGTAGGCGGACTTTCCCTTCCCACCGCACTGAAAAACAGCCATTCTGGACGCGCGCGCGAGGATGCATGACATGTTTTTGTTTCTGCGAAAGTATAAGGCTAAATCCTCGTGTAGGATGCTCCGCGAGTACCCCCGAATCCAATCAGTTTGTACGGATACAAGAGGGCTGCAGATGACATCGCGGAGCTGGCGAGGCAGTTAGGGGCCCCGAAGATCGTGCTGGGAGGTCACGATTGGTAGGCTTTGCGGTCGCGTGCATATGACGAGCAAGACATCATTGCTAATATTCTCCGAAGGGGCGGTTTTGTGGTCTGGCGGACGGCCCAATGGTGAGAATTAAGGGGGCACAGCACCCCAGGTTTGGAAGCATGTGTGGAGGGCTAATCATCTTCAGGCATCCCGACCTAGTCACGCACGTATTCTCGGTTTGCACGCCGTACACAGAGCCACACAAAGATTACTATTCTATGGAGGATCTGGTGAAAGGCCCCTTGCCACATTTCGGCTACCAGCTTCACCTCGCCGGGCCAGAAGTTGAGGCGGCCCTCCAGTCCGAGGAGCAGATCAAGCAGTTTCTCAACGGCATGTATGGTGGCAAAGGGCCTAACGGCGAGCTGGCCTTTGATCCAGTGAAAGGGGTTTTGATCGAAAACCTACCGAAGCTGGGGAAGGGCCGACTGCTTAGCGACAAGGTGAGTTCGGCCGAAGGAAAGGGCGCGTGCCTATTAGCAACGCTGCTCCAGATAGATGTCGATTTACTCGATCTGGATTCGGTGCGAGGCGGGAGGCGGCTGCGCAGCATACGCCATTGATCTGCGCGGTCCGCGCCATCCCCAAGACCCCGTGAAACCTAGACTTGAGAAGGAGCTAACTACTAATCTACTGTTAGGAGCTAGATTACTACGTAAAGCAGTATTCGCGGAACGGACTGCATGGNACATGTAAGTGAAAGCAGCCGTTCTACGTTTAGTGTGGTTTTATTGACAATCTCAGTGAACTGGTATCGTGCGCACAAAGTAAACTGGGAAGAGGACCTTGAGTGAGTGGTGATTGCCAAGAGTCGCAGTATTAGTGACATTGACGGAAGTGTCAGGTTGATAGATCGCAAGACAATCAGCATTCCTACCTTGTTCATCCAGGCGAACTATGACTCGGTGCTGCAGCCGTCAATGGCTAGGGGGATGGAGAAGTATCTGACGAATTTGAGCAGAAGAGAAGTTAACGCTACGCACTGGGCTTTGACGCAGAAGCCGGAAGAAGTCAATGCCATTGTGAAAAGTTGGCTGGAGAAAGTGGGATTCGGGACAAAGAGCTCCCTGTAGGATAGTAGGGGACACTCACCGTCTGCTTTCTTTGATCAGGTTAAAATGAGAGGCATGATTGCCAAAGTAACCTGTCAGCTAGTTGGTACCTTGCAACCTAAGCCTCAAAGACTCTCGGGTGCTCAGAATGTCGCTTAATGGTGGATTGAAGACTTTGCTGGAGACACTACAGCAGGCCAGCAAGGGTTGAACTAGGGTTGAACTAGTTTCCCTTGAACCCACTGAATCTAACCCGGCGCTTTAGGATGAAGCTGCATGGCCACAACTATTCCAGTCGCCGCTTCGGGGTGTTACTCTGACAGCGTCCTGGTGTAATTGCTAAGATAAGCAGCTGTTAAGGCCAGCGGTTCTGCGATATCGGGGCCCACCCGCGGGTCACGATGCTGGTTCTCTACGTTTTTCTAGCTTTCTAGAAAGTTTCTCCGCCCATACCCGTGCTACCTACCTATTGCTCCCTGCACTCATCTACGCCACAATTGATTAGAAGGAGGTCTTTACCAAGGACAATACGTATACGGGAGACGGATGCATTATCGGACACACCAACGAGAGTCCCAAGAGTGAAGATGAAAGGAGAATGAACGGTGGAGAGGCATGAACCTTATTATCGCTAAACATGTGCGTCGATCCTGCCACTAGGTTCGCGGTTTTCAAGGTGGCCCTGCAGGGCGATATGTTGAACTTCAGGCCTTGTCGATTTAGAAAGTTGATCTGGGACTCCAGGGACCAGTAGCAATGTGGAATATTGCCGTGTGTCAATTCGAAGCTTAATAGCCACAGATAATAAAAAGTCACCCCAAGGCCACTTCGGAGCCAGTATTCCGCTCTCGTACCTTACATCCGGCGTTTCGACTGAGCCCTCGACTTGCCGTAACCGGGTATTCCTGATTGCTCGCCCCGTTTCAAGTGGAAAATGTCCGTGTTGCGCGTACACCGCCTTCTCGAAGCATGCTCGCCCGCATAAGTGTCGGAAGAAAGCGTTGGGAAGTCTTCGTACTGTGGCTAATCTGAGCGGAATCAGCAATATAAAAGTCAACTTCTTATCGGCCGCGGCAGCTTTAGTAATTGGCATTGATGTTCATCATGATGCCGGTTGAGCACGTTTCGCTCAATTGGAGAGCTCTAGTGCTGGGACTTACTCCCCTGCTCGTGCATCGCGGCCTCTTGCTGAACCCATCCCACTGGCAGAGCCACGAACAATTGACCGGGCCTGTTACTAGAGGCCTGCCTTTCTGCCTTGCCCAGCACACGGCGACGCAGCATTAGTAGAATTAGATCCAAAATGATACGATTGCAACGCACGCCAAGGATCTTTAGCAATCCTAGCAACCACAGGCTCTAATACTCTGATAAACTTGCCCTGGGCGATGTCCCAGCAAGTCGGTAGTTCCATTTAAGATGGGAAGGTAAAACCCCCGGCAGCATTGCAGATGAACAGAGTCCCGGGAGCATCTGTCCAGCCAGCCAGCCAGCCAGCAAAATGCCATCGATCCATTAGGCCGCGTTGGCTGCATGCTATAGAGGGCGACCAAGAGCCATCAAGGCCTGTGTCGCCATGCGAATCGGTTGGGAATCATGCTGAAGGTTTTAGTGCCAGGGCAATGGGCCCACTGCAAGCCTCTTGACACTGCCTTATCATTGTTTTATCGGCGCTGCTGATAGATAGCATAGGCTCTTGAATACAGCCAACTAACGTAGCAGCCCTGTTCACTGTCGCTTTCGGAGGACCAAGTTTGTTGATCCGGTAGAAGAGAAGTGATGCTTTCTGGACGCTCCACCTGCGGATCTAGCCAGTTATATATACAGCGTAACGGGAAAAAGCAACGACTACACGAGTATCCCAAGGGATCCATGTACCAAGCTGGATTGGTCCGCCCAGCTAAATGGCGTGGATGCTCAAACTTTTATGCGATTTCACTATCTCCCCGATGCACGAACGGGAACGAAGAGCCAGCATATGCTGAGGCGGTGATCGTGGAATGCCGACATGTATATCAACCTCCACGCTCCCGTGGGGTTATGAAGCAACTTGCCTTTCTTCCTGTCTCTATACTATTCAAGTCCAAACCGGAAATTAGACGTGATGGCTCCTTCAGCGTTGGGGGATATCTATCCAATCCCAGCGAGGCACTACAGTAAAGCTACCATCCAAGCTTCTGTCCTGCATGGGGCAAGGGACTTGCGGCTCGTATGCTTTCCCCTTTCGGTTTCCCCCTCCATCCCACCACTTTCGTAGGGATCTCATATGTTTGTGTACGTGCAAACAAAGTTAAACATCGATCTAGGAAACAAGAACAATATCAGATCCAGCCCCGCACGAACTACAGATTGCCATCAAAGCCACTGGCGTGTGCGGCAGCGATGTCTCTTACTATAACAAGTTTCGAAACGGCGATCTCCAAGCTGTGGCACCACTCTCTCTTGGGCATGAGTCTGCTGGTGTCGTCGTGGCCGTTGGTGAGGCGGTGACGGGCTTTCAGATTGGTGAACGAGTTGCGTTGGAGGTTGGAGTGCCGTGCGATAACTGCCGGTCATGTCAGAGAGGTCGATATAACCTTTGCCCGGGCATGAGGTTCCGAAGTAGCGCCAAGTCTGTGCCTCACTTTCAGGGAACCCTCCAGGAACGTATCAACCACCCCGCAAAATGGTGCCATAAGTATGCCCTTGCATGATGTGCTGGAGAAATTAGAAACCGTGCTAACCTTAATTTAGGATCCCCTCTCACGTCTCCATGGACTCCGCCGCTCTGCTCGAGCCCCTCTCCGTTGCCATCCATGCAACAAGGAGAGCTTCGATAGAGCAGGGTGACACAGCCATCGTCTATGGCGCGGGCACCGTTGGCTTGCTTGTGGCGGCCATGGCAAAAATGTCCGGCGCCACTACCGTCATGATTGCAGACATCGACAGCGGTCGGGTTGACTATGCCATCCGCCAGGGCTTCGCAACGAAGGGATACGTCGTTGTTCCCCGGAAACACATCAACGAGACTGCTGGGAAGCTTTCCGCCGCCAAGGAACTCGCATCCGAGATGGTGGAGATCGCCTGCGCCAATGAGCCAGACTTTGAGGGAGCCGATGTGACCTTCGACTGCACCGGCAAGGAAGTATGTATGCAAGCCGGCCTTTACGTGAGTCCTGGTTCCTGTCCTACTCTTTGATCCCTTATCTCATCATTCTCAGGCAACAAGACCGGGCGGTAAGTTGATAATGGTCGGCATGGGCACTCCAATACAAATGTTGCCCATTTCCGTGTCGCATTTAAAGGAGGTGGACATCATTGGCATCTTCCGCTACGCAAACACATACCCTGTCGGCATCAAGATCCTTTCCTCGGGTGTGCTCCCCAGTCTCGACAACATGGTAACACATCGGTTCAAAGGGCTTGCTGCGGCGAAAGAGGCATTCGAGTTGGCAAGTAAAACGGCTGACAAGGATGGCAAACTCGTTCTGAAGGTGATTGTGGAGGGTTGATTCCCGCAGGATATTTTGTTCCCTTTCGGACACGGGTATGCTTTATTCTCAGGTGGGATAGAAAAGGCTTAGAAGTTTCAGTTCGCAAATAAAAGGGTCGGCGTCGGGACCTCTTTGCAGAGACGATGGATGATACCAATCAGGATTGACGGTGCTAGAGTTGGGGATTAGTCTTAGGTTGATTGACTTAGAAGGCTCTCATGGTAATGAAATCTTACGTCTTTCTACGACATACCAGTTACTTGAAGCCTGAGAAAATGACTGTTCCATTCAAGGGGTTATGAGATACCAATACTTCCCTTAGACTGCTGGATGATGATTGATCTTAAGACAAGCATGTTGAGGACTCGGCGAATAGGGCGGCATGCATATACGAGGTCGGTTCAATTAGTATTCGTACGGCCCGTGCACCCGATCCTCACCTAAAATCAACCCCCTAAATGTAGTAAACAAAGCTCTCCACCACCAAAATAAACCACTAATATGGGTCGCAAAGGCCCTAAATTGTCAGAAGCCTACCGTGCAATTATTGTTCACGAAGTTATAACTAAAAGGATACCCTTAGGGGTTGTTTCTACCAATTTAAAGCGCGATTTAGGCTGATATCTCCCTAAGTTAATAGTTTATTCTATCGCTAAATTGTCACGGATTCCGACCGTAGCACCGCCAAGCGCTCGCCCTAGGCGAGCCTTGGCACCCACAGTATATAGAGCGCTCGTGCCTACGCACCTCTTGCACCTCTGTGCAATATCCTGTCGTGTACCATAGTCAATGCTACGACGTTCACAGAGCCTCCTGACCTCGTTCCGTGACATAAATACACCCTTAAGGCTGCCTCTTAAGATAACTCCCACCCACTAGAGCCTTATAATCTAGCTTTATACAAGCGTTCTGGAACTCCTTACATCCTTTTTAATCGTAATATTGACTGACTAATTACGCACGCAATAAAGAATAAGCCTTAAAGGCTTAAGAAATGGACTTAGATTGCTACCGAACTTAATATTAAAGCCTTACGCGGAACGATTGATTTAGCCTTCTTTTTACGCGGCTATGGACGATATCGTGTCTATAAAAAGCCCTTCCTCTTAGAGGCTATGAAGGAAGCTTAGTTGGCGTAGGTAATTAAACATAACAAGTGGCCCTATAGCCCACAATACCCCCCCAATGTGGGCTTTAATTAAGTGTTATTTTTTAACGAAACTCTTAGGCGTATGGGAGAGGTAAAAGGAAAGCGACGTATTACCCGTCTTACAGATAAAGGCTGGCTAGAAGATATAACCGATAAGACCTTTAGGGGTCCTAGGCAGGGTATCCTATTCTATAGAATTATAGGATTTAATTGGAAGGGACCCTACTATATATATCGGAAGGAAACCAAGCAGCAGAGGGAGGATTTGCTTTATGTATTGGAGGATCCTTATACTAAAGATCTTAAAGCTGCGCGTGCAGAGTGGATAGTTAAATTGCGGACCTGGGTAGAGTAAGGGGGGGAGCTTGGTTTTAAAGGACGCCAAAAGGATCCTTGATATAAGAACTTTAGGCTAGGTAGACGTCCTATAGAGCCGCGACTACCTTAGGAGGCCAAAAGGAGTGAGGGTAAAGGTGTTAACGCCTTCCGATTCTATTGTTGGCCGCCGAGGTAGCTTTACTGCAGAGGTGCAACGGGTGCTGTTCGACGTCCGTATTAGACGGTATCAGTATAGTTTTAACCTGTATCATCACTCCCTAGGGACCCCTATAGGGGGTCAATTCTCTTATGTATATTAGAGCTCTTAGAGCCACCTTGAATAAAACAGATCGCTCCTTCAATTCTATGTCTCTATACAATCAGCTAGCTATATATCATTCGTAATACCTGCCTAGCTAACATCTATTAAGAAGTCGTTAAACCAATTCTTTGCCCCACCTTTAAGTAATTTTAATAAGAAGGACGTCTAGAGGCCTCCTTTATATAAGACAGAGCCTCTATTTATAATATAGCCCTACTTAGGCCTCTATAGGAAGCTTGGGGTATTAAGCTCCTATTATAGCTAGGCAACTCGCCAGATCTAAATCCTATTAAGTATATATGGGAGCTTCTTAAGCAAAAGATCTATAAGGATAATTGTAATCGACTACCGGACCTTGTATATTACCCTATTTCACTTGTGTTAGCACTACCCTCGTATATCTCGGATACGTTTAAAATAAGTTATAGGCTTTGGAGTTCGGGGTCTACTTTTATATATTTATATCACTTGATTTCTATAGATTTATAATTAAGTCGCTTATTTAATTCCTATACTGCAAAAGCTTATAATAATAGAATATATACTTCCTTTAAGGCCTTAAAGCATGCTTGGAGCTCTATATAGGACGAGCTTTTAATTAAGGAAATTAATGAGTGTATTTTGGGCCTTCTAGGTCGTATATAAAAGGTTAAAGATTACTAGGGAAGGAACGACTTTTATAGATAAAAAATAGATAAATATTACTAATATAGCTTTAAGATCAAGCCTTTCAAGTTCTATATAAATAGCTTTATATTTAGTTGTTAACGTTTTAATTTAGTAAGACTCTATTAATTAGAAGTCCGTACACCAATTATAAGAAAAGAAAAACTCGTGTGTTAATTAATCTATAAAGAAAAAGAGGCTATATATATATAAGGTAGATATAGGTATAGGGGGGGGAGTACGTAATAGGGAGTTAGTGACTAAGTCGGTGACTAAGTCAAGGAGTAGGTAACTAAGTTAGCGGTATAATACCTAACTTAGGTTAATATACCCTCTTAGCTTAGTAGTAGTGCTACTTAAGCTAATAATTAAAATTAAATTTAAATCTAAATCTTAAATAGGATATTGTTGGTAAGGCTATATATAGGCCAACTTTATTAATAAGGCTGTAGGTTAGTAGCTACGTTATTAGTCTTTATCTGGTTAATACTAGCTATACTAGTGTTTAGATCCTTATATATAGTTTAGTAATTATCTATCTATGCCTAGATCCTCCTATACTATCTATTAATTATCTATCTAATATCTAGCTACGCTATAGTAGCTTAGTTATTATCTTGTTCTTAGTAGTATAGTATTAACATTAATATAATATAGCAGTAAGGTATAAGCTTTAGGTAAAAGCAGTAACGTGCTAACTCTAAGGTAAAGTGGTAATGCGCTAGCTTTATAATAACGTAGCAGTAAGGTATAAGCTTTAGGTAAAAGCGGTAATATGCTAGCTTTATAATAACATAGCAGTAAGGTATAAGCTCTAGGTAAAAGCGGCAATGCACTAGCTTTATAATAACGTAGTAGTAAGGTACTAGCTCTAAGGTAGAATAGTAGTATAATACTAGCGACTAGCTAGTATTTATAGGCAAATCGGCGCGGAGTCTTATTAGTCCTTAGTAGTATAGTGCTAGCGTCTAGTCCTATCTAATACTAGGTCGCTGCCCTATAAGCTTAAACTCTTAAGCGGCTTCGTCTCTAACTCTTGCCTTATATTTAGCACTTGGTACCTACCTTATATCTAGCTCTGCTACCTTATATTTAGCTTTTAGCACCTACCTTATATCTAGTTATCTTATCTCTAGCGCGCTCTACTAGCTATAGCACTATAGGTATCGTCGGTCGTAATATTAGTGAAAGGACGTCATTTAATGTAAAGGTAATTATAAGTATGTTAATAACTAAAGTACCTAAATACAAGCCTATAGGAACAGCTAATTAAAAGAATAATTAGCGCATAGGAAATAACTCTAGGCTTATAACTATTAATTGGAAGTCCGTACACCAATTATAAAAAAAGAAAAACTTGTGTGTTAATTAATCTATAAAGAAAAAGAGGCTATATATATATAAGGTAGATATAGGTATAGGGGGGGGGGGGTATATAATAGGGAGTTAGTAACTAAGTCGGTGACTAAGTTAAGAAGTAAGTAACTAAGTCGGCGGTATAATACCCAACTTAGGTCGATATACCCTCTTAGCTTAGTAGTAGTACTACTTAAGCTAATAATTAAAATTAAATCTAAATCCAAATCTTAGATAGGATATTGTTGGTAAGGCTATATATAGGCCAACTTTGTTAATAAGGCTATAGGTTAGCAGCTATATTATTAGTCTTTATCTAGTTAATACTAGCTATACTAGTGTTTAGATCCTTATATACAGTTTAGCAATTATTTATCTATACCTAGATCCTCCTATACACTCTAGCAATCGTCTATCTATACTTAGATCCTCCTATACTATCTATTAATTATCTATCTAATATCTAGCTACGCCGTAGTAGCTTAGTTATTATCTTGTCCTTAGTAGTATAGTGCTAGCGTTAATATAATATAGCAGTAAGGTACAAGCTCTAGGTAAAAGCGGTAACGTACTAGCTTTAGGGTAAAGCGGTAATGCGCTAGCTTTACAATAATATAGTAGTAAGGTATAAGCTCTAGGTAAAAGCGGTAATATACTAGCTTTATAATAACGTAGTAGTAAGGTACTAGCTCTAAGGTAGAATAGTAGTATAATACTAGTAACTGGCTAGTATCTATAGGCAAATCAGCGTAGAGTTTTATCGGTCCTTAGTAGTATAGTGCTAGCGTCTAGTCCTATCTAATACTAGGTCGCTGCCCTATAAGCTTAAACTCTTAAGCGGCTTTGTCTCTAACTCTTGCCTTATATCTAGCACCCGGTACCTACCTTGTATCTAGCTCTACTGCCTTATATTTAGCTTTTAGCACCTACCTTATATCTAGCTATCTCGTCTCTAGCGCGCTCTACTAGCTATAGTACTATAGGCATTGTCGGTTATAATATTAGTAGAAGGACGTCGTTTAATATAAAGGTAATTATAAGTATATTAATAACTAAAGTACCTAGACACGAGCCTATAGGAACAGCTAATTAAAAAAATAATTAGCGCATAGGAAACAACCCTAGGCTTATAACTATTAATTAAAAGTCCGTGTACTAATTATAAGAAAAGAAGAACTTGTGTGTTAATTAATCTATAAAGAAAAAGAGGCTATATATACATAAGGTAGATGCAGGTACAGGGGGGGGGGTACGTAATAGGGAGTCGGTGACTGAGTCGGTGACCGAGTCAAGGAGTAGGTAACTGGGTCGGCGGCATGACACCCGACTCAGGTCGACAGACTCGGTAACGCGCTGTGGCTGGCGGGGAGCGTCCAATGGCGCCAAGAGAAAAAAAGCCATGCACACGCCGACTCTCACTGAAGCCTAATTTTCGAGCCATAGCTCCAGCGAGCCGCACCCCACATCCACCACTTCAACCTCAATCTCAATTCTCACCTCCCGCCTCTTCGACAACAAGACTATTACCTCCCTCCATATTTCCTCCGCCGCCAGACTCTGTAAATATGGCTGAAGCACCTCCGAATCCTCTAATATCCACAGCAAGAGCCTCAGATACCAGCCCGCTAATCCAACTACACCCTCTCGTCCTTCTCACGATCTCAGACTACCTGACACGGCACACGCTACGACAACAAAACGGACCAGTTGCAGGAGCTATATTGGGTCAGCAGAACGGCCATGAGATCACAATGGAGGTTGCCTTCGAGGCAAAGCTCACACAGAACGAGGCCGGTCACGTAGTGCTGGATGATGCATGGTTTCATGACCGGTTAGAGCAGTGTGAGTACACCTACTACTCTCTCAGTCATTTCCCCCCAATCCAGTCCCCCTTAATCTTCACTCTACAACTTCATATCCCTCTCTAGACGCACAACGCTAAAACTCTGCACTTTAAAGTCAAGGACGTCCACAAATCCCCCGCCCTCGACCTCGTCGGCTGGTTCACTCTCGGTCCCTCCACCGGCCCCTCAGAACACCATCTTCCCATCCACACGCGGCTGCAAGAAGTCTACAACGAGTCGTCCATCCTCCTCCTCTTCCACCCCGCCGACGCCGTCGCCGAGTTCTCCGCCGGCGGCAAGCTGCCCCTCACGCTCTACGAGAGCGTGTTCGACTCCGGGCCCGGCATGGACATCGACGGCGCGGGCCAGCACTGGCCGCTGAAGTTCCGGGAGCTGGTCTACACGGTGGAGACGGGAGAGGCGGAGATGATCAGCGTGGATTTCGTGGCACGCGGAGGCGGCAACGCGACGGCCATCGACAGCGCGAAGGCGGCCGCCGCAGCGCCGAAAGCGGCTGCGGAGATGGCAGAGGAGAGTAAGAAGGGAAAGGGGAAAGCAAAGGACGCGGCCGCAGCGGCAAAGGAGGGCGCGATAGACGAGTCGGCGGTGCTGACGGCCGAAGACGAGGAGCGTGAGTGTAGCCCCTTACCTACCCTTCACCTGCCAAACTCACCCATCAAACCCACCCGCCTACCCTACCTTCCACATACACAGACGTAGAAGCTAACCCCAAACCCCCTCCTAGTCCTCTCCTCCCTAACCGCCAAATCCAACGCCATCAAAATGCTCTCCCGCCGCATCTCGCTCCTCCGCGCCTACCTCGCCTCCCTCCCCCCAACCTACCTCTCAGACCCCTCCCTCCCGCTCGCCAACCCCCCCGCAACCGACCCCAGCACCCTCCCCCTCAACCACCCCATCCTACGCTCCATCTCCGCGCTCCTCGCCCGCCTCCCCATCCTCGCGCCCCCCGACGCCCCCGCCTTCGCGCGCGAGTCCCTCGAGGAGCAGAGCGACGTGCAGCTCGTCGCGCTGCTGGCCAGCATCACGGGCTCGGTGCAGGCGGCCAAGGAGGCCGGGCGCAAGCACGCCGTTGTCGATAACACGCGCTATCAGGGCAAGAAGGGGTTGTTGGCGGGCATGGGCTCGTTCGATGCGGGCGGTACCGGGGCCGCGTTCTTCGATACGGTTATGCAGGGGGGGAGTGGAGAGGGGAGGGCGTTAAGGGAGCGGAGTGGGAATGAGAGGTGGGGTTGAGGGGAATGTTTTTTGTTCTCGGCTTTGTTTGTTTGTTTGGGTCGGGCGAAGAGGGCATGGGGCATGGGTGAGGCGTTTTACATTTTTTTAGGAGCTGAGGGCATGGGTGGGAAAGCTGTGTGTGTGAATGAATGAATGCATTGAGCAGCTCCCTGGGCTTTGCGGGGTTTCTCGGAGGGCTAATAGTGGCGTATGCGCGATAGAGCGCTAGATAGCGTATAGAAAAGGAAGTCTTGATAATGGTTCTGCTCTATTCTTCTCCTGATGCGTGAGAAATACTAGGATTGAGAGGCGAGGACGCAGGGTATCAGAAAACTCCTAAGGCTAGAGAAAAACACTCCGAGTAATTGTTAAATTCAAGACCAAGTTCAAGCTCAAGCCAAAAGCCAAAAAGCCAAAAAGCCAAACATGGATCCAAATCCCGCCTGAGAGCGCTGCAGAATCCCATCCCTACCGTCCTGCATATCCAATCCAGCATTTGGATCATTCCCAAAACCTCACCCCCAGCTGCTACCCTCCACCACTTACCCCCACCACTACCCGACCACTACTGCACCCTCTTCTCCTCCCGCCACGCCACCGGCGACGCAACGGAGCGGCCCCAGGGACACCTCTTCTCCATCAAGACAGCAGCATCGCGCTGGGTGGAGAGGTGCGTCGCGGGGCTGACGGCGTACTTGAGGGTGTAGGAAGCGGGCGTAGGGACGGGCGGGAGGGCTTCTGAGAAGGCGTCCAGCGGCGGGTGCGCTAGCGTATTTGCGGGCGGTGTTGCTGGGAGCGGGCTTGGGTGCGTGGGGGAAGGGATGGCGGAGACTTTGGCGGCGGAGGAAGGGGTGGGAGGGTCGAGGAGGGAGTCGCGGCGTGAGAGGGGGGGTCTGGCGGGAGAGAGGGATGGTTGTGGGGGAGGTGGAGGGGACGGGCGCGCGGTGGGTTGGTCTAGGAGGGTGCGGGTGTCGTCGCTGAGGTGGTTCTCGTCGTCTGGGCCGCCCATGCTGAGACTGAGGGTGTTGCGCGCGCGGGTGGTGCTCTCGCGCCGCCGAGCGAGAAGCACGGCGGAGTGGCCTGGTGTGTCTTCTCGAGAAGGTGGGGACTCAGCTGGCAGAGCGTCGTCCTCGTCCAAACTCTGCTCGGGCGGTTCGGCCTCATATCCCTCTTCCTCGCTCGCCGCGTCCTCTTCGGTGTTTGCGTTCGCGTGGTCATTTTGCGTGGTTTTATCGATACTGGGTCCTACATAACCGTACCTATCCATGAAGAACGGTTGGAAGGTTTTGAAAGGTTCTTCCTTAAAGTAGTCGTCCTCAGCCTGCTCTGTAGGATCTTGGATATCCTCTAGATGTACTTCTTCCCTGAGAGGCGAACACGCCGAAACCCTCGGGTTGCACTTCGAGCGCTCGTAGTGTTCCCTCGAAAGCGTAGGAAATTTCCGTCGGATAGACCACGAGGCGGAGCTGTGTTCGTTTTCAAGATCCTCGACTAGTTTCTCCAGTTTCTGCAATGATGCAGGCTTGAAAGGACTCCTTTCCGGCAGCGAGGGGCTTTCCTCATCTTCTCCAGGACAAACTTGATCGCGTACAAAGGCGTAGAGCTCCCGTGCTCTTCGCAGTCGACCGTCCCACTCTGCGTTCCATTGTTGGTACCGGCATGGTCCGCACCACGTAGGCGAGGCGAGGCAGAGATACTCGCTGGTTTGGCAAGCGGCTATCATCCTACACTCTACCCTGTTTCCCTTTTGATATGTGCCCCTGCAGCGGGATAAGAGACAATGGACATTGTGTCCACATGAATGTCGGCACCCCAGTATCTTGCACATGGGATTGTGAAGAATAGCTGTTAGGTTATGATGATATGCCTAGGATAAGGGGGGAAAAGATTCTGGAGCTAGGAGCTAGAACCTGATAACCTTTGAGTCAGAGACTGTGTCAGGACTGTTCTCCACAGCGATTAGCACATGAACGCCTTCAATAATCTACGTCTGGAGAGCCCTTAAGATTACCAAGCTGTCGTTTGCGAACTTCCAAGGCGCGCTGAGTGGCTAGAGGACACCATATACGTTGTTAGGACTACTATGTTTGAGTGTCCCTTACAGTGCTGGAGCTACTCCAACTTCTCGGAACTTATTTGATAGCTGCGCGACTGAGTGTTTGGACCAGGGTTTGCTCAGTACAGTCCTCAAATCCTGAGCTGGTCGGATGCCATGTAAGCCTTATTTGACAGTGTAAAGGAGGAATAAGAGGATGAAAACTTGATAAAGGGGGAATGAGAAGATTCGGAAGGAAACTAGAACCCTCATCCGCAGCAGTAGGCGGCATATATTAATGTCAATCGGAAGTCCGTGCACCGATTATAAGAAAAGAAGAACTCGTGTGTTGATTGATCTATGAAGAAAAAGAGGCTATATATACATAAGGTAGATGCAGGTACAGGGGGGGGGTACGTAATAGGGAGTCGGTGACTAAGTCGGTGACTAAGTTAAGGAGTAGGTAACTAAGTCGGCGGCATGACACCCAACTTAGGTTAATACACCCTCCCAGCTTAGCAGTAGTGCTGCTTAAGCTAATAATTAAAATCAAATCTAAATCTAAATCTTAGATAGGATATTATTGGTAAGGCTATATATAGGCCAACTTTATTAATAAGGCCATAGGTTAGTAGCTATATTATTAATCTTTATCTAGTTAATGCTAGCCATACTAGTGTTTAGATTCTTATATATAGTTTAGCAATTATCTATCTATACCTAAATCCTTCTATACTATTTATTAATTATCTATCTAATATTTAGCTACGCTATAGTAGCTTAGTTATTATCTTATCCTTAGCAGTATAGTGCTAGCGTTAATATAATATAGCAGTAAGGTATAAGCTCTGGGTAAAAGCGGTAACGTACTAGCTTTAGGGTAAAGCGGTAATGCGCTAGCTTTATAATAACGTAGTAATAAGGTATAAGCTTTAGGTAAAAGTGGTAATACGCTAGCTTTATAATAATGTAGTAGTAAGGTGCTAGCTCTAAGGTAAAATAGTAGTATAATACTAGTAACTAGCTAGTATTTATAGGCAAATCGGCGCGGAGTCTTATTGGTCCTTAGTAGTACGGTGCTAGTGTCTAGTCTTATTTAATACTAGGTCGCTACCCTATAAGCTTAAACTCTTAAGCGGCTTTATCTCTAACTCTTACCTTATATCTAGCTCTACTGCCTTATATCTAGCTCCTAGCACCTACCTTATATCTAGCTATCTTGTCTTTAGCGCGCTTTACTAGCTATAGCACTATAGGCATCGTTAGTTATAATATTAGTAGAAGGATGTTGTTTAATATAAAGGTAATTACAAGTATATTAATAACTAAAGTACCTAAATATAAGCCTGTAGGAATAGCTAATTAAAAGAATAATTAGCGCATAGGAAATAACCCCGGGCTTATAACTATTAATTAGAAGTCCGTGCACTAATTATAAGAAAAGAAGAACTTATATATTAATTAATCTATAAAGAAAAAGAGGCTATATATACATAAGGTAGATGTAGGTATAGGGGGGGGGGGTACATAATAGGGAGTTAGTGACTAAGTCGGTAACCGAGTCAAGGAGTAGGTAACTGAGTCGGCGGCATAACACCCGACTCAGGTCGACAATTAAGGATAAAGTGGCATGCTGGCGGATGGATGAGATGTGACGGTTCAAGGTGAATATTCAGCAAGCTGGATGAAAAACAGCTCATGAGAAAACAAGTGTTGGCCACGGAGGTAGCTTTCGACCGTATTACAATTGTCTTTGATGCCTAGTACCCTATGTAAAGACTACCCTAGTGCTTACCCTCGTATTTCGTATGTCTTAGTACGTATCTCTATTGCCTATACCTCCCTCCTTTCCTATTCTAGCATCTTCCTTGTGTATATATAGACCCTTAAGAGCCACCTTAAATAGAATAGATTACTTATACAATTCTGTGTCTCTACCTACTAGCTAGCTTATATTATTTAATTAATACCTACCTAGCTAAAAGTTATAAGCCCAGTAACCTTTTAAGCACTAGGGAGATCTTAGTGGCCAGACGACTACTACTAAGCCTCTTTAAGTATAGTTTATTATAAAATATCGCGTACCTTACGCGTAAGCGCGTCTCTTTATGTAACCTTAAAAGAACCTTAAAATAAGAGCTACTATAGCAACCAAGGACTCTATAAACCCTCTTTTGCTAACTTAAAAAGACTAGCCTATATGGTTTTAATTTATCTATTAAGAAGCAAGTTTTGCGAAGATTTGGGATTATATCAACCCAAATAAGACGGAGAACGAAATTAAGCAAAACACTAAGCTAGCTATACCTTCGATAGCAGCAGCTCCTACAGCTCCTATAGCAGCACTAGCAGCTCCTATAGCACCTATAGCAGCACCTACAGACCCTATAGCACCAGCAGCGGACCCTATAGCTTTAGCAGCAACTCTAGCGTCTACTAGAATAGCTATACCTAGGTTATTAAGTTAACAAGAACAACAACCTTAGTAATCTCTAGAGATATAGAGAATGCTCTTTAAGCTCTATAAGCTACAACGACAGGACTACCTAAAGTAGGAAAAGAAGCTCTATACGTTTATAGCACTTTTGCATACTACTATAGGCACTAACTTCTTAGGGTATCTTAAGAACCTTACCATACTATATTTAATTATAAGACAGTTAAAGAAGGTAGTAAAGCTATCTTAAGCTATATTGCAGCAGATAGTATTAGACGATCTTAGGAAATGGAAATAAGGGCCTAAACGTTAAACTTTAGAATTATGGCTTTAGCTTTATATTACTATAATATAGAATAATAAAGAGCTAGAGGAAGGGCTAATAGAGGTAATAGAAGGTAGCGTTATATAAGCCTTTATCTAGGACTATAAGGAGATCTATCCAGCTCTATACTATACCTTTATTTAGAAGGTAGCAAAGAGGTTAAAGAAGCTTAAAATGTTAACGATAATTAAGGAATTTAACCTCCTCTATAAGCATCCGAATACGGGACGTAACGCCTATACTATACTATTAGGGCAGCCGTCTGCAGATCCTACGACATTTACTACCCTAGCACCTTCTTAATCACCTAAAGCAAAGTATTTTGCTTATAGTTTACCCTATAAGTTAAAGAATTGCAAGCAGCTATTTTAGTCTCTTTAAGGTCCGAACTTTATACTAAATAATAAGTATTTATAGAGGTGTTAGGAATGGCTTAAGGGCCTAACAAATAAGCAGTATTATAACAAAAGGGTTAAGTAAATTAAGAAGGAAGGCCCTAGGTTAAGAACGTCTCTAACTTCTACTAAAAGAATTAAGGATTTAGATAGGCCCTAAGCTATAGCGGCTGCTGTAACAACATCCTACTTATCGTTATTATTGCAGGAACATCCAGATCTGTCTTTAATTAACGCTTAGGGGTATAACACTATAGCAAACACCTACTTCTATAATAATATTAGATACTTCCGTAACTTTAAGCCAAGCATATCTATAGTAACGGCTAGAGATTCTGGAGTAGAAATCTATAGATATAGTAATATTAACTTAGCTATTAAGGTAGGCGAATAACGTCTAACTAGGTATCTAATATTAAGGAATATAGCATATACTCCTTATTTTTATACCAATCTAATATCTATAGCGAAGCTCCGTAGGGTTAAAATAATTATAGACTAATTTATAAACCACCTACGCTATAAGGATAATAGAAGCCTATTTACTAACCTTATAGAATACGGAGGTCTCTACCTTATTAATACTATTGCCTACTTACTACCTACTCCTACTACCTACGCTACGTCCACCAGATTCTTTAAGACCTTAGCATATAATAAAGTATAGTATTAGCGCTTACTACACTATAATATAGAGTTAGTAGATTATCTACCGACTGCGGTAGACGGGGTTAAGGTGGTTAAGACGGATAGAGGAAGAACTTCGTACGGTGTACCATTTTATAAACCATATATTCTTAGAAAGATAATATAGTAGATATCTTATAGAATATCTATAAAGGGAACCTACCCTTTTAAACGTGTACACTTTAATGTTATTATAGAAGAAGATGGGTTTAATGGAGATATATATATAGCTTATTTTTGGTATAACTATACAAAGTACTATTATGCCTTTCCTATTAAGAACTATAAGTAAAAAACGCTGTTTCTACTCTTCGAATTAATAATAGCATTTACGAAGAAATTTAATGCTTAAGGTATCCGCATTTAGTATATAGATAAGGAGTAAGGTATAGGCGCTAGGGTAAAGACCCTTATCTAGCTTAACAGAGGTATTATTAAGCAATTAATACTAGATACTCCTGCTTAAAATAGACCTATAGAGAGGTTAGGAAGAGCCATTTCTAAATAAGTAAGGACTGCTGTTATTAAAGCAAAGTTACCTATAGATCTATAGCCCGAGTTTATGCTCCTTATAGTATTCCTACTTAATTAAACTCCCATTAAGTCTATTAACTAAAAGACCCTATTTAAGATGCTATATAAACGGAAGCTATAGCTAGCAGGGCTTTATGTAGCCGGATTTTTAACCTATATACTTATTAAATACGGTATTCCTAGGAAGGCAAAGTTTAAGCTATAAGCCTAAATAGGCTATCTTGTTAGTATGGAAGCGTTAAATATCTATAGGATATAAATATTAACTACTAACCGCATTATCCGATCTTGTAATATATAAATTAATAAGTTAAAGAGATATTAATCTCCCGAAATACCAGAACACCTTATTATCTTATAGGCTTAAAAGGACTGTTTTTAGCAAGTCTAGGACCTATTAGATAATCTTTAAGATGGTAGCAAGGATTAGATAGAAAACTTTAATAAAGAACTAGATATAAGACTGCTATATTTAGTAAGTATTAACGTTACTCCTATATTAAAAAGCATTCAGATCTTAATAAAAGAACTTCGTTAGCTACCTACCCTAAAGCTAACTCTAAAACCATCTATACTATTAGCGTCTTTGGCGCCTTAGTAATTACTATCTATAGTAGTATCTACGCCATAGATATTATCTACTACTTAGTTATCTTCTAAAGTTACCGAACTACCGTTTATAGACCCTATACCTTATTCTAAACCTTAGACGACAGCAGGCTTATTATTAGGGGGTAAGAGATGTTCTGGCCGTAAAAAGCGGCCTATAGTAAAGAAAAAAGATATGCTAAATTAGGATTTATAACAATAAGCCTTTGCGGTTTAAAATAGTAATGGTAATAATATTATTAATCTAAATACAATACCATTGGCTTACGCGTTCTATACTACTGCTATAAAGATATATAGATATTAAGATAACTTTCTACCACCACTAAAGTTATAGAAAGAGATGCTTAATTATAGGTACGCTATGGAGTTTAAAGTAGCTGCTTACACCGAGATAAAGGCCTTAATAAGAAAATATACCTAGGATAAGGTATAACTAGTTAAGAAGGTTTATTAACTTCCTATTATATAAGTCTTTATATATAAGGAAGATTTAGATAGCTTTATTATAAGATTTAAAGCTTATTTAGTTATTTATGGAGACCTTTAAGCAGTCTTATAAGAGGAGGTTAAAGCTATTACAGCAGCCTATCGGACCTTCTATCTGCTCTATACTCTTATTACCGGCTTTAACCTAGACGTTATATAGATTAACGCTATTAACGCCTTTATTAATGCCTTAGTTAACAATAAGATCTACCTTATTCCCCCTAAGGGTATAGACCTACTACCTAGATTCTCTCTCTATCTAAGAAAGGCAATATACGGACTACGGAAATCTCCAAAATTATAGTTTTTAGAAATGTCTGCTGCTTTGCAAAGTATAGGTTTAAAAGCGGTACCGGATAAGCCATATCTCTATATACACCCTATTAAACCTATTTTTATATTCTTTTATGTTAACGATATCCTAATTATAGGACACCTGAGCTGTTAATAGTAGATAGAGGATATCCTAAAGCAGCTATAAGATTAATTTAAGATCCGCAAAATACCTTAATTTACGTTATTCCTAAATACTTATATTATATAAGATTAATAAAAGGGAAAGCTCTAGCTCTATTTAGATTAGTATCTTAAGAAGCTAGTCTTAGTATACTATCTAGAATATCTAAAGCTATTAGCTATACTACTATTAGGCTAGGAATTAACACTATATAAAGGAGAAGCTACGCCAAATTAGATAAAAGGATATTAACGCTATATAGGTTCTGTAACGTATCCTGCATCTACTATATAACTAGATATCGCTTTTTCTATTAGTAAGCTGGCTAAGTTCTTATAAAATCTATTACTAGCTTATCTTACGGAGATTAATAAATTGCTTACCTATCTCTATAATACCAGATACCTTACTCTTAAGTTCTCTACTATTACGCTATATAAGATAAACTAGGTTTTAAAAGCTGCTTCTAATGCTAGCTTTACTAACGATGCTCTAATATATTGGAGCTTATAGGGCTTCTTAATAAGCTTATTTAATGGGCCTATAGTATAGCAGGTAACTAGATAAAAGGTAGTAACTAAGTCTATTACGGAGGTAGAACTCCTAGCTCTCTTATATATTAGTAGGGAGGTTAAGTATATAGTGCGGATATTTAAGGCCATTAGATTCAACCTAGAATAGGACGTTATTATTAATTATAACAATTAGCAGTTAGTACGGATTGTAATAAAAGAAACTCCTATAGTATCTATAAAGCTCTAATATATAGATATCTATTAATTCTAGCTTCGCCAAGAGGTCTAAAATGGAAGCTTTGTTGTATAGTAGGTACTAATAAGCAAAATAGCTGTAGATAGACTAACTAAAGCTCTCTTAAAGTAAAATCATTAAAAATTTGTTGATGTAGTAGGGCTCCGCGATATTAGACATCTAGTAAATTAACACTTAGACAGTAGTAAAGCTTACCACTAGGTTATCTATCCCGACTGCCTAATCTGGTAATCTAGCTCTGCCGCTCTACGTTAGATCTGAGGGGGTATATTGGCTACGGAGGTAGCTTTNGACCGTATTANAATTGTCTTTGATGCCTAGTACCCTATGTAAAGACTACCCTAGTGCTTACCCTCGTATTTCGTATGTCTTAGTACGTATCTCTATTGCCTGTACCTCCCTCCTTTCCTATTCTAGCATCTTCCTCGTGTATATATAGACCCTCGAGAGCCACCTTGAATAGAACAGATCACTCGTACAATTCTGTGTCTCTACCTACCAGCCAGCTTATGTCATTTGATTGATACCTACCTGGCTGAAAACAAGCAGTGGCAGCGTTTTATGTTTTTCCGATCGAGGTCATGCTACAATGTCTTAAGTTGGAAACCCAGATCACTGGACAGAAGCGAAAGTCAAGCCAAGATTCAATTGAAAGAAACGGACGGCTTGAGAGAAGATGTTTGTGACTGTGAAGGGTAACAAGCCGCAGATTACCTAATCGGTGGGTGGCAAGGGGTGCGGAACTGCAAGGCTGAGGCGTAACGGAGCTTTGGTCCATCAACGACCGCAGAGTCTAGCTCCTGAATGCTTGATGTGATCGCTTCAAGGTTTGTTGAAGAGAGTACAAGCAAGCCACAGTACAACATACCGTGTATTAATTGGTACAACATACCGTGTATTAATTGGTGCAACATACCATGTATTAATTGCTAGCAGGAGAATGTGGCTGTAGCTGGGCTTTGGCTGCTTGTTTGGCTCAATGGACCGTGCTGGTGGTCGTTCTGGGGAGCTTGATTTGGCTGAACCAGTCACGTCGCTTGGAAATTGAGAACAGGTGAAACATACAGCATCCTGTGGTGGTTAGCGCAGCCACGTCTGCACGGCCTTTTTGAAGGGGAAGTTTTGGTATTTATGCTGTTTAAGGGAAAGATAATAAAACACGCTAACCACCGGACGCGCCTGGGTGCTGTACATGGTGCATATCGAAGTCACATAACTGACACGAGTCTACTTCACAAGAACCGAGTCAAGAAGATTAATATTAAGCAATTCTATCAACGAGTAGAATACATTATGCGGCCTGCAGGCCTTCAGAAATTTATTGGTTTATGTGGACAGGACTGGATCCACTCTACAGACCTCTAATCACCAACCCATTAAAAAAAGCAATCAATGCCCTTCAATTAAAAATAATAAAAGAAATAAAAGTCCTCGCCGAGCTGCGAAGTGAAGGGTAAGTTAAAAATGAGCTCTTTTGTACTCGTAGCGCGTAGAAGCATCAACAGCATGAAGGCGTTAATGATTAGTCTCTTAAAATAAAGTCTTTTCTGAACGCCAACCAATTCTAATATTTGATAACTGGGGCATGCGCTGGCTCGTTGCGGACCAACACGCCACCCTTCGTACCGACCTGCTCCAGCTTGTCGGCCCAGTTGTTCTTTTTCTCCTTCTTCCCGCGCAGCATCCAGCTGCTGAAAACCTTGCGCAGTTTGGATGGTTTCTCGGGATGCGGCGGCAGCGCTGTGACTTCAGCAGCACTTGGATGCCGCGGGTCGTAGATGCGCGAGTGGGCCGACGTGGCGTCCGAGCTGATTTTCCTGCTGAAGTTCTTGGGATATCCGTCCATGCTGGTTTTCATCTTGTAGGACTCGTCGCCTGTGCTCCTGTGGCGCTGATGCTTCAACCTTTTCGCCTCTTCGATGCTTCGGGCGAGTGAGCTAACGTCGGTTGTGGAGCCCGACAACTGTTGTGGTGGTGCGCTGCTATTGAATTTGGCAGGGACCGCGGGTTTCGCTTTGATGCGCACGTTCTGCGGCGGCGTGAGTAGAGTTGCGTCTTCGTGGAACGACATATGTTTGGCTAAAGAGTCAGAGCCGCTGCGTCTGTGCTGGCGCCGCACGGCTGCCACTTCATCTTGACTAGGATTTTTGGCACGCATCAGATCCGCGATATGCGTCTTAGAGGATTGATTCGAGTTTGGTTCCGGCCTCCGCTCCTGCTGGTCCCACTTGTCAAGACTGGGCAACGGCGGTAATTCTCGGTTCAGATTAAGCTCAGGCTTGGGTGGGTCACCAGAGCGAGTTTCACTGCGCCCTCGTGCACTGACTGGCCGACTGTCTTTGAAGCTGCTGAGGCTAGTCTTGCGCTGTAAGGTCCAGCTACGCCACCCGTGAGTAGAACTACTACGCTCTTGACGAGCGTCCGACTTATTACTCCGCATGGAGCCTCGAGATGCTGATCTGCTTAGGGAAGGCCGGATGTACTCTCGAATTTCGGATCTGATGCTCCTACTTCTGCTGGGAGGTCGACTGGAAGCCTTCGGTCCCTCCTGCGCGAGCATGTTCATGCGTCTTTTCTCAAGTTCTTGTTTCATCCATTCAGCAGCCGCGGCATCTGCAAGAGCCGCTGCACTATCGTTGACGTATGCTTGTTGCGAAGTGCGCTTTGAGTTCATAGTTGAAGTGAAAGCCGCTGACGTGGGTGCAGTGGAAAAATTGTTGTAGTGATTTTCCGTTGACGCCGTCAGTGGCGTATGAAGGCTTGTGTCATCAGAATCCATCGGATTACGGTTAGGAGCCGTTTGGGGGCGATCCACGCCTAGAGACTTCGCAACCTTCAAGGACGCTTGCTTGGTCGGAATAGATCTGGCACGAGCCAAAAGCTCCCCTTCATCGAGTGTGCTAGTCACCGGTCTCTCGTCTCTTCGACGACTGGTGTTTGCTTGCACGGTAGGATGGATGCTGTCTGCGGGGAAGAGGTCCTTTAGTGCTGTTTCGGGTTTATATCCATATTTTTTAGCATCTGGGGCAGCGCTGGGCCCGGCACCAGATTTTTTCGGGGGCCGCTGTGGCAGATTCGAGTGTGCAGCTTTTTGTTTTTCTCTCATGGCATGATTTAGGCCGCCAAAGTCCAGCTTTGGTTTTTCATAGTCCTCAAATACATGCCCGGAAGGTTTATAATCTTGTAGAATAAGAGCGCATGCCGCACGAAGTTGTGCTTCGGTCTTCGACGACAACGGCCGCCGGTTTATGAAAGGCGAAGCTGGAGGACTAATGCTATCCCTCCTCCGGTTTGGAGTCACGCCTTTGTATACCTTGGTCTCCGGTTTGGAGGGCGCCTTCTACGGCGTGTTAGCTTGTGAGTCCATATGCGCGATCGTGATGGCTTTGGAATACGGGGGCAAAGACTTACTGTCGGGACCAGATTGAACGAAAACTTCCTCTTCATAGTGTCTGCAGGTTGAAAAGTCGGGTGTGTACAATATTGGAAGAAAATAAGCCAATGGTTCGCGAAGCTGTTCTACAGCAGTGATGGAGTCCGGGAAATGCGCAGCAGGCGTGGGAGGACAACCCGACTGGCGAGTTGTTCCAGCATGTATTGTGAAAGCCGAGGAAGTAGAAGAGCAGAAGAGGGATTTTTTGGGGTAATACGAAGCTTCTTTGGTAAGGGAGCGGCCTTCAACATAATGGTGGACTGTGCTGGCAACGAGAAATAACGGTCTACTAGGGGAATTAACGTGACACATGAGGACCCAATCGGTTGAGGGATACGAGAGCCCCGGGGCGAGGGGCGCCCCATAATTTCGCTGGGCCTGGCAAACCAAATGCGGAGAGCGCCTATCCGCACACCTGGATAGCCCTGGCCGACTGTGCTTGGGAGGCACACTCGGAGCTCAAAGCAAGCTCCCCTGCTACTCAGCTGCCACTCATCTGCCATGCTTGCCCTGTCGATTGAAGTGCCACAACCTCACGACATGAAATCTACATGAATCTCACCCGCATCTGCGTGTCTAAAAGTGCCATCTACCTTTGTTCCCAATGACATGTCACCCACCATCGACGATGCAAGCCCGACGAAACATGCGGCTGGCACACGTCCCCCCCCGTAACACGGCGTCGAATTTTCCGAGGGCTTGCCGTGTGAACCACCGTCCGCTTAACACAACGCAATTGAGATAATAGCCTTTCTTTTGGCAATTGATAATCGCCCATATGTTTCCATAGCCGAATCCCTAATCTACAGTAGTCAAAGTTCGAAGCCCCCGAAGTCTTGGAACCAAGGCTGGACTGCAAACTTAGACTGCAAGCCATTCTCATCTTCGCCCAGCGCGAGAAAACTCCAGAATAGGGAAGTAATTAGTGCAGATCTTGCCATGCCACAAATCCACACCCCTTTCATGTTTTCAAGCTGCCATCCTTTTGTGCAGGCTTCCATCTGCCAGAATTCAAGCATACAAGCATATGTTACGTCCCTGCGTCTACCCGTAACTTAATATCAAACTCTATCTGCGCAATGGATGACATGGCGACCTAGCTTTCACCAACCGCTAACGTTTTAGCCCCCTCATCACAGCGAAGAAGAAAACATCCACTTGTCATGTTGCAATCAGGTTTGCTGGGAAGTGAGCGTGTCTTACATATATATCCAGTGCCGTTCTCAGAGCCGTGCTGGAAGTTTTATGCTTCTAGAACATGGCAGCTCAACCCTAATAGCACATCATGAAGACATAATAACTTTTTATTCTTCAGAGGCTTGTCGATGCAAGCTATCAGGAGAAAGTGGAGAGCTGGAGGAATCTCTCGTCTTCAAGCTTTTGCTATCTTATCTGATGCTCTTTTTGAAGACATCAAGACATGACCAAATTATTCCAACTAGCGCAGCCTTCGTATCGCAACGGAGTATCATTAGTAGACTAAATCAGGAACATTGAGTAAATTGTCTGACTCTCGACTATCTTAGCGGCTTAAATGGCTTTAGAATGCTTAGCCCCAAGCGCCAGGAGCGTCCCATCGATTTAACTCCTTGTTTATCCCCGGATCAAGTTTCGAGCATTTAATGTCCAATGCGCCGATAATGAAGACATCCATGCTAGGAGCATTCATTAATTCTTAGCACACGATACAGAATTTTTTTTTTTTAGATAAGCATCTTGAAGTACTTCAAAGCTGATGGATCAGCACTATTACACTTCTCTTAAGCATCTCAAGCGGCCAACGAAGGCACAATTAGGACGCCAAACCCGTAAGCGGATGCCTTAGCACGAATTGGATAAGACAGTGTCCTCCATGCAGTCTGATAGAATTGTAATCCACAGCTGACATATCCTAGAGAAGTATCTCAATCCAGACATACATAATACCACGCAATCGCCGTACAACCCTTACTCTCAAACTACCTCCCTCACCCCCACAGCCTCACCCTCGACGCCCTCAATAAAATCCCCCCAGCCACTGCCAGCACGCCCACCGCAAGCGCCATATTGCTAACCCTTGTCTCCTCAACGACCCTCCCAAGCTTCGTCTCCTTCTGCCCAAACATGACCCCACTGCCCTTCCCCAGCGCCTCGAAATCCGCCCAGTCGACCTTCGCCAGCATCTCCTGATACTCAACCACGGTTCCCGACCAATTATTCGTGATCCTCCCCTCCGCCGTCTTATACCAGCTCGCACACTTCGGATCCGCAAAGCTCGACGCATTCAGCGCGCGCTGGACCTCCTCATTAAACCGCTCCAGCCTCTCCTTCCTTGGCACGAGCGCGAGCGGCCCCGTCCCCGCCCCCGCCCCCGCCCGCGCATCCAGCACGCGCCGCACCAGCGCGTTCAGGTACCGCGACTGCGCCTCGATCATCAGCACGATGGAGTTGTGGCCCAGGTTCGTGTTCGGCCCGTAGAACATGCCGAAGTTGGGCAGGTCCTCGACCGTCGCGCCGTACAGGGCGCGCGCGCCGCCGGCCCAGATGTCGGACAGCGCGCGTCCGCGGCGGCCGGTGATGCGGATCGGGTGCATGAACTCGATGGTGCGGAAGCCGGTCGCGAGGACGATGAGGTCGAAGGCTGTGGAATCCCCGCCGCGGCCGCCGTCGCCGTCCTCGACTTCGATGCCGGACGAGGTGATGCGGGCGATCGGGCGGGTTTCGAGGACGCAGTTGGCCTGCCCCAGCGCGGGGTAGTAGTCGTCGGAGCTGATGACGCGCTTGCAGCCGGGGCTGTAGTCGGGCGTGAGGCGCTGCCATAGCTCGGGCTGGTTCGGCAGCTGCTGCTTCATGGCGTCGATGCACCAGGTGCGGATCTGCTGAGCGGAGGCGGAGTCCGCGTCGTTCACGGCGCTGTAGAAGTTCTCGCGAAAGTCCATCTGCGTGGCGCGGACGCGCCAGCGCAGCGGGGGGACGTAGCGGAACAGCGCGCGGCGGAGGGCGGACACGGGGGCGTCGTCGCGCGGTATTACCCAGTTGGGGGACCGCTGGTAGACGGTTACTTGGGCGGCGGTCTTGACGAGTTCGGGGATGATTTGCGCGGCCGTGGCGCCTGGGGTGGGAGGTTAGCAGATGCTTCGGGGGTTGGCTAGGAGAGCTACATACCGTTTCCAATCACGGCAATCCTCTTGCCCTCGAGCCCGTAGCTCCAGTCCCATCGCGCTGAGTGCATCATCTTCCCCTTGAAGTCGTCGATGCCGGGGATATTGGGATAGCGAGGCTGGTTCAGTTGCCCGACGGCGGACACGAGGTAGTCTGTTGTGATGGTGTATTTGTTGGAGAACTCGCTGTCCTTGTCGCCGGATACTTTTACGTCGACTTTCCATTTCATGCCGGCGTCATCCCATCGTGCCTCCTCGACTGAGGTGTTGAACCGAATATATCTATACAGCTTGTATTTCTCTGCGACGCCGATGAGGTATTCCTGTAGTGCTAGTTAGTATGGAAGCTTCCATGGTAATAATCCTGTACTTACAAGGATTTCTTCTTGGCTAGGATACTCTCGCGTCCAATCCGGGTTCTGCTCGAAGGAATAGCTATACAGCAGACTCCACACTAGCTTTTGTGAGCAACAATTCGCGAATACTCGTCGCCCACAAGCTTAATCGAGGAGCTCATACCATCGCAGCAACACCCAGGGTACTTGTTATCGTGCCAAGTCCCGCCAACCCCACTGCTCTTCTCGACGATAATGAAGTTGTGGCATTTGTTCTGCTTGATGAGGTCGATGGCCATGCACATTCCTAAGGACAACTATTAACACCGAAGCTTCAAGACCGCATTTCTGGAGCTCCATGCCGTACCGGAGATGCCAGCTCCGATAATCACAACCGCGGCATTTGTATGGTCTTTGTTGCCCACAGGCACCTCCGGCCACGGCTTCGAGCTGCCCATGGTCGCAAGCTTCAGCGGTCGACAAACACGCTCAAAAAAAAATCCAATGAAGTTGAAGAGGTACGAATACGGCAAGCAATGCGCACTCGCAGGTACCAAAGCCAAAAAAGAAAGAAAAGAAAAGAAGGGGAGCCGATATGTGTCGCACATGCATCCGATGCTGCAAGGGGGGTACATGTGCAGCAAGACACTATTTAACTCACGGACAACAGGCCTTTACCGGTCCGTGCCACGGTTGTTGCTACTACGAAAGACCCTCTCTTCCATTCTAAACCGAGTGATCGGCTTCCGAAGAGCAAGGGTTTTGATGGCGAGTCCCACTGGGCCGTTAGGGCGAGAACCATCGCAGCATGACACCCTTTTGTGGTACCCCTCTGCATCTGCTGAGCATTAGGTCGTTGCGGAAGCGCAGGATCGATCCGCTTCCCGGGGAAACGCCGCGGGGGGCAACGGGCTTTGATGGGCCACTAATCCCGCTTGGCCGTTCGCGTAGCCTGAGATGGCAGTATTGCCAAGCGGCTCCACCCGAAAACGGAGCCCTTGCCCTCGTTCCTGGAAATCCACCGTGTGGTAGCCGAGTCAAAGAAGGCGAGTCAAAGCTTCGGTCACGCATGGATTCTGACCAACGCATGTATGCCGCAGGATTGCTCTGCTAGCTAACGTTATCTCTCTTCAACAAAACTCCACACCGTGTACTGGGTTTTTGTGCATAGAACACCTCGACCTTGTAAATCAAAACCCGCCACCAAGCCATAATTAACCTTTCTCTAGGTATACCAGATACTGGCCTCTAGAAGCCCTGTTCGCGATGCCATTTTTCTTCCCAACCAGGAAACCACGGACTCTCCTCCAGCGTGTGCGCCTCCCAGTCTTTCGGCACAATCCCCTTATCTACCTGTTCTTGCGCGTACTGCTCCAGCGCTGGAATCACCACATGTTCCGTATGCCACGTATTCTTGTACTCCATCAGATGCCTCTTCGCTTCCTTGAGGATTTTTACCAGCAGTGTGGGTATGAATGGCTCGTCGCGGAAAGTTTCGACCGGAGTGAAGATAGCCTTGTAATTGAAGACCACGGCGGCAGAGAGGGGAAGCCGGCGCAATGTCTGCCAGTCAACACGCAGATTACAACGAGAGATGTCCAGATCAGCGAACTGGACATCGCGGTGTTTCTCGTGCGGGTCGCCAGGAGGCATGTAGAGCGGTTCATTAACCTCTAGGCCCCAAGAGCCGCGCTGAATCGGCTTATCGGTCGGCTTCTTCGCGAAGTATCTAAATAGCGAAAATCTCAGCTTCGAGCGTCTGATAAATTCGAGACTAATGAAGTCGGAGCGCAATTTGGTAGGCGGTACGTACCTGTCCATGGAAAACTGCATCTTCTCCTTGTAATCCGGGATCGGCGCATGGATCTCATGCAGCTGCATGCCTATCTTGGTGCCTAGGTCCCAACCAAGCGAACTGCATATCACTCCTGCACGGAAGAAATAAAATCCCGTCTGCGAGTCACGCAGCATGATGGCGAAGTCCTCGGGCACGTTGTTCAGGAGAACATGCAGAGGCAGGGTCGTCTTCAAGTCCGACTCTGTGCTCAATATGCCATTGTAGAAGACCATTTTATCCTTGTCCAGACGGAAATAATGCGGGTAACGCGCACATAAGAATTGCAAGCTCATCTCCATTAATTCTTTGCACGCCAGTTCGGACCCAGGGAGGCTGTTAAGGACACGATTACCATGCTTAGTGAATAGGTCTTGTCGCTGCTTTATGCGCTTCACGTAGGTACTTTCAAGCTCAAGCCACCAGTCATTCTCCATCTTGGTAAGTGCTACATGAGTTAGTTGAATTGTTATGAAAAGTGCTATAAATGTTACCGGACTCACACATGGTCTGATGGTATGCCCACCTGAAAGGCCTATATGGTCTTGGACGGGCTTTGTTAATATCAAAGTTATGGTAAGGCTGTGGCAGAGGAACGCCGCCGAGAGTAGCATAGTCCGGGAAGTCACCCAACGCTCTAACCTCCTCAAGGGAGAATTCTGTGGGAGTAAAGATGGTGGACGTGAGATCCTGATACGAGGTCGTGAGAGGTATACATGCTTTTCTCGACTCTGGAGGTGAGCTTGCTAACACGCTTAGCGGCTTGTTCAGTATCGAAGGTAGATCGGACTGGATTTCTCCCAAAGTAAAGCGGCGAGATGGCGGAAACACGTCCTTGTAGTCCGGAGCAGGAATGTTTTCACATTGCATCTTGTCTGGTGAAAGTGATCGGGGTGGTGTCTTTGAGCCCGATGAGCGCCGACGCCGAAAGTGAAGCCGGTCAAGAACAACAGCACGCCGATTTTTATTCAGTGCAAAAAGCGTAAGAGAACTAAGAACAAATGCTACACCAAGTAGCAATAAGAGAGGGCCACCCATAATGCCTCCAAGGAAATTAGGGATTCGTGGTGAGTAAGGAAAAGTAGAGGAGAGAAGCGTAGCCGCCGGCGTCAGATGAAGAGTGAAGCCGCTCGGCTAGAAGGCGAGAGGGTGTGAAGATGTAGCAATAACCCAGAGCAAGAACTAGCTCAACCCAAGACAGTGGCGACTTTATAGAAGGGCTAGAACTCACACCACCAGGTACCTGCGTGATGGAGGGTGCGGAGAAGGAGCCATAGATAACTTCTTATCATCGACTAAAAGCGGGGTGGAAGAGGTGGGAGATAGGAATAACAAAGTGCAATGGCAGCAGCTGTCCCAAAAGGGAAAACAAACGAGCCAAGATTATGGAAAATACTGATCTGTCACCACTAAGAAGGAAGCTGCGGGGTAGCATGTAAGTAGCAATGGCCTGAGAAGCGGCACATGGAGGGGGTGGGTTATCTCTCTCTGGACAGAGGCTCTGCTGCAGAGCGATCAACTCGTGCTGCTTTGAGTTTAGCGGGTCCTTGGACAGCTATCCCAAGACGGTATACAAGTCCAGCTCGTCTCCTCTCCCAATTGCCTTTCATCACGCCATACTCTCCATCAGTCAACCGTCGCCCCGTACAATAGACTTGGCGAGGAGTCCACTGCAGATCCACCTCTTTCCGTGGAATTGCGCAACCTACCCAGCGTCCGTCGAATTTGCACATGCTTGGAGTCGCATTGAGTACTTATCGAGACTTCGGCGGAACCCGCGGGAGGAATGACAATGAGGAGTTTTCCATAGCCTGTTAAGGCGAATTGTCCCGGCCTGCAACCATTTCAATGTAGGTAGAAGTCACTGCATTGAGTTGGCTTAGCAGCACGGAAGCGAATAAATCAACCAGACGAGTCGTCCACCGGAGGATCTTCCGACACTGAATATCTGATGGGGGTGAATAGCGAGCAAATTTAACGCCAGATAACGCAAGGATCTAAAAACGACATTGTACTCGGCCTAGAGGGTTTGGGGAAGGTGGAACGATTTTATAAGAGGAGGACAAGTACGAGAGGATTTTTCATCAGGTGAGATTGATATTTATTAGTAAGCTAGCGTTTCTGTCAGGGATGAAGTCGAGTCGCAATCTTACAAGGGCTATACACCAATCAATGTTTTATTTAAACACTTACTTTATTTTATGGACATTCGTAATTGTATCGTGAGCAAGGTTAAATGCAAAACCTCCCGAGTTAAACTCTGGAAAATCCCAACCATCAAGCTCTAATCATCGCACACGTCCCACCACACAATCCATTGGATATTATGTGGCACAGCATAGTCTACAAAACTGGCGACCAATCTGTCTTCTTGATGTATTCCTCCACGGTAGTGACTGGAACAGGGACTCCGAGCTAAATTACACTTTATTAGCACGATCATATCGCAGGTTTATCTTAAAGATCTGACTTACGTCCCAGGGATACACAACATCCGGGTCACGGCCATCATATCCATAATGGTCAATATATCTGAACATGTCTGCGAGCTCCTTTCCCATGCCTCCAGGCATGGCGTTCTCGAGCTCCATTGGGTCTGCCTCCTCGTACACAATGGTTTTGCCGGTGTGCTTGCTCCACATCTCACACCACTCCTTCCAGTTCAGGAACGAGCCTGCCCCGATGAGGACCTTTCCTGGTTCAACATCAACCAAAGCTTTGGTGAAGTGCCCTATAGTCAAATTAGCCGGGAACTTCTTCTCTGGCACTCATGTCAAGTAATAGACTTACCTGTATCCAAGCGGGGATCAACCATAGGAAACTTCGAATCTCCGCTCATTGGTACGTGCAGCTTATAAGTGCCATCGGGTTGCTTCGATAAGTCAGCCTCTCTGCGCTTTTAAAATTTGTTATACAGAACGCACCTTCCCAGGAGCCGTGATTGGTCCATCCTTCCAATTCTGCGCAAAAAGTCCGAGCTGTACGTAGGACGTCTTCTTAGCCAGCTCTGGGTAAGTTGCCCTCAGATAATCCACAGCCATCCACTTTGCATCAAAGTGCAGGTTGAACGTGATCTTTCCCTGGCTCCACTTGGCCGCGTGGCTGAGGGTGCTCAACACGAATCGATCCAAGGTGTCAACCGTAGCAGCTGCGGCATCCACAATGTTTTTCCCTTGCTGGACCTCAATGTCATACAAGACCTCGTTGATGGTCTTTCCCTGCTCTTTGGCTTTTGCGTGGTTAGCAGGGTTGGAACTGCCCTGCCAGAAATCCGTAACGCCGAAGATCACGTTGGCACCCTTGAAAGCTGCCTTGATAGTTTCGACATCATTGAGATCACCAGCGACCATTTCCACGCCTTTGTCGCTCCATGCTTTGGAAGATCCTTTGCTCGGATCGCGAGATATGCCACGAACCTTGTAGCCTGGCTCCTTGAGGAAGACATCCGCGACGGAGGCACCCTATAAATGAGTAAGAACTTGAAGAAGGCATCTAGTCCAAGCTAGGCAAGTAGATGGCTTGAATTGGTTAAGAGTATGAAGCAGAAAGAATGTGTAGAAGAAGAGGTAATATCGGAGAGGTCATGATCCTTCAATCAATAACCAAAGCAAGAGACATTGGGCAGCCTTGAAGAACTTCCGGCATGTGATTCCTGAATGCTAGAAGTATTTGCTAAGGTATACGGAGTATGGCACAGTTCACAGTTCCGAATTGAAGCTTAAGGTCTCCACGCATTGATCCTGCTCCTTACTTTTGCATGGAGAAGATGAGGGGTCATACCTGGTTGCCAGTAATACCAACAATGACAATGAGTTTAGTTGCCATGAGTGAATTAGAATAAAGAGGTTTGATTGGATGGAGAAGTCGTGGTTTGAAGCAGAAAGTTGAGTTGTTTAGCAAGCTATCTCCCCTCACCAGTATTGCGTCGTCTCTTTATATATCTCCATCCGCAAGGCTATCAGTACCTTCAACACCCGTTTACACTGCCTCTCCACCGAGAGACAAGTCGGTTCTAGCGGCTCCAGTAAAATCGAATCCTCAATCCTTCCAACCAGATACGTATCCAGGTGTGTGCCCAGTTAGGCATCTACGCCTTCTGCGGCCCCCATGCTGCAACGGTGATTTGCCTGCACGGTCGGAAGAGTCACCGATGTATTGTGTAAGCTGGCG
The DNA here is from genome assembly GCF_001692895.1 of Cenococcum geophilum 1.58. Classification (NCBI taxonomy): domain Eukaryota; kingdom Fungi; phylum Ascomycota; class Dothideomycetes; order Gloniales; family Gloniaceae; genus Cenococcum; species Cenococcum geophilum. The sequence continues at coordinate 216,451 of NW_027137618.1, read as the reverse complement.
CCTCTTGTGGGGGGTGTTTGCGCCACTTCGTACAGGCATGCAGCTAGAGCCTACCAAGCGTTGGGACGGCCGGGAGACTTTAACGCAGGTCGGCGAAATGTACGTCAGCAACTTCCGACATTGCGAGCGAATATGTAAATTGTATAGCCTCACTTCGGGCGGCCTCTAAATTGGTATTTAGCGGACTTAGTAGTGCCGAAGGAAAGTCATGGAAGTAAGTCTTTTGAAAATTTAGTAATCTCAACAACCAGCCAAAAGCGCGAGCTATCGAAGAATTCCGACTACGCTCAGCCTGGTACAAACATCGGGCATTTCATGCACAGAAAAAGTGCCCTATGGGTTTAATTTCATTTATAGATCACGAATCAAAAAAGAGGGGGCTTCTTTGTTAGATGCTTGCAAGTTGTGTTCTAATTTCTTTCTAGATTCATGGCTACAATTTGATCACCACCTTACGCGCCGATACGCCTTGCTTCAAGACGATCAAGCCCCTCTTGGATCTTGGGCAGACCTCCTGTGATCGCCTGGGGGTTAGGCTTAGCTTGCGGTTTCCCATTTGCCAGTGCTTCAGGGACGAATTTCTTCCAGACGGCTTCACCGATATCCTTATCCTAGTCTACAACAGTCAGGGCAAAGACTAAGCATTGTTGTCAGCCCCACTGTACGTGTCATGCCCACGAAAGGCTGTTTGGCAATCGTAGACTTACCTCCTCCACCTGCCATATCCTTGGGAACACCTTCGGCCTCTGGCAGGGTCGATGCATATTTGCCACCACTGCCTAGCTTCCAAAGGACCTGGGACCATATCCCGCTGGACTCTCCCATGCTAATAGCGTTAAACACACCGGCAAAGTCGGTGCTCCTTACTGCCGATACGATATCGTCGACCACGCTGGGAGATTTGTAGTCGAACGCGTGTTTAGTCCCGAGAGACTTCACGTATTGCAGATTGTGGCTTGAGGCCACCGTCACAACTATGACCCCTGCTGCTGCTGCTAACTGGATCGCCGATGAACCGACCGACGACGACCCTCCCCACACGAGGACAGTCTTCCCTGTTGGTTTGCTTGCATTGGTGGGATAAGGCAGAGCTAGGCGGTCCTTCTTGAAGAGGCCTGTAGCAGCAGTGGAGATGGCAAGGGGGAGGACCACGGGCTGCTCGAATGAGAGCCAGTCTGGGATAGGCGAGACGAGAATGCCTTTGCAGACGGTGTAGAGCTGGAAGCCGCCGTATTTGGGGTCATTGGTCGCCAGCCCAACGCAGTGTCTACCCAATTCCTCCTCGTCAGCAACACAGACCTCGGGGGGATTTTCTGATTTCTCTCCCACCCCGCTCGACGCGCTCGACCCACACCACCTTCGAACGTCTTACCCAATAACATGTTGGCCTTTCTTGAGGCCATTTACCCCTTCGCCGATTTCAACCACTTCGCCTGCCACATCAGTCCCAAGAATGTTGGGATATTTTTAGAGAAAGATGCCTTGAGTCATATTAGCTAACAGCCTAAGAAGGCGCATATTACCGATGATAGGTTGCCTCTACCGTATTCTTGAATTTTCCCTGGCTGTAGTTAACAAGGCTCACTTGGAGAGGGGAAGCCTCTTACAATCTACTGGATTTACTGAAACAGCAGCATTTTTGATGACCACTTCCCCAAGCCCAGCTTTCGGGTCAGCTGCAGAATCAACTCCAAGCGGACGGGCCTTGGGCTCGGTGATCCAGGCTGCTCGGTTGGTCATACTAAATAATTTTGGCTAAGATTAGGAAGCCTTAGGTATAGATAGAGGGAGGTAAAAGTTGAGAAATGATGTGTCCTAACGTGATCTCCATACCTCTAACACAAAACATTATCCATTGATGTAAATCGCGTGGTATGACCATTCGATGACGCAAATAAGGTTAATAACGGAGATTAAAATCTTTGGGTGAAATGTGCCGGACGCCTCAGATCACGAGCAAACACCATGCCAAGACTAACGTCCGTCCCTAGGTCGCGGAAAACCCACCGTACCGGAAAATATAAGGGGTACTTTGACTTCAAGCAACTGTAACTCTGCACCCACGTCGAGCTTTACTATAATTCTGTATAAGCCGTGTGCTGTGGCTACTTTTGAACATTCAGGACCCCTCCTACCTATAAATTACATTCGCATCGTCGCCTTCGCGCCTAATTCGCAGAGAGCCCCCTTTTATAGCGTAACAATGTCCCTTCACTACAGCACCACCGTCAAGCTATTACCACTTACGATACTCATATAAGGGTCTTATCCGAGCCTTAGAGCCTTAATACAATAGTGGGAAGTCATTATCAGCCTTATGTTTATTGTGGCGCGCAAATTCATGCAAGGTCGCCACGCGGGTCGGTACTTCCAATCAAAGCAATTACCAATCCCGGCTAGTGCAAAACGACCCCGGACTCCTACATAATCATCACGGTGTAATTTACTTATGTCATCCAGTAAGCCCGTGGCTGTCAGGCATATGGCTGGCGGACACTCGGAATTGGCTTCCCTGTTCCGATTAAGTATAGACGCTAGCGAAATCGCCTTCCCCACCTTTCGCTCCTAAAAGTTTCTCCGCACGGGCCACTTCCGCTTTTGGTGACACAGTGCGCGTCGCCTCCTCGCGTCCCCCACTCACTCCCCGTCGTCTGTTTTGCCACTGTCGATGCTACGTGACAACGTCTGGCCTGTAGTGTAAACATCCAGAAATGATTTTACATATGAATATTTAATTGGCCATATTCTGATCGATTTACGATCATAAAGTGCTCACGCTGTGATTGAGGGCATTCTATGTACAGTACATATCAAGCAGGTGCCTGAACTAAATCACCAAGTTGCCAAAGCAAGGCTATACAGTGCAACGGAGAGGTAGAAGGCCATCGAATAGAAACTGTGCATTCTAGCCACTCCATCGTTCCACAGCGGCTAAGACGAAAGGGTATCGGATGCTCTGGGCCGAGGATGCTGCCGAGCTGGGCACATTCCCTCATCAGCGCAAGGCATCTGCATGCCGACCTTGACTTTTGCAAGTAAAGATGAGGTTATTCATGCTCGTCAGTGTGTCGAGATGGTCCGCCCCGAGCTTCGTCTTGCGGGTTATCACCTGCACGAACAACTTCTCGGCCTCTCCCTCTCCCACCCCTGATTGATGTACGTCGACGCAAGGTGCCATGTTGTTGCGTCAAGGGTAGTCCACCCCGAGCTTCTCTTGCTCGTCTCCATCCTTGGACCCTAGCTTCTCGGCCTTCCCACCGACCCTGATTCCTGTACGCCGACGCAAGGTTGGCCATGCTCATCCGTCGAGGGATGGTCCCCGAGCCTCGTCTTGCTCGTCTCCATCACCTGCACCTCTACAAACGGCAAATGAAGTTGTCGGCTTACTGTACAGTACACTACCAAAAACCCTAAAACTCCAAAAACAAGTTGCGATTGTGGAACCCAGTCTTACTTCGTCGGTTTTGGCTCAAGGATCTTCAAGTGTTCCCGTATCTTGCTATCCGTAACCACACAGAGTTTCAGTAAACCACAACGTCGTTCGCAGTTTTCAGAATGGTGGCATGTCTTATGGTCCCCGGCACAGCCAGTTTTTCTCTCCGGTGTATGTTACGCCACCTGCTGACCCGCGTCTCGCAGTCCAGAGCATTCCAAGAGAACGGTGTTACCGCTCGTTCAGGTGTTTTGGCCAATGCATACCCAACGCCACTCGCTGAAGGACTGTAGAAGAGGGCCATCGTTGCAGCACCCAACTACCCGTCGGAAGATGATGGTATTGCGTCGAGTGATGACCGCATCCGTATCATTGTAGGACAGGCGGACGATGTTGATCTCAAGTCTAGCTTGAGGGAGTTGCCCGCCTCATTAGTTTAAGCCCTCTATTCTCTAATTTAATAAGAATTAAGTTAGCAAGCTAAATAGCCCATCTACTTTTACCCTAGGTAATAGTAGTATAGCCTAAGAAATAGGTTAGAAACGGTAGCTATACGGACCGGATATAAACTTAATAAATACTTAGCTATAGTTCGAAGGTAAGACTTAACTAAACCCGGCATCTTAGAGCCCGTCTCTTAGTACTAAGTAATTACCTTTTTAAGCCCTCTAACGTTATAGTCGCTAGTAATTATAAATAGGCCTTAATTAATAAAGTTAACGCGTTAAATCCGGTCCTTATCGCGGCGGACGCTATCTAGTACCGCTAAAAGCTTTAACCCCTATAGCAGCTACGAGGCCTTACCTTCTAATTACTATATATAAAGCTTAGTAATAGCGGAGACGTAACTATTTATAACTAAGTATTAGACTATCTCGTTAAATAGGGCGTCTAAGGCCTCCTCGTCCTATATCTCCCCTTCCTCCTTTATAGCTTCCTCCCCTATAACCGCGGCTGCCCCTATAGCTGCCTTTCCCCCTAGCTGCCCTCCCGCCCGCTTAGCCGTCTTCTACCTCTTTTTTGCCCGCTTACTCTCTTTTTACATCTCTTTCTGTTTTAACTTACGTTTTTAATAGCTAGCGGCCCATAATTCTTAGTTAATAACTTATTGCTCTAAAAATAGGTAAAGCTTATCTTCTGTTACCCAGGCGCTGTCTATATCACCCCCAGTCTCACGCACTAGTCTTCCCACTCTTTCTACTTTAGCTTATACGCCCTCATTATATTCTTCGAGCGCTAGGCCTTATAAATATTGTATAGCCGCGCCGTCTGGGCCTTAAATTCGCTCTGGAGGCTATAGGAGGAGGCTAGGGTCTATATCCGCAAGAGGTAAGGGGGAGACGCGTAAGCGCGGCGCAGGTAAATAAAGCCACCGAACGCGTAAATATTAAAGGAGAAGAAGAAGAGGGCTCTATATTATACAATTAGAATTACAGTAGGCCTTTCTATATAAAATCAGAAGCCCCGCGGGAGCTGGCGCGGGCACAAGAACAGGAGAGGGTTGGAAAATGGATTGTCGAGGCGACGATGAGGTCGAAGGCGCGCTAAGGCCCTCCATACTAACCTAGTACTAACCTAGGCCTCAAAAACGCGTCCGAAAAGTAGGGCAGGGGGTCGTGCGTAACCCGAGGTTATGCTAAGCCTAACCCGGACCTCCGATACTTGCCGGCAAGACACGCCTTCTGGGGATACAACAGAGGACAGCCGTAGCGCCACGATAGACAAATCATCGTTTTTGGTCAAAATTGATATCATGCCAATCACTACCGAATTAGAACTTCACCAGTTCCTATCCTCAAAGGACATACCCTACCATGAGATTGAGGTCGCTGCTGGAGGGTCAGCCAACTTCTGTTGGCGTATCAAGACACAACTCGGCAAGCGCAGCATCGCCAAACATGCGGAGCCTTACGTTCGCATAATGCCTGATGTCCCACTATCTATCGAAAGGATGGACTACGAGCACTTAGCCTTGACAACTATACCAGACATAGTTTCCACGAACGAGCACGTTCGCCTGCCGCAACTATATAACTACTTTCCTGAAGAGCATGTTATATGTATGTCTGACGGGGGATCGCAAGATCTCAAAGAAAGCTACAAAAACGACGATGACATCGATATCCCCCTCCTAGGTCGGAGGATAGGCTTTTGGCTAGCGAGACTGCATAGGGGGACCTCAGAGCCGGAAACGCTAGAATTTGTCAAGAGGACGTTCGACAGTAAAGTTGCAAAGTCCGTCTTCAGATACACCTACAATGGTCTAGCCTCTGTCCTGAAACAACATGGCCACGATCCTGCTCTCGGAGAGCGCATCAACGCCAAATTCAGCACCGAAGCTGCTTCAGACAGAACGTGTCTCTGCCATGGTGATTTTTGGCTGCCCAACATCCAGCTCGAGAACCAGGATCCTGCTATCAAAGTAGAAGAAGAGGAAGAGATAAAGCTGCGGGCACCAGTGTTGACAATTATCGATTGGGAAAACGTTCGTGTGGGAAACGGCGCCACTGATGTTGGGCGATTTGCTGCAGACTCATGGCTGCTCGATCGCTTTCACGGTGACAAGGGAATGTTCGAAGCTTTTCTGAAGGCATATCTAACTGAACATCCATTAGAGCAGCGTGACAAGATCCGACTTGTTGTGCACTTCGCTGTGCATATTATCTTCTATTCGAGGATGAGGTGGACGGATGAGGAAGGCACGACGAAACTCGTACAGCTAGGGAAAGCAATGCTTGAGGCTGTGGAAACAGAAGATTTGAAAAGCTTAATCACGGGACCATTGGCACAGCTGTTCAGTGAATCAAAGTAACGTTAGTTACGTAGGTTACGACATCCTTCATCTCGCAGCTGATAATGAGCTCAAAAATTCAGAGTTAACAGAACACGGCTTGCACTCGCCGATTGTACGCAAACGCCGAAAGTACCCACGGGCAAGGAAAAACGTGGTCGGAAGCAGAAAAGTGCTGCGTTAGGGGTGAATGCGCCAGAGCCAAAGCCCGTCTCTGCCACCAAGCCTCTATCACGACTCCCTACTTTGGTGTATTAATGGAGCCTCCTCGGCCAACACCTTCGTCTATATAGTGGGTAGCTGTAGAATTGTGTGTGGAGGACTCTATTTTCCATTCATCCCAGCCTTCTACTGCGTAATGCTCTGCAAGTTTCGTAAGGGTAGGGGGGTCCTGTTGAAGCTTCTAGAAGTCTCTTACTGTCTTTGGAAAGCCTTCGGCCACGGTATATCTCTAGGAGTCTCCATTTTGAATAAGCGTTGAGATAGGTGAAATCGGGTCGTTAAGCCATTTGCGTAAAGAGTTTAGTTGAACTGCCGTACCGACGGCCTTGACGTCGTCCACCTGGGTCTTGACGTCAAGACGCAGATAAAGGACGTCAAGACCAAGGTGGACGACCTCAAGGCCGTCGTTAGTAACGGTACGGCAGTTCAACTAAACTCTCTACGCAAATGGCTTAACGACCCGATTTCACCTATCTCAGCGCTTATTTAAAATGGAGACTCCTAGAGATATACCGTGGCCGAAGGCTTTCCAAAGACAGTAAGAGACTTCTGGAAGCTTCAACAGGACCCCCCTACCCTTGCGAAACTTGCAGAGCATTACGCAGTAGAAGGCTGGGATAAATGGAAAATAGAATCCTCCACACACAATTCTACAGCTACCCACTATATGGACGAAGGTGTAGAAAGCGTCGAGGGCGTTGGCCGAGGAGGCTCCATTAATGCACCAGAGTAGGGAGTCGTGATAGAGGCTTGGTGGCAGAGACGGGCTCACTCGAATCACTCACGGACGTCAATCACGCTTTGTGCGAAGTCAAATCTGGAGCCTCATCTGGAGCCACCGAACAATCGCCTTTATTACAAATTCAAACGAGCCACGGTGGTAGCCGCCACTAATTACAGAACGGGCGACACTAAAAGGCGCACAGATTGAACAGTTATGAGATGGAGCTGATTTGCAACCGAACATACCCGAAGTTAGTTTCTCAAGATAGTCCGCATTTCAGGTTCGGCCACTAATGCTGCTAGTAGACTGCCAGATTGTGTCCAGGTACTCGCATTTAGCCGAAATGAATGTTGAATGTCAAAACTCAGAATTTTTTTTCACAAATAGAGCATCGGTGCCTTATTCGACTCTAGTAGAAAACGCACACTGGGTACGAAGTCCTAATTCCGATTACATCAGTATGTCTGCGCTCATATAAAGATGCGGATGACACTAACAGTTCCCTAGGTCCCTCTTTTGGTCTGTGGAAGCTACCGTGGAGTCTGTTGTGTCTCTGAAAATGACCCAAGATCTTTTGCATGTTGCAGTTAGATTTGAAGATTTTTTGAAGTTAGAATAAAGCAAGAAGAATCCAGTCTACTTTGCAAGCATTTTTTACGAGCATTGAAAGGAGCAAGTAATCTAATTTGTATCTTGATGGGTCCTATGCTATGAAGAGAGTAAAGGATTATACAAGAAAGTTAGGTATTCAGTCGCCAAGGGTCTCTAAACCAAAAAGGGAGAAACAGATATCAAAGCTTATTTCCACAGCACACCAGCAGCAATAGCCCTGTTCGCCCGGAAGTTGTTGTAGCTAGCAATCATGCGGCCGCCCTGGCAAGTCGTAAACTGATGCGAACAATCAGTGTAATCCATCTGGTCACAAACAATGTTAGTCCGTGGGCATTCGGTTTGTAGCTTGGATAAACACTCACGAAATTGAAGACGTTGTCAAGGCCAGGGTCATTAGGACAAGAATCACCGGCTGGACAGCTGTTCAAGTCACCTGGAGTTGCCATCTTGCCATATGAGGGATTGGCTTGAGCGGCTGTGTCATCGCAGTAATCTGTGCCAGCGCAGCCTCCCTGGAACACGTGGAGCAGACCGAACCAATGGCCGACTATATTCAATTAGCATTGTAATGGCCTGGCTCTGAACTATATCTCCAGCTAAATTAATACTGGTACGTACTTTCATGTGCTACTGTTCCGTCCGCGGAACTGATACCTGAGCTCAATGGGACGAAGCAGCCATCTCCATCAAGCTGGGTCTGATCCAGAGGATCAGTCCCTTCGATCGGCAGGGAGCAGACGCCGCTAGTCGCGCCTTCGACTAGATACACGTTCAAACTCTTGTAGTCTCCGCGATGGAGCTGCCGCATCTTCTCGTCTTTGTCGTTATCGATGGCGGCGGCCCATTCGGCATTGAGCGCATACGAGATTGGCTTGACCTGGAACTGGATGCCCCATGGTGCGTAGTGCTCCTGTAGGTAATCTACTTGCGAGAGGATACCGGTGGCATCGACATATCCGTCTGCTGCGGTAGGCCCGGACACGAGGACGTGGATCCAGAGATCGACCGTTATAGTATCCCGAGTCCTCAGACGTGCAAGATTGCTTCGTGCTTCTCTTGCAGTTATATTGAGAGGGTCGTACGAGTAGTCTTCGTTTAGACATGGGGCCATAGCGAGTGCCATGGGGGTGGCAACAAGTCCCAGAAGAAGGGTAGCGAGAGACTTCATATTCAAAACTGAATCAATACTGATTAAAGAGGAAACAGTGATAAGGAGTGCTTGGTAGAATAGTCGAAACTGTAATTATTGAGATGAATGATGACTAGATAGGAGGGAATATAATATTTATATACAATGGGAAATTATATCAGCGCTTTGGAGAGCGTGCCCGGAAAAGATGGCTTTCTGCACGAACGGACCTTAGAACAGGGTATTGAAGAGAGATTTGATTATTCTGAGATTGGTAGGATGCGAGTGGGTTAGTTTAAGGCCCTTGTCGTAAGCTAGGCTTGGTTATTTCCGGCGTTCAGTGCGAATTCGTGCAGCGCCTTGTTAAGGACTCGCTAACACTGGTTCCTTTTGATCCTGCAGGAATGTGACATAGCCATTCGCTTTTACCCTGGGAAATTGGAGGATTATCGGAAACTAAATGCACCTTCTGAATATGCTTATTTGGATTGATAGTGGCATGATTGCATACATGTATAGCAGAGCAATGATGATTAGTAACTTCACCAGTTCCTATCCTCAAAGGACATACCCTACCATGTATAGCAGAGCAATGATGCTTTTTTGCATATGAAAGTGAAGAATTACAGGCCAGACGAAAGAGAAGGAAGAAATATTGTTGTACAACCGCACACCAGTAGGAAGGCTGCCCAATAAGTCCTGTCAGGAAAGGCCCCTGCCAAGCCTGAAAATAAACGTGGGGCTGAGTTTCCTTGGCGACTCTGTAAATGTACTAGGCAGCGCAACCTTATTATGTAAATGTAAAAATAACCATTGCGGAGAGTATTAGGGGGCTCTTGGCGTCTTAGCAGCGAGCAAAGCCGCAATATGTCGCTCCTGGTTTAGTGTACGGAAATGGAGAATCTTTGATATCCGGAGCACTAAAAAGTTTCGCTGCCCTAGCTGTGGGCTCGATCCTACATCCCAATCCGAATGTCTCGGAGTCGCCGTGTTTGGCAGTTCTCCAGGATACAGAGCCTTGAGCTGGCCCTAGACTGAATGCTGTTTGCCTTCCGACCTCAAACGGGGAACTATATAGGATGGTGATATGGGTATTTTAGGGCCATGTGAATGTACCGATCAACCCAGTAAGCGAATATCCCTTATATGCCACTCCCTGACGTTCTTCATGATGAAACCCCTTCTACATTCCACGCTAGCCATTGACTAGAACCTATTTCAGATGTGCATTGAGTGTTCAACCTTCCTTAGATGTCTGATTGGAATTTCAAAAATTACCTTTGTTCTTTGGAATTTGGTTGCAAGACCTCTACTGACGTCTTGTTCTATCAGGTCGACTATTCGCCTAGTACTCTAAATTAGAGCATACGAAGAAACCCAGGCCCATCGCCAAAGGACATTGTCACATGGCTAGTTATAGCTTGCCCTGGTTGTTTAATAGCTGATCAAGGCTTCAGAGCAGCCCTATAATAGCGAACGAGAGAGTGTTTCTCCAGGCTGTCTTGAGAACATCTCGTGAAATAAGAAGGATTTGACTTGGAAACTTGGTGCTAGAAGTCGTATCATGGGGAGATGCCCTACTGAAGCTTCCGCGATCTATATAAATACTGGATGAGGGGGAGCAGCGCTTACTGTTCGATTAGTATTGATGGTATAATTCGTGAGGAATATGGGCTTCCCCACTGACTATTTTTGAGGTTATCGATAAGGGTGATGAACAACACCGATTACTGTTCGTTCAGAATCGGGAAAGTGAACTAGATTCCTTTTCAGGACATTGGTATCGCCGCTTGGGTAAATTTAGCTGCATCGCTTGAAGAGGCTTTGAACTGGTTGGACCATTTAGACTTTTGAGGTTGTGAGCCTCAGGTGAGCACGGCCTTGTAAAAAGACACATGCTCAACCCAAAGAACGACTGCATGCATGAACATTTGAACATGCCGTAATAACGTTCTAGGCATTCTTATTGTGGCTGGAGGATGCCTTATGCCTCTCAACGTCATAACATCAGAAAATGCGAAGTTACATGAACTTCTAGGATTGCCCAAGGCGGATTATTCCTTCGCTCTTAGCGGGTCACACAGATGTCGCTCTTTACAGTAACGACCTCGTAGGATTCCAAAACTCTACATGTGTAATATTTGGTGGCTATGAAAAAGGCAACGGCGAAACAACGCTATCGTTTCTTTAGTGAAAAATGCCTAAGGCGCAACTTGATCGAAGCTTTATATACTGTTGGTATGTTAGATATGATATTCTATTGCGTTGTCCAATAGATGAAGATTTGTCCGCCTACAGCATCCTGGCGCATCCGGTGGTTAGCGTGTTTTGCCAACTTTCCCCTAAACAGCAAAAATACCAAAATTTCCCCTACAAAAAGGCCGTGCGGAAGTGGCTGCGCTAACCACCGGAATTGAAGAGATGCTGTATGTGCACAGAATTTAGCGTATATTTTTGTTTGACGATCTAACGAATTATTTGGGGTGTGGCGTCAGCACGTCTTAGCCACCCAAGCGAGCCACCTAGAATTACGTCAAAACCAGCTAACTTTATATATTAAGGGCAATACTAGCCGGACACCCCCTAACTACTGCGCGCACACCCCTCAATTACTGCTCGCACACCCCCCCGAAACAGGCTTAGATCCTTCCTCCTCCGGTTAGAATATCACGTGTGTTTGACTTGTTTACACTTAAATCGCGAAAACAACACCACGCGCCCATACCTAATAACTCTGCGGAGTGCTCTGCGAAGCGCTGTAAGAACTAGATTTGGTGCTGCTGCCTCTATTTTAACGTCTGTAGATTGCCTCTATGGGCACGCCCGCACCCGCGCCCGCGCGCGAGCGCGGGTAGTGCAGCCATCATTTCGCTCGAATGCTGAGAGCTCCCGCTGAGTAGAGTTATCAATGCGATTCGTAGAGTCAGCCAGGCAACCGCGATAACGCTCTACAATTGCAGGCCTTTAGATAAGAAGGTAACGCAAATGCGAGGTGTTGATTTAGGTATGGGTGCGTGGTGTTGTTTTCGCGATTTGGGTGTAAACAAGTCAAACACACGTGATATTCTAACCGGAGGAGGAAGGATCTAAGCCTGTTTCGAGGGGGGGTGTGCGAGCAGTAATTGGGGGGTGTGCGCGCAGTAATTAGGGGGTGTCCGGCTAGTAGTGCCCTATATTAATAACTCTACCACTACTTAATACATAAAATTCAAAATTCAAAAATAAATATTTATATACGTTTACTACTAATATAATAAACTTTTTAAGTAAAAAATTAATTATTTTTAAGCTCCGCACCACTTAGCTATCGCATAAACCACGAAATGCAAGGCATAGCTGTGGGGACAATATATATAACCTAGGTAACATCGTCATCTAACACTTTTACTATTTTAAAAATTTAATATTTAAACTTATAAACTATTAACTTAAATACTTAAATATTTAATTTTATGATCATTTAATAAGTAGTAGTAAATTTATGAGTATATCCCTTGGCATGTTAATTTGGGTCCGTAGGTAATTGATAAGAGCTAACTAATAGAATCAATAAGATCAAGGCTCCGTGACTATACGCGACTTTTGGTTCTGGTGTTCGCGCACGGGCCACTTCGTCTACGGACCCTAACGTGCTAAGGGATAAGGTAGGCTAATTTTGGTGTAATTTTGGGTGGCTTGCTTGGGTGGCTGGGTGGCTAAGACGTTAGTACGTGGTCGAGAACCTGAAAGAAGATGTAGGACGATCAGAGGTATAGAAGCACCAAATTCACATAAATGATGCCAAAAAAATAAAAATAAAAATAAAAATAAAAAATAAAAATACTAGTTACAAGCCGTAGAGAGCAGCTGCCGTTTATTAGCAGAGAAGGCAAGGAATGTGACCGTGAAACTTCGGTGGCAAGTTTGCAAGCCCCTGTGTTTTAAAACTCTGGGGGTCTTTTGCCTCAATGCCATTACGCGCAGGCGCTTTCACAGCCGGCTGCTCAGCCTCAATCTTGAACTAACATCTTCATTCCCAGCTCTTCCTAACATCAACGTTGCCACAACCACTCCAATACGTTTAACAACGCCATTGTCACATTCAGCGCGCCTCATTTCATTACTACCACACGAATCTGTATCTTGTGACCACGCACGCAGGACTGGAATCCGCTTGTCAGCTTACAGTTCGCTTCATCTGTTTGCCGAGCTCTAACCCTTAAACACCACTGCGTTCCTATTCTCTTTGCCTGGATGTGTTCGTAATAGTGCCTGGGAACGGTTTGAAAGTAGGAATCTCACGGTTGCGCATTCGGGGAGGATATCGAACTGTCGCAATGGTGACGTGCAACACAACATTGACCGAGGAGACAAGTAATGCCGCACCACGAAGAGGATTAAGCAGCTTGCTAACATCCCGTTGCAGTTAAGGAGGGTCCGGTATGGCACAACCTCAAATTTCATCACTTTGGCCTCATCCTTTCGGTTACATTTGGGTTAATAGCCTTGAGCATTTCGCTGTTCCTTATTCTCAGACACATTACACACTACCTTAAGCCATGGGAACAAAAACAGTATGTATAAAGCGCTGTGAACGTGCTCGAGGCCTTACTGACGATGAATCGCACTAGTGTTATACGTATTCTTTTCATGATCCCGATATACGCCACCGTTTCCTTCCTTTCCTATCTCTACTACAGGCACGCCATTTATTTTGAGGTCCTGCGAGATTGCTATGAGGCATTTGCACTCGCGAGCTTCTTTACGTTGCTATGCCACTACATTGCATCGAGCCTACATGACCAGAAAGAATACTTTCGAACTCTTCAACCAAAGAACTGGATATGGCCGTTGAGTTGGATGCAGATGTGTACTGGTGGTCAAGACAAAGGTTTTTTGAGGAGACCACAGAGTGGTCTCACTTGGTTCAATGTGCGCTGCTGTGATCTTTACTACTGAGACGTCTTACTAACTTATCCCAGATTATTTGGATTGGTGTTTTCCAATACTGTTTCATCCGCGTTCTATTCACCATCGTGTCTGTTGTCACGCAACTCGGCGGCCGGTACTGCGAGGCCTCTCTTAACCCCGTATTCGCTCACCTCTGGGTAATGCTTTTTGAAGGTGCATCTGTAACCATCGCTATGTACTGCTTGATCCAGTTCTACTTCCAGCTAAGGGCCGACCTATCACCACATCGACCGTTTCTTAAGATTCTCTGCATCAAGCTTGTCATCTTTTTCTCTTTCTGGCAAACGCTCGTTATATCTTTCCTCACTAGCTCCAGCGGTCCGCTGAAACCCAGCAATAAGATCGCCTACCCGGACCTCAAAGTCGGTATACCTAGCATGCTCCTTTGCGTTGAAATGGCTGTATTTGCTACCATGCATATATTCGCCTTCCCATGGACGCCATACGACATCTCGCGCTACAAAGACCCCATCAACGCCCCGACATCTGGCTTCAGCGGTCCCATCCCCACTACCTACGCCAACGGCCCTAGCCGCGCCCTCGCCTCTGCATTTAACCCCTGGGACATCATCAAAGCATGCAGCCGCGGCTTCCGCTGGCTCTTCGTCGGCGTGCGGCACCGACACAACGACATCTCGTACAAGAACTCGACCAAACTCGGCTCGCTCGACAGCAACACGCCCTACCCCACGGGCCCCACCTTCGCCGGCAACGGCGAAGCCGCCACCGAGGCCGTGATGACCCCAGGGATGAAGAAGGGCGGCTCCACCGCGTACAAGCCCCTGGACGAGGACCGCGCGAGCTTGCTCTCGCACGCGCAGGCTAACCCGTATGATCGGCAGTACGCGGGCGTCACGGACGCCAGCTCCGACATCACGGAGCTGAACCCGGACCACCTTCCCTCGGCGCCGCTCCCGCCCTCGTACACCGGGCCCCTCGACGACGATGACGACGACGGCGATGCGCACCATGGCCGCAGCTTCGTGCCGCAGGATACGACGTATCAGGGCGTGGGCGCGGCTGCGACTGTTAGCCCGCAGCGCAGGCCGCAAGTGCGCCAGCAGGACCTGGGCGAGCGGCCGAGCACGGAGTGGGGTCTTTTTGCGGGCGCGAAGACGAGTGGTGGGGACAAGGATAGGCCGCCGCCGTTTGGGAAGATTTGATTTGCTTTTCAGCTGTTTTTTTTTTAACTTGCGTTGTTTTGATGCGCCCCTTCTTGGGGAGCTCTGTGGGCTTCATTTGGTCCCTGCGGTGTCTGTCGTTTTTTGCTTTCAGGGGTGTATTAGGAGTTGGGCTGGGCTTTAATCGAACGGGCGAGATTTGGCGTTTTGCGTTGTTTTTCTTTAATGGGCGGGACTCGCTACTTTTTAGGGCTGGCGAGAGGGCGCGTGCACGTGTGGTTGTGTGTTTATGTGTATGACAGTGAGACGTTTGGTTTGGAGCAAGGCATGATATCCGAAACGGCGTGTGGGACACCGACTGGTACGAGGACCTGGTTTTCTGGGGCGTGTGTGAAGAGATACCATTGCTTGAGTTATGAAATGCAAAGAGCGATTGTTGATTGATGAGTTTGTCGGCATTAGTGTTGATATCTATCTACGTGATGGGGGCTCTGAAAGAGCTTATTATATATGGCTGTACTACAGTCGAAAATAGTCTATGTGATATCTCTACCCGCCACTTGTGCTAGCCAAGTGGAACCAGTTCCAGCGGCTCATTCATTCATTCATCCATTCCAGCATCCCTAAACACTGCACTCTCACCCCTTCCCCGGCCCCTCACCCTCTCCACTACCCTCCTCCCCTTCCTCCTCACCCCCATCGCCCTCCGCAGTCCCATTCTCCCCCTCCTTCTCCCGCCCCGCCTCCTTGGCGCGCTCGCGCTCCCGCCTGCCCCGCGCCCCGGCCTTCAGCTTCTCCCACTGCTCCCTATAGCGCGCCAGCACCGCCGTAAGCTTCTCGATCTCGCGCGCCCCGCGCTCCTTTTCGCGGCTCAGCGCCTCGACCTGCGCCGCAAGCTCCTGGATCCTCGCCTCAGCGTCCTCGACCGCCTTGGCGGCCGCCGTAGCAGACGGGGGCGAGGCCCGCGTAGTAGCACCGGTCGGGGTGCGCGTGCCGGTGGAGCTGGCGCGCGAGGGCGAGGGCAGCGGCGGCGCGATGCCCATGCCCATCGCGACGGCCTGGGCCAGGGCGCTGGGGTCGGAGACGGCGGCGGCGAGGCCGGGCGGGGCGCGCGCACGGAAGGACTGCGCGAGCGCGAGCGACTGCGACTGCGAGGTCGCTTCCCACATCTGCAGGCGGCGGCTCTGCTTGTCGAGGAGGGCGCGCAGGGTCGTGTTTTCGAGCTCGAGCTCCTCCATTGTTTTGCGGCTCGTGCCGCGGCCGGCGGGGATGGCGCGCGTCGAGGGCGCTGGTGGGGGTTTGGCGTGGCGTCGCATGTGGCGCGGGGAGGTGGGCGAGGGCGGGTAGTGCGTCTCGACTGCATCGACAAATTCATCGGCGTTGCTGCCGTGCTCGGATGCGTCTTCTTCGATGAGGTCGGGGAGGTGCGAGCCTTGGCCTACGGCATGTTGGTGGGCGTGTGGGTGAGGGTGTTGGTGAGGGTGTTGGTGCGAGAGGATCCCGGCGTAAGAGACTGTCCCGCCCGATGTGGGGACGACGTAGAAGGATTCTGCGGCATTGGCGAAAGGGCCGCTCGGGCCTTGGTCTTCTTTGAGAGCACGGAGGGCGGGACGGGATATTAGAGATGTTAGGTCAGTCTCGGTTGTGGTGGTAGGGCGGGTTGATTTGGTAGGGGGAGCAGGTGCTGATGGAGTAGAGGAGGGACTGAGGGGGAGGCTGGCGAATGCCAGAGGCGCAGAGATGGCGGAGAAAATATTCTCGAATGTGGAGTAGAATCTTTGAAACCCTTCTTCCTGCTGAGGGGTATGCGCTGGGGTACCTTTTGTGTCAGACTGCCGCGATGATGCTTGCTGGACCTTGTCTGGTTTTGCTGATGGTCTAAGAGACTCGTTTGAATTTCTGATAGATTCATCTGCTCTTCTTGCTTGCCTCTGTATTGCGTCTCTTGCTGAGTAAGGCGAATCCTGATTCTCAGCTCGGCTTTGTCTCTCTCCACGAGGGGGAGTATTGGGCACTGCATTGGTGATAGATAAAGCTGCGGATGCTGGCGCTCCTCTCCGAGGTTGAGCTCCAGGTATGCCCCTAGCTGTTGCTAGATTTGTGGCTATCGATGAAGACGGATCCCGGGAAGGCCTCCGACGTGATGTCGGCTTAGGCGGAGACGATACGGACGGTGTAGGTGAAGCAGACCGAATCACAGATGCGCTTGTGGACGGTACTAGAGCTGCAGGCGAGCCGGAGGGATTAGATGCTGGTTCAGGCTCTTTGTTGCTGACGACAGCTGTGCGGGCTGAAGGTGACTTGATGATGCTTGCAAGGCGGTGATGATGGTGTTCGAGAAGGTTGAGAATCCGTAGGGCCTGCCAGTCACAGAGTCAGAAGTGTTGGTGGGTGTTGGATAAACGTGTAACCGTACCTCTGCATCTCCCGTGTCTTTGGCGGCATTCGCGAACTCTCCGGCTGCCAACTCATGCTGGGCGTTCCGGGCATGGTCGTAGGCTTGAGTCAAGTGGGCAGCCTCCATATTGATGCATAGGGCGAATAGGCGGTTGAGGCAGTTCTATCATAACTCTTAGAAGGAGGATGGAGGAAGGTGGTCGGTGGTGGCTGAAATGGTGGCTGCCTTTGATATGAGCTTGTGATTCACTTGGTGGGTGAACAAGCCTCGCTTGTCGGTTAGCTATGACGCCCTTGCTTGGGCCTCCAACCAGGTCCGCAGCTGCATCAGCCCTCTACAGTACGCCCTCGTCTCAGCTCCGCCGACGCTGAAGCCCATCCATGTTATCTTCTATCACCTTAGCTTCGCGCTTTGATCGGCCCCACTTTCGTTTTCTTCCCCTCGCTTTGGCGGTGCTCTCATTCCTGGGGCTTCTTGTCGTCACACAGAACCGCCTTGCTTGACAGCTGAACAAGCATGTTGCGGAACCTAATTGCGATACGACAGCTTCATTCACCCGCCTCCGACGAGCCTAGCCTTGTGGATTGGAATATGTCCATCGCCTAACTTCAACATTGCTAATAGCGTGTCAGATCGCTCTGTTCTGCTAACATGGAGGCATCAGAGGGACCCATTGATAGAGTGACCAGCACTGCGTCCTCATTGAGCAGGACCAACAGTGGACTGGGCAGCGTTCTCAAAAGCCGGCGCAAATCCAAACCGAACAATTCATCCACCAACTCGATTGCAAGTACCGACACCCCTGGCGATGGATCGAGGCCGACGAGGTCATCCATAGACGGCGCGCTGGACAAAATAAAAACTGGAGGCTCGGAGGAGAAGCGCAGCAGCGGGGAGTCAACAAGGAGGATGCCTAAACTGTTCAAAGGAAGACGGAAGAGGAGGAAGTCGGTTGCTCAAGGCGATCATTCGCAGGCTGATTCCGCTGAGGAGATTCCTCCCCTTCCAGACAATAGCCTGTCCCTGGACCAGGTCGGCCCTAGCGAGGAATCGCTTAGGCTGCACAAAAGCGTCGCCAGCAGTCTATTGACTGAGGACTCGGACACGGATTCGTAAGTAACTCAGTCTCTTTTCGACAGTGCTGACGACGATGGTCCTGTTTCCATCCTCCGCCACCAGTGGGAAGCGAGCGGCTGCGGCTGGACTTGCGGAGTGCATGGATAACTTGGAGGACCCTCCGCTCCACAACAACATCCATCGCAACCTCTCCGTCAACCATCTTACTACTCCACACATCCACACACATACAATGCCGCTGGCGGTTGTTTATTCGTATTCGTATTCGTCGTTTGTGATACCTGCCACAACTCGCTTGTTATGTTCTTTGTTGCCTTTAGGATATGCATGCTCGCGTATCACCGCTAACCAACCGCATTTTCTAGTCCGCCTGTTAGACCCTCGATTTCTTCTCACCATTCACACACTGGATACCTGACCACCTCCTCTCCTTTGATCGCTTCTGAGACAATCGACTCTAACCCATCGACAAATATTGCCGACTCTACCCCGCTCACTGACGACACACTGACTCCAAAGCACGCCAAGACGCTCGAACCAACCTCAACAGCAAAGCGCAGCCCATCTCCCGTGGGTAGACTCAAAGAAGCTTTTGCTCCAACTAGGAGATTGACATCGCCGAAACTTGCTGCTGATACAGATCCTGTCAAGTCTGGGGCAAGTGGTGGGGGTCTTGGAGCTCTGTTTGGGGGAGTGGGGAAATCTGGATTAGGCTCACGACGGGGATCTAGGACTTTGGATGAGCCCCCTCAAATACATGTCACTCCCGAAACTCAGTTCCTACCGGCTCTAATGACCTCGACGCCGGAGAGAATCATCACGACGACCCCTGCGACTCCTCCAAACTTGCATGAGGCTCCAGCCACCCTAGTGACACCCCCAACGCCTACAGGACCAAGGCCGCCCTCGCCTACAGAGCCAACTGCAAGCTTGGGCTCCATCTCGAAATCAGTATCTCATCAGTCGTCACAGTCCAATCCCAACATTGTTACATCTCCTTCAGGGAATATGATATCGCATAGACGAGTACGGTCAGCGACCAACCCTCCAAGTAAATTATCAAATGCAATACCCGCGCCTTTGACGCCTACTGTAGAAGAAACCAAAACTCCTGGTGGATCATTAACCAGCCCTCAAAATTCCGGAGGATTTTTCTCTTCCGTTTTCTCAGCAGCGCAGAATGCTGCGACCCAGCTGAGCACTACTATAGCTAATACGTCCATCACTTCGGGATCGAAGAGTAAGAGTGGAGCTAGTACCCAAGTCGGTGAGCAAGAAAAAACAGGTCAAGCGGGCGGAGAAGAAGTAATCGGACCTGAATCTGAAGACATCTCTGCCGAAAACTCTGGAAATGAGAGACGACAGCCGGCTGTTGAGACGCTTGGCTCGGGCAACCTTAGTCTTGCCCAGCTTGGAATATCCGAAAGCTCGGACGCAAGTCCCATGACTTCAAAAATTAGCCTATCGGAACAAACTTTACTGCCTAATGATCAAGCTTCGGCAAAGGCTGAAGATATTGCAGCTGCTCAAGCCGTATCAGCTGCTTATGCTGCGGAGAAGTCTACAGCATCATTAAATAATATTGAACGACCTCGTTCGTTAACCACACTCTCTGGTGGCGCATCACCGCCTCGAGCCCCGCCCGGGGAACCGGAAACTCCCGGCGTGCCAATTCAACGTTCTGGGAGTATACGAAGCCGTATCAGTGGAGGCAGAAAGAGGAGGCACAGGGGAAGTTCCGCAACTACAGGCCACACCGTAGCCGTAGCGATTAATGCTAGCACAGCCACATTGGCTAATCCGACAGCGCAAACTAATGGCCAGCGTCTGACTGGTTTCGCTGTCGCAAGCAGCAAGCGGAACCGAGATTTCCATAACCTATTTAGAAGTGTCCCAGAAGATGACTACCTGATCGAGGATTACAGCGCTGCCCTTCAACGAGATATCTTGCTCCACGGAAGGCTCTATGTCTCCGAAGGCCACATTTGCTTCTCGAGCAATATCCTTGGTTGGGTGACAAATCTGGTTATCAGTTTTGATGAGGTTGTTTCCGTGGAAAAAAAGAGTACTGCGGTCATCTTCCCAAATGCCATCGTTATTCAAACATTGCATGCCAGAAATGTCTTCGCCAGTTTTGTTAGCAGAGATTCTACTTATGACCTCCTCATCGGGATTTGGAAATTTAGCCACCCAAATCTTAAGAGTTCTCTCAATGGTGTGACTCTGGATGGATCAGGAACGGGTGATAAAACGGAGAAGGCTGAATCTATTGTCACCGATGACGGCTCCATCGAAGGCTCAGACGAGGAAGTCTACGATGAAGATGCAGAGGAAGAAGATGGTCTTGGAAGTTTTACTGAGGCTGGAGAGGGTAGCGTTGCCGGCAGCGAAATCGACTCTACCAAAGTTGTCAGTCAAAAGACTTCTGCAGCAGCTGTAGGTACTCCAGTTATTGGAGGATCTACTAAGATGGTCGACAATGCTGAAGCAGCTGTTACTGGGGCCGCTGCGACCCAGGATTTCCCAGGTTCTCCAACACATCTGCCCACGGAGTGTGGTGATGGTGATAGTCACTACGACAAGCTTTTGATAAACACAACTATTCCCGCTCCACTCGGAAAGATCTACTCACTGATGTTTGGCCCTGCTTCGGGACCTTTCATGAGGAAGTGGCTTGTTGAAGATCAGAAATCTCTGGATCTGCAGATGGAGGACGACAAAAAGGGCCTGGGCGAGGACAGGAAGACTCTCAACTACTCCTATATCAAGCAATTAGGTGGATCTATTGGGCCAAAGCAGACTAAATGTATCATCGCCGCGACACTTGAGCAGTTCGATTTGGAGAGAGCAGTCACAGTACTATGCTCGACACAGACACCGGATGTACCCAGCGGTAATATATTTGTCACCAAGACGAGGTATTGTTTGATGTGGGGACCTGGAAATTCTACTCGCCTGATCATGACTTGCGCGGTGGAATGGTCGGGGAAGAGTTGGTTAAAAGGTATGGTGCCTTATTCTTAATCCACGGGTTTGACGCTCATATGGTCAACAGGTCCTATCGAGAAAGGAGCCAATGACGGTCAAGTGGCATATGCAAAGGATATCATTGCTGCCCTACGTGCTGCTGTGTCTAATAAGGCTCAAGCTAAAGGCGCTGCTCGAGGTAAAGGTAAAAGTAAGAGGAAGAGAGAAGCTGCCGACGAGAACGGTGTAGGGGCACCAATTTCAGGCGAAGATGGTGTTCGTGAAGGTGGGCCTTCTCATAAACCGAAGGGTTGGGGAGTATTGGAGCCACTACATGGACCACTTGGACCGCTTGTGGATATGGTAGGGACGGTTGTCAGTGCGCCTACGGTCGTTGGCATCCTCGTCCTGCTACTAGCCGTCGCTTGGCTCCGAACGCCTAGCGAGTCGTATGGATACGGTAGCCTCGGAGTACCGGGCCTTGCGACCCCACAGCGAATTGCTGCTTACGAAGAGATGTGGAGGAAGGAGGAAAGCGAGCTGTGGAAATGGCTGGAGGATAGGGTAGCCATGGATCGCGCTTCCGCAATCCTAACGCCTCATGATGGCTGGAGAAGGCGACAGAAAGCAAAGGAAATGGAGGCGAAGCTCCAGGACGTATCCATGAGCGAACGACAGATGGACGAAGCGATTCGAGTAACTCAAGAGAGGTTAGAGGTTTTGAAGGAGGTGGTGGAGCGGAAAAAGCGGATACGGGATGAAAAGGAACACAAGGCGAAGGAGAAGGACAAGGAACAGAGGAATAGGCCTCCTAGTTAGCGTGGCTGGCGTGTACAGATACCTAGCTATGTCTACTATGTCAACATATAACGTTCTTTTTCCTGCAAGAAGCAACAATTGAGTCTTTGACATGCTGAAAGGCGCTAGATTGTGCACGGGAAAGTGCTGCACCAAGATCTAAGAAAGTATTTCCAGTCTTCACAAGAATCTTTAGTAAGGGCCTTTCGCTGTACCGCTGTTTCAGAATATAAGCCTGCCCCGGAGCCGTAGGGTAGGTAAGTATCCGATGCAAATGCAGGCCGGATGCATGAATCTTCCGAAAGAAGACCTGGGGTTAGTGTTTGCCAAGAAATCTGTGACGCGAAGTCCATCCTCATTCTTTGAATTGAAAACTGCTGATGCAAACATCAATGCATCAGGACATCGACCACCACAGCTCTTACTTTTATTCTTACAATTAAACTACCTGAGCTGCATGTTTCCTCATTCCTACCTTCATACTTACTCCTTACCCCTACTTACTATTTTCCTACAGCCTCAATCACCATGACAGACTACAACAAGCTCACCGTAGCAAATCTGCGCCAGCTCCTCAAGGACCGCCAAATCCCCTCCACAGGCCTCACGCGCAAGGCTCAGATAATTCAGAAGCTCAAGGATGCTGACCAGTCTGGCGATAGCTCAGCGGCGCCTCCAGATACTGCGGAAACTAGCGCATCATCTTCTCACACTGACGATGCATCAGCGAAGCCATCCGAACAACCTGAGGAACCAGCAGCGCAACATGAAGCTGTTGTATCAAAACACTCGACAGAGTCGGCCAACCCGGAAGCGGAGACGGAGGCGGAGGTGGATGCAGCACACTCGCAGCCCGGCGCGCCCATCCTAAACACCTCAGAAACTCAGGCTACGGAGACCACTATAGCCCCCGATGCGCTGGCCGCAGGTACTCCTAAAGAACAACCCTTATCTGCTTCATCTAGTATCACGATACCAGTTGAGGAAACTGCCACTCTACCTGCCTCTACCCAATCTCAATCTGCACCCGATGCCTCGGCCTCCGTTTCGCAACCGGCCGTGTTGTCAAAAGAAACCCAGTCAACGCAGCCAAGCATCTCTACCAACCCTGATACACAACCGCACACCGAGCATGAGGCACAGACTGTGGAAGCGACCGAGCCCTTGCCGACCATTGTAGAAGCAGATACCTCAGTGGAGGTCTCACGGTTGAATTCAGAGGAACTGGAAGCGGATACTAGGAAGAGGAAGAGGCGAAGCGAGACGCCTGATGTGCAAACACAGGATATCAAAAGCAAGAAATTGCGACAGAGCGAGGAGCTCACCGATGTAGTACATTTGAAGGAGGACTATGTTGGTGAAGACGTAGTCATGGAAGACAAGGCTGCGGATGCCATGAACTTAGCTATAGAGGATAAGAAACAGGCGAATGGGGTATCAATACCGGAGGAGGCTCAGCGGGATGCTACAGCAGCAACGAACGAAGACAACCCGCCAGCCCCTGAAGCCGCTCCCACCGACACGCCTACCGAGCCAGCACTACCATCCAAACCATCCTCCACCCCGCCCAGAACCCACCCCGCAAGGGAAAAAGACACCAAAGACGCACGCTACAAATCCCTCTTCCACCCCACCCCCACTACTACCACCGCCACCGCCCCCGAAACCCCGGACGACCGCCCCATCCCGCCCTCCCTCCACCCCGCCACCCCCGCGCTCTACATCCGCAACTTCATGCGCCCGCTCCAGCCATCCGCCCTCCGCACCCACCTCATCGCCCTCGCCTCCCCTCCAGCATCCCCCCCGGACAGCAGCATTCTAACGCTCTTCTACCTCGACCCGATCCGCACGCACGCCCTCGCCCTCTTCACCACCACCACCGCCGCCGCTCGTGTGCGCGCCGCGCTCCACGATGCCGTCTGGCCACTGGAGCGCGACCGCCGCCCGCTGTGGGTCGACTTCGTGCCGGAGGAGCGCGTCGAGGCGTGGATTGAGCGGGAGGAGGACGGGGCGCGGGAGGGTGGTGGGGGGCGGCGCAGTGGGGGTGGAGGAGGAGGGAGGCGCTGGGAGGTTGTGTACGTTGACGCGCCGGAGGGCGTGCGGGCTGTGTTCCAAGAGGTCGGTGCGAGGGGCGGTGGTGGGTATGCGATGCTCAACCCCGCGCGCGCGGCGCTGCTCGCGGGTGCGGCGCCGGGCGTTGCGGGCGCGCCGCTGGGTCCGCGCGAGGGTCGGCGATTTGCGGCTTCTTCGTCGTCGTCTATCGCCGCCGCCGGTGGTGGTGGTGGCGCTACGAGCCGCTACACCACCGCAGTTCGCGGCGATGACGACGACGCCGCGGGTCCGGGTCCAGGCACGACTACAACTAAGCGCAGCGCCGCCGCCGACAAGTCCTTCGCGACCCTCGACACGCTCTTCCGCAGCACGACCGCCAAGCCGAAACTCTACTTCCTGCCCGTCGACGCGACGCTTGCGGCGCGCCGGCTTGAGGCGCTGAGCGCGGCTACGGCGCGGGATTGGCGGGCGGATGGGAATGGTGGGAGCGGTGCTAGGGGCAGGGGCCGTGGCCGCGGCGGGGGGGCGGATGAGTTGCGCAGGTTTGGGTTTGAGGGCGACAGGATTGTGGATGTGGGGCCGGATTTTGGGGGTAGAGGAGGTGCGGGTGTTGAGGCTAGGAGGGAGAGGGAGAGGGAGGATGGAGGTGCGGGTGTGAGGGGAGGTGGGAGGATGAGGGGGGGTGGGGATTCGTGGCGAGGCGGCGGGTTTGGGGGTGGAGAGAGGGATAGGGATAGGGATAGAGAGAGGAATAGAGACAGGGATAGGGGCGGACGAGGGAGGTGGAGGGGTAGGTGAGGCTTCCGCTTAGGAATGGAGATAGCGGGGAAAGTAGTGCGTGGTTATGTGTTCGTTGCGCGGAAGTATGACTTCAGGCTGGGGAATGGTCGGCCGGCGGGTTAATGTGCATCTTTGGAGCAGTTCGGCAAATGGGTTTGGGTTTGGGTCTGGGCATTGATATTGCCTGGGTTGGATGGAAAGGTTTGGGTATAAGAGAAAAGCTGGCACATCTAACAAACTAATACCACTTCAGCAGCGTAAAAGAAAACAATGGAAAAATCTAGCTCTTGGAGCGCCATGATGTTCGTCTCACATCGCTTGCGGTTTGAAACAAGACTTGAATTTAAAGCGTATTGATATCTGTTTAGTGTCGAAGGCTTATTTTGGACATTAGCAAGGTTTGTTTGCATCAAATCCAGACTTCGCTACAATATTCACAGAATAGACGGACGTATGATTCAATTTCCATTCAGATCCACTAAAATTCAATCAAGAAAGCAAAGACAAGCAAAACATGCGCAAAGATCCCTTTGAACTCCCTCAATCGTCCATCAAGAATCAGATATCACTTTTCCCCAAATAACCCACCGTGAGCGCGAATCAACATAGTTTCAATTTCATAATCTCCAAGCTTCTTCCTCATGCCGCAGCGGCAATAGGCTGCTGCACAGCCTGCGTGCTGACGAAGGGTTCCGGCTCGATCTTGCCGACGGCGTGGTCCTCGAACTCGACCATACTTGGGTGAACGCCCACACGCTCCTTGCTCAGGAGGTCGACGAGGAGCGGGCTAGGCTTATTGTCGCGCTCCGAGAACATGGCCTGGTGGTGCTTGTACTTCTGGACGCTTTCAATGTACTTGTCGAAGAGATAGGCAGAGTCAAGGGGGCCGCCCTTGGCTTCCGGGTGGAATTGGGCGCTGAAAATGGGCCGCGAGTTGTGGATCAAGCCTTCGTTGGATTGGTCGTTGAGGTTGGTGAAATACTCCCTCCAGTCCTCGGGAAGAGTTGTGGGGTCAACTGCATAACCGTGGTTTTGGGATGTGATATGGCATTTCCCAGAAGTGAGGTCAAGGGCTGGAATGTTGTGCGCACGGTTGCCATACTTAAGCTTGATTGTCCTGGCACCGGACGCCAATGCTAGCAGTTGATGACCCATGCAAATGCCCATGATGGGGATCTGGGATGACTCCATCAATTTGCGGAGGTTGTAGACTGCAGCTTGGCAGTGAGTTGGATCACCTGGTCCATTGGAGATGAAGACACCGTCGAAATGGTGGGCGACTTTGTGAATCGGGTAGTCGTAAGGGAAAGCAGTTACGCTAGCACCACGGGAGACAAGACTCCGTAGAATATTCTCTTTGACGCCACAATCGATCAAAGCAACGTGCATATCACCGAGAGAGGAGCTGACGTGGAAGGGCGCTTTGGTGCTAACTCGTCGGACAAGGTTGATGGTTTCCGGGTCGACGAACGCTTCATCTTCGTCGGCATCATACTCTTCTCCGATGGTGATGCGGGCCAAGGAGGAACCTTGCTCTCTGAGGTAAGTGACAATCTCTCGGGTGTCAACCCCAGAAATGGCTGGCACGCCTTCTCGGGCACACCACTCGCTTAAACTCTCGACAGCGGTCCAATGGCTGTGCTGCATGGCGTAGTCCTGGACTACGATACCTGCAGCTTGGAGATGCGGGGATTCAAAATATCTGAGCAAGCCATGCTCGTCACGGGCAGAAGATGGGACACCATAGTTGCCAATGAGGGGTTGTGTGAAAACTAAAATCTGACCACGGTAGGACGGATCGGTCATGGACTCGGGATATCCAACCAGGGAGGTAGTGAACACAGCTTCGCCAGAGATGTTGGACTTCGCACCAAAAGACTTGCCAGAAAAGATTGGTCCATTCTGAAGGTAGCGGTGAGTGATGTGTAAGGTAAGAATAGCTCGAAGGTCAATGTTTACATACCTTGATCGTGAATGTAGCTCGTTCAAGAGAAACCGGAGTAGCCCGACGCGTGTTTGCTGGCGCTTGTCGGGGAGTGTTGTGTTGGAAGGTGGCCAGGAATCGAGCCTGTGTACGGGCCTTTGTCGCTTGTCCCAGAACACTCGCAGACCTCGAGGTAGAAGGCTTGAAAAGTTGAGAGAACATGTTGAGGATAGGTATATGTGATTGTAGTAATTTGTTTCAAGTCGGGCTTGCAAGGCTTTCAGTTTACTGACGCCTTCCACAGGTGGTCTAGGAGGAGAGTTAGTGGTGTGAGCCGAGACAGCGAGAAGCTGGTTTTGGTCGAAGATGGGCATACCTGAGATATAGTCCTATTGTATACAATTAGCCATGATGTAGAGTATGTGGAAAAAAGTTTGAAGGGAAATGCATCACAATTGCGGAGCAGCAGCACCGTGACGGAGGGGCGTGGTTGATCAACGGTGTGCGCTCGGGGTAGATAAGGAAGCATTATTTGAAGCTAACTGTCACTGTCACATACCTGGGAAGTGAAGACGGTCTGAACAGCACGCATAAGCGCGATATGTCGAACTTCAGATGAAGTCACGGAGGAGGGAGCAAAAGCTCTACTTATGAGGGTGGTCGGCAGTGGGAGAGCGTGCGGTGGTTGATGGTTTTTGTTAGAGGAGGCGTCTCAAGGTAAGGTGACGGTGGGGTCTTTCATTGTTTGCGCGCCTAGAGCCGGATAGGGCTTAGTGAGCTAGATGACGATGGATGGCTGTGAGAATTCTTCAGTCGCACGCATCGCTGCATCTTTTCGCCCTGCTAGCTGGCCCGCTCCTTTAATTCTCCTGTCTGACTGGACAATCCGCCTGCATCTCTCTTCCCTGCAAAATGGATGGCAACAAAAAATAAAGAGTCGAGGGCGTCTTTGCCGGCTACGAGACGCGTTTGGGCGGACTAAAGCCGAGCTGCTCTTATTTTCTTCTGATACTACCCTACCACTCATTGTCGTGCAGACACTACTTCTCAGAATACAGAAATGTGGTACTGCAGTTATGTGCATCGAGTCTTCTCGTCCAGCATCATGTCGGTAAGGCTCAGAATAGAAAAGACCCAATTCTTCTCCGCACTTCCCTCATCCAATCAGCTCTCCTGAACTTTAAAATCTTCGTCAGCAACGGAATGCCGACCTGCGGGGAATTGTCTCACAAAGTACGCATGTGAAATGACTGAATCATATCAACATACTCTCGTAGCCTTGTAGTAGATTCTCAAACACCAGTGTACGAGCTGTTGTGAAATGTGTAACACCGATAACGTCAAATCGCATGATAAGCATCCCGTTTCCTTTCGTATATAGCGGCTTTTATTCACGGCGATCCAGACTCCAGGGCTACCGGAGGCATGCATACGCTCAGAAAGAGGCCCCTGTCCCTCAATTCGGAATACCTAAAAGGATTGCTAAATGCTAACCGTAACATTTTCGGATATTCCACTAGAAATATCCGAAGACGGTGGCGATTTATCAAAGAACTTCTCACTTAATAGCACCAGTAAATTCTAGTGCTTGACTATGACTGCTTGTTTACGACTGCTTGTTCAGTAGGAAGATGTTGGCAAATTTTTTCTAGTTCTGTCTGCCATTCCCTATGGTCATTCGTCCATACGGATTTCCATAGCTGCCCTTCAAATTTCCCCAATTATTTCTAAACCGTCAACGTCCCGTTCAATCTCAGATCCCTCGAACTCGCTCCAACCATAATGCTAAAGCTCCCACTCGGCACAACCCACTACTACCTCCCCACATCCCAATAACACGGCAGTTTCCCGCTCGGGACGGTAGAGCTATACAGTACGTTGACCAACCCGTTCCCGCTCTCCTGCCCAGGTATGCTGGCCCAGACAATAGTTACGACGTTTGGCTGCGCGAGAATATTTTCCAGAATTACGGGGCTGACGCTGTGTACAACGATGATGGTGTTCTTGTTAACATTCGCGACAGCGGTCACGAGGCTATTTCCACTGTGCCAGGGGTCTAAGTTGCTGCGGTCCCCGGCATTGCCTTCGACGGTGATGTAGCCTCGCCTGAGTCCGAGTTGATGAAGACGATGGCGGTGGCTGCAGCTGAGGCGGCCGCTGTGGCAGAGCTGGCCGAGTTGGTGGTGGACGTTTTGAGGGTTGTGCCGTCGGCTGAGGCCTGGGTTTTGATGGCATCGAGAGGGGCAACGAGGTACTAGGGTTTGGTCAGTCAAAATTTGGCGAAGAATAAAAAGGCAATCCCACAGGGAATTCTGCGGTTCCTGACCCCCAGCCCAAGGCTAAGGTACCGTTATCGGAAGCACGATCAGCATATGAATTGATTCCAGATGGGTCCTGAATGGCGTCTTGTCCGATGATTGCCAGACTTTGTAGGCTTCTTCAATGGCAAGGCGTTGTTCGTGTTCGTGTTCTTGAGCAAGACAATACCATCACAAACGATAGCTCTAGCAACGGGTTTGTGCGTTCCTTAAACGCCATGAGTCTCGATCTTCCATAAATTGAGTGATGCTGTGGGGTAACCATTATCTTGGCCGACAAGGTACCACGCAGCAAGAATCTGTCTAACCATATCATCAACCCGGGACTGTGCCACCGCGCCGCTGCTGATAGCGCTTGTGAGTTGCGGACCCCAGAGGATCGTGCCTTTATCGAAGTCGCTGCCAGGCATCGTCATATCCGAGCCGCCATTTGCACATACAGAAGTCCTATGTTGAGCATTCCAATCGCTCATGACATGACCCTGGAAATCTAGTCCATTCTTCAAAAGGCCATTCATGAGTTTGTCGTTCTCGCACGCATAAGTACTATTCACTTTATTATACGAGCATATAACGGAGGCGACGTTGGCCTGAACGGCATCGGCGAAGGGCCAAAGATACAACTCGTGTATCGTCCGATCATCAATATTTGCGCTCATCGTGTCCCGGTTCTTCTCTTGCTCATCGCCGATGCAGTGTTTCGCGCACGCCTGGACACCTAAATCCTGCATTCTGGTTATGGTCTGCTGCATGGCAACGCCTGTCAAATACAAGTCCAGTGAGAACCTTTCCCAATTTCTTCCTATAGGAATATTTCCAAAGGGCCCGCAGCACCAGAGGACGGATTGGTAGTTAAACCACTGCCAGCTCCCGAAGACGACGCTAAAGTTCAATTGTTAGATCTTGCTTGTGACCTAACAGTGTCATGATTGTGGACCGAGATCAATGCGTAGAAGATGTTCTCTAAACCAACTCGCAGTTCTTCATTCGAACACCAGAACCAAAATTGGGTTATCTTTGAAGCACGTCAAACTTCCCGGCCAGGAAAGCCGGAAAGAGCCGTGGGGTTTGTAGAAGCAGTTCTATCGGAGCCCAATCAAAAGCGCTGACCTTCATGGATGCTTTCTATTGCACACTCTTTCAAGGGAAGAATTGGTACATTGACGCCTGATTTTTGATGAATTCCGCTGAGCCACCTCAACAATATATAGCAGGTCTTAAAGGCATTCCTGAATCGGAAATTGATGTATCGAAGGCTTCAAGAGGTTCACTATGTCTAACCGGTTATGGTTCAAAGTTGCATCTTCAAACGCGTTGATCCTATTTCGGAATGTTAAATTTCTTACGAGGTAATGAAGCAATCTGTGCTATACTAGTAGCGGCGGTGGCGGTAGCTATGGAGAGTTTCCATTAGATCCTCAGCCTGTTACATCCGTTTTCATGAGGCCTACTGGTGCCAGGGACACACCGTGCGTAACGTGTTCCACTGTTCTGCCTAATACCGGTACACGCCTCGTTCCGGAATATTTCTGCCCTATTCCGGAACAGATCGTCCTCAAAGAGGAACAAATCGTGTATCGCTTTAGGCTGCTTTATTCCAGATTAATTGCTTTATTCCGGAACAGATCTTTTAAAGATTAGGCCAATTACAAGATAGTATCCCTTGCACGGATAGGGTGTTATATTTTGTGGCCCGTGCGCAGAACATTAAAAACTTCTAAGAGTTTTCAGCCAGGTAGGTATCAATCAAATGACATAAGCTGGCTGGTAGGTAGAGACACAGAATTGTACGAGTGATCTGTTCTATTCAAGGTGGCTCTCGAGGGTCTATATATACACGAGGAAGATGCTAGAATAGGAAAGGAGGGAGGTACAGGCAACAGAGATACGTACTAAGACATACGAAATACAAGGGTAAGCACTAGGGTAGTCTTTACATAGGGTACTAGGCATTAAAGACAATTATAATACAGTCAAAAGCTACCTCCGTGGCCAATACACCCCCTTAGATCTGACGTAGAGCGGCAGAGCTGGATTACCGGATTAGGCAGTCGGAATAGACGACCTAGTAGTAAGCTTTACTGCTGTCTAAGTGTTAATTTACCAGATATCTAATATCGCGGAGCCCTACTACATTAACGAATTTTTAATGATTTTGCTTTAAGAGAGCTTTAGTTAGTCTATCTACAGCTATTTCGCTTATTAGTACCCACTATACAACAAAGCTTCTATTTTGGACCTCTTGGCGAAGCTAGAATTAATGGATATTTATATATTAAAGCTTTATAGATACCGTAGGAGTCTCTTTTGTTATAATCCGTACTAACTGCTAATTATTATAATTAATAATAACGTCCTATTCTAGGTTGAATCTAATAGCCTTAAATATCCGCACTATATACTTAACCTCCCCACCAATATATAAGAGAGCTAGGAGTTCTGCCTCTATAGTAAACTTAGTTACTACCTTTTATTTAGTTGCCTGCCATACTATAGGCCTATTAAATAAGCTTATTAAGAAGCCCTATAAGCTCTAACGTGTTAGAGCATCATCAGCAAAGCTAGCATTAGAAGCAGCTTTTAGAACCTGGTTTATCTCATATAGTATAATAGTAGAGAACTTAAAAGCGAGGTATCTGGTATCATAGAGATAGGTAAGTAATCTATTAATCTCCGCAAGATAAGTTAGTGACGGATTTTATAAGAACTTAGCCAGCTTACTGACAGAAAAAGCGACGTTTAGTTATATAGTAGATGCAGGATACGTTACAGAACCTATACGGCGTTAATATCCTTTTATCTAATTTGGCGTAGCTTCTCCTTTATACGGTGTTAATTCCTAGCCCAATAGTAGTATAGCTAATGGCTTTAGATATTCTAGATAGTATACTAAGACTAGCTTCTCAAGATACTAATCTAGATAGAGCTAAAGCTTTCCCTTTTATTAATCTCGCACAACACGAGTATTTAGGAATAACATAAATTAAGGTATTTTGCGGATCTCGAATTAATCTTATAGCTACTTTAGGATGTCCTCTATCTGCTATCAACAGCTCGGGTATCCTATAATTAGGATATCGTTAATATAGAAGAATATAAGGATAGGTTTAATAGGGTGTACGTAGAGACATAGCTCATCCAGTACCGCTTTTAAACCCATACTTTATAGAGCAGCAGACATTTCCAAAAACTATAATTTTAGAGATTTCCATAGTCCGTATATTACCTTTCTTAAACAAAAAGAGAATCTAGGTGGTAGGTCTATACCCTTAGGGGGAATAAGGTAGACCTTATTATCAACTAAGGCATTAACAAAGGCATTAATGGCGTTAATCTGTATAACGTCTAGGTTAAAGCCGGCAATAAAAGCGCAAAGCAGATGGAAGGTCCGATAGGCTGCTATAATAGCTTTAACCTCCTTTTATAAGACTACTTAAAGGTCTCCGCGGATAACTAGACGAGCTTTAAATCTTATAATAAAGCCGTCCAAATCTTCCTTATATATAAAGACCTATATAATAGGAAGTTAATAAACCTTCTTAACTAGTCATACCTCGTCCTAGGTGTGTTTTTCTATTAAGGCCTTTGTCTTAGTATAAGTAGCTACTTTAAACTCCATAGCGTACCTATAATTAAGCATCTCTTTCCATAACTTTAGTAGTGGTAGAAAGTCGACTTAATATCTATATATCTTCATAGCAGTAGTATAGAACGCGTAAGCCAATGGTGTCGTATCTAGATTAATAATATTATTACCGTTACTATTTTAAACCGCAAAGGCTCGTCGTTATAGATCCTAATTTAGCATATCTTTCTTCTTTACCATAGGCCGCTTTTCACGGCTAGAACGTCTCTTACCCCCTAATAATAAGCCTGCTATTATCTAAGGTTTAGAATAAGGTATAGGGTCTATAAACGGTGGTTTAGTGACTTTAGAAGATAACTAAGTAGTAGATAATATCTATGGTGTAGATGCCACCGTAGATAGTAATTGCTAAGGCGCTAAAGACGCTAATAGTATAGACGGTTCTAAAGTTAGCTCTAGGGTAGGTAGCTAACGGAGTTCTTCTATTAAGATCTAAATGCTTTTTAATATAGGAGTAATGTTAATACTTGCTAAATACGGCAGTTTTATATCTAGTTCTTTGTTAAAGTTCTCTATCCAGTCCTTACTACTATCTTAAAGATTATCTAGTAGGTCCTAGACTTGCTAAAAACGGTCCTTTTAAGCCTATAAGATAATAAGGTATTCTAGTATTTCAGAAGATTAATATCTTTTTAACTTATTAATTTGTACATTACAAGATCGGATAATACGGTTAGTAGTTAGTATCCATATCCTATAGATATTTAACGCTTCTATACTAATAAGATAGCCTATTTAGGCTTATAGCTCAAACTTTGCCTTTCTAGAAATGCCGTATTTAATAAGTATATAGGTTAAAGATCCGGCTATATAAAGCTCTGCTAGCCATAGCTTCCGTTTATATAGTATCTTAAATAGGGTCTTCCAGTTAATAGACTTAATAGGAGTTTAATTAAGTAGGAATACTATAAGGAGTATAAACTCGGGCCACAGATCTACGGGTAACTTTACTTCAATAATAGCAGTCCTTACTCGTTTGGAAATAGCTCTCCCTAACCTCTCTATAGGTTTATTTTAAGCAAGAATATCTAGTATTAATTGCTTAATAACACCTCCGTTAAGCTAGATAAGGTTCTTTACCCTAGCGCCTACACCTTACTCCTTATCTATATACCAAATGCGGATACCTTAAGCATTAAATTTCTTTGTAAATGCTATCATTAATTTAAAGAGTAGAAACAGCGTCTTTTACTTATAGTTCTTAATAGGAAAGGCATAATAGTACTTTATATAATTATACTAAAAATAAGCTATATATATATCTCCATTAAACCCGTCTTCTTTTATAATAACATTAAAGTATACACATTCGAAAGGGTAGGTTCCCTTTGCGGATATTCTACAAGATATCTACTATATTATCTTTCCAAGAACACATAGTTTATAAAGTAGTACACTATATAGAGTTCTTCCTCTATCCGTCTTAACCACCTTAACCCCATCTACCGCAGTTAGTAGATAATCCACTAACTCCATATCGCAGTATAGTAAGCGCTAATGCCATACTTTATTATATACTAAGGTCTCAAAGAATCTGGTAGACGTAGCGTAGGCAGTAAAAGTAGGTAGTAAGTAGGCAATGGCATTAATAAGGTAGAGACCTCCGTATTCTATAAGGTTAGTAAATAGGCTTCCATTATCCTTATAGCGTAGGTGGTTTATAAATTGGTCTATAATTACTCTAACCCTACGGAGCTTCGCTGCGGATATTAGATTAGTATAAAAATAAGGAGCGTATATTATATTCCTTAATATTAGATACCTAGTTAGACGTTATTTACCCACCTCAATAGCTAAGTTAATATCACCGTATCCATAGATTTCTGCTCCAAAATCTCCAGCCATTACTATAGACATGCTTAGCTTAAAGTCACAGAAGTATCTAATATTATTACAGAAGTGGGTGTCTACTATAGTGTTATACCCCTAGGCGTTAATTAAGGATAGATCTGGATATTCCTATAATAATAACAATAAGTAGGATATTGTTACAGCAGCCGCTATAGCTTAGGGCCTATCCAGATCCTTAATCTTTTTAGTAGAAGCTAGAGACGTCCTTAACCTAAGGCCTTCCTTCTTAATCTACTTAACCCTTTTATTATAATACTGCTTATTTATCGGGCCCTTAAGCCATTCCTAACACCTTTATAAACACTTATTATTTAGTATAAAGTTTAGACCTTAAAGAGACTAAAATAGCTGCTTATAATTCTTTAACTTATAGGGTAAACTATAAGCAAAACACTTTGCTTTAGGTAGTTAAGAAGGTGCTAGGGTAGTAAACGTTATAGGATCTGTAAACGGCTGCCCTAATAGTATAGCATAGGCGTTACGTCCCGTATTTAGATACTTATAAAGAAGGTTAAATTCCTTAATTATCATTAACATTTTAAGCTTCTCTAACCTCTTCGCTACCTTCTAAATAAAGGTATAGTATAAAGCTAAACAGATCTCCTTATAGTTTTAGATAAAGGCTCGTATAACGCTGCCTTCCGTTACCTCTATTAGCCCTTCCTCTAGCTCTTCACCGTTCTGTATTATAGTAATATAAAGCTAAAGCTATAATTCTAAAGTCTAACGTTTAGGCCCTTATTTCCGTTTCCTAAGATTGTCTAATACCATCTACTACAATATAGCTTAAGATAGCTTTACTACCTTCTTTAACTGTCTTATAATCGAATATGGTGTAATAAGGTTCTTAAGATACCCTAAGAAGTTAGTGCCTATAGTAGTATGCAAAAGTGCTACAAACGTATAGAGCTTCTCTTCCCGCTTTAGGTAGTCCTGTCATTATAGCTTATAGAGCTTAAAGAGCATTCTCTATATCTCTAAAGATTGCTAAGGTTATTATTCTTATTAACTTAATAACCCAGGTATAGCTATTCCAGTAGACGCTAGAGTTGCTACTAGAGCTACAAGGTCCGTTGCTGGTGCTATAGGGTTTGCAGGTGCTGCTATAGGTACTATAGGAGCTACTAGTACTACTATAGGAGCTGCAGGAGCTGCTGCTATTAAAGGTATGGCTAGCTTAGTGTTTTACTTAATTTTATTCTCCGTCTTATCTAGGTTAATATAGTCCTAGATCTTTATAAAACTTACTTCTTAACGGATAAATTAAAACCATATAGGCCAGTCTTTCTAGGTTAGCAAAAGAGGGTTTATAGAGTCCTTAGTTGCCATAGTAGCTCTTATTTTAAGGTTCTTTTAAGGTTACGTAAAGAGACGCGCTTACGCATAAGGCACGCGATATTTCGTAACAAACTATGCTTAAAGAGGCTTAGTAGTAGTCGTCTAGCCACTAAGATCTCCCTAGTGCTCAGAAGGTTACCAGGCTTATAACTTTCAGCTAGGTAGGTATTAATTAAATAACATAAGCTGGCTAGTAGGTAGAGATATAGAATTGTATAAGTGATCTGTTCTATTTAAGGTGGCTCTTAAGGGTCTATATATATATGAGGAAGATACTAGAATAGGAAAGGAGGGAGGTATAGGTAATAGAGATACGTACTAAGACATACGAAATACGAGGGTAAGCACTAGGGTAGTCTTTATATAGGGTACTAGGCATTAAAGACAATTATAATACGGTCGAAAGCTACCTCCGTAGCCAACAAGAGTTTTGGTTTAGTAATGCGGCAGAACGACTTACCGCCCGTATATACACCTTATTGATTGGTGTGCACGGGCCGCATTTTATAGGGCGTGTTTATCTATATAAGGGATAACCCAGTTAAGGCTCACCAACGCTATATCTACACCGCTGCATCTATACCGCTAATTGCGAAGCTATTCAAAATAGTTGCACCATGTGCTTAATTTTTATTTCACCTTTAGATTTTATTAGTAAATAGTTATCGCATACGGCCTATAGTAACCCTAAATTGCGCCTGCGACGCCTATATGACGTCGCCAAAAGATCTACTTAATAAGTGTATATTTGGTAGTTAAATAATATTTCGCAATTAACTNTAAGNATTTTTTAGAGAGCTCTCNTAAGCCCCTTATAGTGTTAATTTTACTTAGTAATTACCCAATTAGGCTTAGCTTAGGGGCTTTAAACTTAAACTTTAAACTTTATAACAAACTTTAAAAAATTCTTATTAATCGCTCCTTAGCCACCACCTTATCTATAACTTAATTAGACCCTTAACAATATATAGGCCTTCTTTATAAGTTCTAAATATATATCTAACTTAATTACTAGGTTAAATCTAACAGTAACAGCAATGTCGGCCTCCGCGCCTAACTCTATACCTACCTTCGCATCTAATGCTACCTTACCTTCTACTATATCCGGGTTCTATAACGCCGCCCAAGCTATTCCTGCCTTCTTAGTTATAGTAAAGCCTACCTTTATAAAGTATCTGGGGGGGGCTAGAAAGAACTCTATAAAGCAAGTCTCTTAATATAAATATAATAATATTATTTCCTAGCTTGCTAATCTAGATTATAAAGCTCATATATAGGTAGAACGTAACGCTAAATTAAAGGCCAACCTCCAGTAGTTTATAAGGGAAAATGTTTACCTAGATCTATAAGGCCTCTAGAGGCGCCTATTAGGCGCTAATAAAAAGGCTTTAAAGGTAATTCCTAAGCTAGAGATTTATAATATAATTATAAGTAAGCATATTAAACACTTAGGGCAGAAAAAGACGTACCGTATAATTATAACAGAGTATTATAGTATAAGAAATGTTAAAGTTAACTAGCTAATTAATTACTATTAGATCTGTAAAAAGTAAGTTAAAAATTCTAAATCTAAAGGTATATTACTAATATTCTTATAAAAAAGCAGCCTCTACTATAAAGCCTTCGCTTAATATAATCGTCTTATTAGCTCCTTTTAATCGTATTTAGGGCGATCTAATTAATATACGCTCTAAGCCAGATAGTAAATATAAATGGATTCTATAGATATGCGATTATTTTAGTAAATACTACGCCCTCTGTTACGGCACCGTAACGGATCTAGTCAGGGGGCTCGCTTAAGCCTTGGCATATGTATATAGACGTGTCCTTTTCCACCTTCTGCTCCTTATCTTGATATCCGGGTCCATAGACATTCCAATTATACAGGCTTGCATACGTTCTACGGCGCTCGAGCCTTGATTGACTAAGTCGCTATGACACCCTCTATCCTCTTAAGCAGAAAACTGCTAAGAAAGTCGCCACTACTGTTTTACAATAGCTATATTGCTATAGTGTTTACCCTTGTATTTAGTAGAGTAATAACAGTTTAAAATTTAAAGGCGCCCTTTTTATTCTACTTTGTTATTATAGAGTTAAAGTTATTAATAGCCGTCCCTATTACCTATAATTATAAGGCCTTATAGAGTAGGCCAACGGCTTTATAAAGAAGAAGCTTTATATAGTAAAGCAAATTATAGGAACTTTATAATAGGTAGTAGCTTACCCACTTACCGCGGCCTTAATTAATTATACCTACTATAAGTTAATTAGCTATACGCCGTTTCGTTACCTATATAGGAGAGATCCTTAGGCCTCTACTTTACTACTACCTACCTACTAGGCTACAGCAAAGCCTCTATCTAATATTAGTGACGCTAAATTTAATTATAAGGATCTAGATAGCAATAAGAAAGTTTTAGGTCCTTAATTAGATAAAAATAGTAATAGGCAGGAGGCCGCTAAGCAAAAGCGCAAGGCTAAGGATAATTAATCCATTACTTTTAGCGCCCTTACTACTGCTAATAAGGCTTATAATATGTCTTCTAATATAGAAGATAATAGTTATTAGATTTTAGCCTCTGGCGAATTTTTTACTAATAAAGACAGTAATTCTAATAGTATTATTCCAAACTTAGGAACTAGCTCCATAGGTAATCGCGATTAATTTAATAATAACGATAACAATAATTTAGCTAAGGGAGACTAGACGTAGGTAACTTCTCTAAACTATACTTTATTTAATAACAATTACCTCTTTTATAATCGCTTATCAGTCTTAATTTAAACGTGATAAATTTAGTATACTATATAGTTATTAGGATTAAGTGGATTTAGGTAGCCTCCGCCTCTACTAAGCTAAGAAGCTAGAATGTAACTATATTATAAAATAATAGAAGCAATAAATAGAGAGGCTGCAGCCTTAGCGGCAGTAAGTGCTAAGCGTACTACCGATCTTTAATATACTAAGAGAGCTTTATAATTTATTTAGTAGCAGGAGGAACTATATCTAAATAACTAAATTAAAGATCCGGAGGACTCCTACTATACCCTTAGAGGTTATTTTATAGATAATCTTACCGTTTAAATTAAAGCTCTATAAGTATAACTCTATCGCAAAGTCGGCGGAGCTGGCGTTCTACCTATAGATCTTAGTAAGTATTACAATGTTACCAAGCCTGCCTATAGGCATAACTTAGTTTAGGCAATTAAGAACTCTAACAATCCTATATATGCAATTCCACTATAATAAGAGCTTAAGCAGCGGGTATTAAAAAGGCTAGAGGAGCGCTAAAAAGAACTACGGCTGTAGAGGCCTTCCGTAGGGTCGAGCTCCCTTTATAATATATTAAATATTTATAAGAGAGTTTAATAGCGATTAGCTCGCTCTTAAGAACAGATAAAGGAAAGGTATAGTATGCAGTATTCTATTACTACATTTAATATAGGCGACTTTATCCTTTTTTCAATTCTTAGAAAGCTTTAAAAGGCTACTAAAATCTCTTATATACCTAGCTATATATATAAGATTTAAAACTATAGCTATTATAAAATTCGCACTTAGTATAGAATCGTTAAAGAGCCCTTCTTTAGCAGCGAGTTAATTAAACTAAGAGAGACTTATAATGCTTAGATCTCTATAAGTATTAATAAAGTTATACCGCTTTTTATAATAGTAAAAGCTTATCTAATAACTGCGTAACCTACTAGCTGTAGGTATAAGTAAGGATATAGCAATTAGCGATATAGCTATTAAAAAGGAAATGCAGAGTGTTCTTCCTACTGCTATAGAGGGAGAGCTTATATAAATTAACTAACTAAAGACTTTAGCAAACCACCTTTAAGAGCTATAAGCTATAGGAGACTTACTAGTTCTTAGATAACCTCTTAGCTAAAGCGCCCCTAATAGAAGATAAATCCTTAAAGCTCTATATAACCTTAAAGCCCTATATAACCTTAATTAGCAACAGCAAATAAGGAAAGTAATTAATTAAGCCCACTATAAAGGCTGCGGAAGTTAAAGGAGAGGAGAACAATAAAGCGGGTAAGGCTAGCGTAAGTAGGAGAAATCTAAATCGCAACCATACTAAACCTAATTAGGCAATTAGTCTATAGCTAGTGAAACGTTAAAGAGCTCGGCTTTTAATAAATCTTAATAGGTTTAAGGCTTTATATAATTTATAAATTTTAGTATTAGGGAACACGATTAACCACCTCCCACCTAATTAATTTCTACTACTTATAGATTATATCTATAACGTAGAAAGGCCTTTAAATACACTTATAAATTACAGCGTAACCTAGTTTAGATAGAATCTAATAGTATTATAGTGGTTTAGGGGGGTAGTTAAATTTAATCTCTAAAGCCTTATAAAATCTTATTAGAAAATTAAGATTTTATATAATTATGCTTTACTAGATAATTAATTATAATATTAAGGATATATTATTACTTATATTACGCTAAAAATTAATAAGATTATATATTAGTCCTTATTTATAACCATTAACTATACTATACTTCCTAAATTAACTTATAGAAATAGCTAAAATCTACTAAAAAGCTTTATATAGCTTTAAATCTATTTTA
This sequence comes from Cenococcum geophilum 1.58, assembly GCF_001692895.1. Lineage (NCBI taxonomy): Eukaryota > Fungi > Ascomycota > Dothideomycetes > Gloniales > Gloniaceae > Cenococcum > Cenococcum geophilum. Next base: position 175,732 of record NW_027137618.1, on the reverse strand, counting down.
GAATAAAGCAATTAATTTAAAATAAAGTAGCTTAAAGTAATATACGATTTGTTCCTCTTTAAGGATAATTTATTTTAGAATAGGGTAAAAATATTCTAGAATAAGGCATATACCGGTATTAGGCAGAACATCACCACTTATTTAGCCACCCTAAAAACTACTAAAAACTAGAAAAACTGCACCTTAATATCTTAATAACGGCTTAATAATAAATTCCGAAATTTTATAATTGGCCTTTGTTGGACTCATAAGGGGATATTACGTAGCTACGGTTTGTAAATAGTATAATAATTATTCTATATTCTTCTTGAAGAAAGGGGTAAGGAACCTAAGGTTCCTCACCACGCTAGTGCCGCGGCGGCACGTGATGGCAACTTGCTATACATGACGGCAATATGCCTTATATGGTGACCATTTGCCTTTATTCCTAACACTGGCAACTCTTCTTTTATAGTTGCCATCTATATATATATACCGCTTAACTAGCGGAACAAAAATTAATCCTCCTTACTTACTATTGCCATTATAATATAAGTCTCGCTGTCCCAAAATTTGCCTCTTAGCACGTGGTGCTTTCTTACTTATAAGTTATAGGTAGGTATCTTATTAGTAGGGCCGCTAAGGCGCTAGCGGTAAGCAAGCTAATAGTAATTTTCTATCCCAGGGATAAAAAATCCTAATTAGCTGGTTTAAGTTAGGGTCTATAAAATCTAACTAATTAGACAACTTTAACCGCTGGTTAAAGTTCCTAAATATCTTAAGACCTTATATAACTAAGAAATTTCTAAGAACTCCCTTTTAACCTAACCTTTAACTCGTATATATAGAGTATTTGTATTAATAAACGTCTCTAGTGCCTTATTTAGGTTCGCCTTTGTTATTACATCTACTGGGTTATTTTAGCTATTAATTTATTAAATCTTAAAGAGTTCTTAACACTTATAGGATTACCAAAGTGCCATAATATTGATTATAAGGCGCTTCTCCTTTGTGGTACTAAGCTTAACTAAATACTTATAGAAGGAATATAAGTCGGTATATATAATCGTAGGGATAATAGGAAGTTTAAGTCGATCTATAATTATCTTTAGGGTAGTTCTAATTGTAATTGCTATATTAACTCCGCTAACTATTCTATATATCTCTAATGCTAAAACACTTTAGGTAACGCGCTTACTCTTAGTTAAGCTCCAATAGATAAGATTACTATAGATTATAAAGTCATTTTCTCTAGTAAATTTGTTTGTAATAATAATCTTATATCCCAACTAGGAGCTAAAATCTTTATTATTTACGAATAATCTATTAATAAATATAAAGAGCTTAGCGGTAGGAAGATTAATAGGTATATAGAGTAGTCCCCAATTAAGATGGTTTATTTGCTAGAAAAGATATTTATTTAGGGCAAGAACGTTATCCTTAGTTAATTTCTGGTGTTAGGTGGTAACGGAGAGATTAAATAAAGCCTTAGGTTAATAGATAGAAGTAATATAAGCTCCGCGAGCGCGTTGCTCTATATATCCTTGCTTTAGGGAATTAACGTTAATAATGTTAATCTTTTTACCTTAACCCTTCTGGTGTAAAGCAATAGAATCCTTGTTTAGGGAGAGGATGTATCCATTAAAGAGTAATAGTATTGTTAAGTTAAGCTTTTCCTTTAGCTTTGCTATAAGATTTGCCTTTACTAGCTTATCCTCTTTAAGAGCTAAGAATTGGTCGTCTCCTAAGATAATTATATTATTAGTTTATATACCGACAATTCTAAATAGGGTTCCTGTGGTTATAATAAGGAAGCAGGGATTAAATATAGAAGTAGTTATTAAAAGCTTCTCTTTATGGTGCTTACTATAGGTAGCCCACTAATAAATTTCTGCCTCTGTGATTTTATATAATGGCTTAAGCATAACTATAATTATGTCTTTAGGATATTAGTGGCAAATTTACTCCGGAAGGTATGCCAATATTAAGCGCTAAAGGTGCGTCTCTAATTAGGTATAGGCTTGAGTAATATCTTATAAATAAACTGCCATTCTATTCTTTATTAAGGAGGGAGCTAATATAATAATGACTTACTAACTAGCTTATTAAATCGTGGGAGATTATATAAGAATTATCTCTTTNCTATTATTGTTATAACCTTAAATAATAAGCCTTAATTTCTTAAATAGGGCGTTAGTAGCTTTACCCTTAATCTTATTAACTATTCTTAACTTAAAGATGCGAACTCTATTAAACTTAGTAGGGTTATATTTCTTAAATTTAAAGACTCCTCTTATAATAAGACTATTAATCTCCTACTTATTAGATACTTAGAAAGGAGCTCCTAAAGTTATAATACGACCTTCCTTTTGGAGCTATTTTACAAGTTCGAAGTTAGCCTTCTCCTTAGCTATTAAAAAGGCCATTAATAACTTAACTCCATTCTTAATAGCGGCAATAAATTGTTTTTTAAAATTAATAAGATATTAGTAATTTCGTGATCCCTTCGGGCAACCTTTACCGCGTCATAGTTATAGCGCATCTACTATAATTATATCGGGATTGTAGTCGCCTTCTAGAGTATATTAATTATAATTCTCTTCTAGGGTATCTTCTGGGGCATCCTATAAAGGCTTAGAATTATTATCTTTATAGTAAGGCTTAATAACAGTTAAATGGAATTAAGTAGGTCCGTAAGGCATCTAAATAGTATAAGTTTAACCATTAATTATAATAAGTTAGTGTGGGCCTAACTATTCTCCCTTTTTACGCTATACGCGTACCTTAGACTAAAGTGGCAGGTTAAGCGTAGTTAAGGTGTTTGGGCTATTTCTTATTCCTAGTATATTGTTAACCTGGCGTGTAGCATAGAGACATTACACCTCCTTTATTGCCTTACGGATAGCCTCGGCTTATTATATAACGGAAGAAGATAGTAGAGAATCGTTAGTTATTTAAGGGTAGGTGCTAAAGACTAGTAACGTAGGTACGAGTCTATCTAGGCTAGCAGAATTATTAATAGCTTTAACAGCTATTTATAAGGTAAGTTCTTTACTAGCGTCCTTTAGTTCTAAAGAGATAATCTTATATATGCGGCATAATGGCGTATAATATTATTTTACTTTTCTAATACTATTATATACCTTAATAGGGACTTCCTTAACCTCGATTGCTATTGCCTTTATCTATTATTAAAACTCTATAGATAAGAAGTTCTTTCCTACATTATGGACAATTTAATTAGGGGGTCCTAGGTAGATATTAATCTAGTATAATTAAAGGGTATCCTATGCGTTCCTAGCTAACATATCCTTTAAGAATTGTACGGCTTAGAAGGAGGGTAAGAAGTTAATAACTTAGAGTACTAGCTTGCCGCTAAGATATATAACGTTAATAACGATACAGAAGTTAAAGTCGTAGTTATTCTTAAGGGTGAACTTAAATCGGCTAGGGGACTTTTGGTTTATTTAGTAGTAATAGTAATACTTTATAAGATACTTAATTGCCTTAACCTTGACTTTATGGCCTACTTACTAAAGAACCCTAAGCAATTAATAAACGGATGGGTGGCCAAAATAATGGTGTAGTTAGTGTAACTCTAACTTAGTTAAGTGGCTCTAAGTAATACTCTTTTCTAGTTAATAAAGGAGTAACTAGGGGTAACCCTACTTACGTATAACGGGCACCCGATTATTTCCTTAGATAAGTATATTCTTAAGGTTATTAAGCTTAACACCTAATTTATCTATATCTCTAATGTAAAATAGAAATAGGGTATTTGTAGGAATAACGTAAAAACTAATATACCCTAAGGGGGTTTAAACCCTAATTGTGCTGAGAGAGATTATAGTACCTTTACCAAAACGAATTATATGCTGGCCTGCCGTTAAATAGTTAATCTAAATAGAGCTATTAAGCTACTAAAGGGCTTAAACTTAAGGTTCTCCTACTATAGATACTCCTGCGGCTCTAGTATCCGGCATAATACTATAGAAGACGTTCGCCGAGTATCTATTATTAAAGGAAAACGTAAAGCTCTTCTTTAGCTCGTTAAAGATATCTAACTTCGTAATAGAATAGAGCGTAGATTGGTTATTAAGGATAGTAATAGTTTATATACCATTTACCTTACTATACTTAGTAAAGTATTAGTTAGGTAAGTAGTCCTTAATTTCTATATCTATAAGGAGCTATTCGGTCTTATTAACCTTACCTTTAAGGTCTTCTACGCCTTTATATTAAACTAGGAAGCTTTAGAAGTAGGCTATAGTAACCTTACAATTTCTAATGTTTCTTATACTCTAACGGAACTTATTATATACCTCTTTTTGCTTATTAAGGGAGTGTCTAGTTAACTAGTAATTTGGCTTCTTATAAATATAGCACTTCTTTTAGTAATTACTTCAAAATGAACCTTTATAAGGACCTCTATAATTACCTTATAGTTAATGTTAATTATACCCTCTTCCGTATTCCCTACTACGGCCACTATATATTTAATTAGTCCAGTTATAATTATATTAGTTAGGAATACTTAGTTAGGTAGGGTTTTCGGTATAGAACTATTAAGATTCTTATATTTGTATTATAGTACCTATAGCGGAGCGTAGCTTAGTATATACTCCTTTAAACGTATCTATAGGTTTATATAGCGCTAAGTTGCACTTAGGAACGCTATAGCATACTAAGATAACCTAGTCCTTTAGGCTATTCTTATTTTGGTAAGTTTTGGTAAGGCTATATTAAATTTTCTGGAGTTTATTAAAGAGTAGTTAAAGGCACTCTAAATAAGTCTTTATTAGGTTAGAAGTAATAACTCTCTAAAATATAGTCTCCCGCTATTTAAATATATAAAGTTAGTAATTCTTATTAGTCTTAAAGTGGGCTCTAATAAGCTGAAGCATTATATTAAAGTTATAGTTTTTACCCACAATATTATTATAATAGAATGTTGCCGCCCGTCCCTTTAACATAACAGAGAAAGCGTAATAGTACTAGTGGCGTTAAATTCTAACCTTATTGCAACAGTTATAAAAAACCTATAGTTTTACTCCGAGCATATTATATAGTTCTCCTCTAAACTTCTTCTCTTCGTCCAAATATACCTTTATTAGATTTGTGACTTCCCATAGTAAAGGCTTACTAATTAGCTAGAGTAGAGGAGGTAGAGGCAGAGCAACTCTAAGTAGGAGAGCACCTCTAGGTGGGAGAGTAGCTTTAGGTAGGGGGTTAGCATTCTAGGGGTTTTAATATAAATTAAAGTTGCCTTCCGAAGAATATAGGTTATTTTTAGGTTTCCGTAGTTAACGTATAATCTTAGCTTCCGTCTATATTGGTTCTTCTATACTAATAATAACGGCCTAAATATTACTAGCAATTAGGTTACCGTTCTTAGTAATATATACCCTATTCCTATAAAGGAAGTCTTAAAAGTCCTAAATAATATTAACGTTGCCAAGTGCCCAGGTATTAGCAGTTTATCCCATAAAATTCTCCCTAAAATACTCCCATAGTTATAAGTCGGCGTAGTATCTATTTTGGTAAAATATAATATAGTGTAAGAGAAAGCCGTTAACTTATTTTGCAGTATAAGTTGTTATATTAAAGGCGAATTCATCCCAATCTTTATTAATAAGTTTCGCGTGCTTAGCTACCCCTAGTAGTAAGGAGTCTTTCTAGTTATTTAAGGTAGGCGTAGCCATGTTTTTGGAGGGAGGGAAGTGTTATTAGTGTAGGGATTGTTATTTAGTACGCGTTCGTGATGTATATTTGTCATTTAGTACGCGTTTATTGTTTGGTACGCGTTTATTATTTGGTACGCGTTTATTGTTTGGTACGCGTTTATTGTTTAGTACGCGTTTGTGACATATATTTGCGGTTATGGGGCTTAGGACTAGTTCTGGCCTTAAATTGCGAAGACTTATAAAGCGTATTATTCTGCGTAATAGACGTAAGAATCCGTAATTTTAAAAAGGCTTAGGACTAGTTCTAGCCTTAAATCGCGAAGACTTGTAAAGCGTGTTATTCTACGTAATAGACGCAAGAATCTATAATCTTAGAAAGGCTTAGGACTAGTTCTGGCCTTTAGATCCTTAGATTCGTGGAAGAGTTCTATTTAAGGTTTAGGACCAGTTCTGACCTTAAAAAGACAGCTTCCTCTAGCACGAGTAGCACTAGTATAGTGGCTCGTCTCTTCTTGGTAAAAACCTAGCTATTCTGTAGTATAACAGTAAAGTTAACCACTAATTAGTATTGGACTTACAAGGGGATATCACGTAGCTACGGTTCGTAGATAGTATGATGATTATTCTGTGTTCTTCTTAAAGAAAGGGATAAGGAACCTAAGGTTCCTTACTACGCTAGTGCCGCGGCGGCATGTGATGGCAACTTGCCACACGTGACGGCAATATGCCTTATATGGTGACCATTTGCCTTTATTCCCAACAGCCTTTTATGCCTATATTAAGACTTTTAATAAAGTTCTAATATAAGAAGCCTGGTCGTTATTAGGATATCGGGTTTTGGCCCCCAATTTTAAGCTAAATTAAGATGTTTTTAGAGCTACTTAATAGATTACTTTTTAAATCTAATAAGATGTTTAAAATAGGTATAAAAGGCTAATTATAAAATTTTCGAATTTATTATTAAGCCGTTATTAGGATATTAGGGTGCAGTTTTTCTAATTTTTAGTGGTTTTTTGGGTGGCTAGGTAAGTAGTAGAATACTTACCTTAGCGAGCTTAGACGTGTTACCTTAGCAAGCTTAGACGTGATTCCATTGGTGTGGATTTTTAATCGGTCCGCAAGCTGACTAACTACGATTGTACGAAACTACTCTGAGCCACATTTCTGAGGTTTTTTACGCATTCTAACAATATCCGCGTTGCGGAGATTGCGGAGATTGAAATAACTCAACACTAATATTTTATATTACTTCCTAAAGTTAATTAATTATATAACAGAACCTAGGCTTTTAAAATTTTTTTTTTTTTATTAATTAGGTATTTTCGGGTCTTATAATCGTTTTTATTAAAAAAAAAAAACCATTATTAGGAATCTCGTAACTATATATAACTTTATTAAATACTAGCTAATATATATAAAACCTATATAGATCTATAATGGCTACCTTAAAGAACCTATTATAGCCTGGCGGACATATAGTATCCGCGTTGTAGTGTATAATATAGCTATAACTACGCCAAAGAAAGGTTACTAAAGGACTATCGCCAGTCACGTAAATGCTCTGCAGAACATTCGTACGCAGAACCGTCGTGCAGAGCCTCCGTACGCAGAGCTTTGTGCAAAGCCTTATATAGAGCTTCGTATAAAGCTTAGTGTAAAGCTTCGTGCAGAGCTTCGCATAAAGCCTCGTGTAGAGCTTTGTGCAAAGCTTTGTGTAAAGCTTCGTACAGAGCTTTGTGTAAAGCTTGGTATAGAGCTTCGTGTAGAGCTTTGTGCAGAGCCTTATGCAAAGCCTTATATAAAGCCTAAGTAGGCAAATCGCTCGCGCTTTCTGCTTAATATCGCGGGGGCTAATAGAGTAAATATACTCACCGATTATAGAGCTGCTTCTACGGATTAATTTAACGGTATTTCTAAGATAATAGCTGCTGTAGGGGTGCAGATTAATTTTGTTAAAAAAGGTAACTGCTCTATATATAAACAAAGTTGGATTGCTTAAGAAATGCTAGAAAAGTCTCTTAGACCAATAGTATATCTATAGTTACGTTTGTATAGCTAAATTAGCGGCTAAATTACGATTACGCGGGCGAGGAGGCCCGTGCGTTTAATAACTGTGGATGTTACCCTATATCTACAGTCGGTTTTTAATTACCAGCGATACTACTCTCTTAATACTCATTAAGCGCTATATGCAGAGCCTACTAAGCGCTTTCTACTTATACTAGAATAGTAAAAATCGGCTATAGGTTAATAAAGATATTTATATTTTAAGTTATAAGCCGCTATTATATAAACACCCTAAAGCACTCTATTAAACTTATATGGCACTAAAATAAACCCCTAGGGGGCTATAAACAAAGGTTTCGATAGAGGACCTCTTAGTATCTTATTAGGAGTTATATATATAACTATTTTAAAGCCTTTTTACCCGCTTAAAGCCGTTTATAAAGCTAATTTAGTAAGTACTATATCTACTTCTGCTGTAGATTAACCTACTATATAGCCGCTTTCTTACTAACCTTCTAGACCTATATAACCCGCTTAATCTCCTTAATAACCTTAAGCTGTAAGGAGTATTATTAAACCTCCTTTTACTAGCCGGCCCGCTATTTACTGCCCTATTTAGAATCTAGCGCTATTATAGAAGAATTACCTTTTAGGCCATTAGTTTACTTATACTAAAAGGCCTATATAGAGTTTACTGAGCGGCTTATATAGTATATAGGTAGAGACCTAGACCTAGTATAACGAAGCCTTATAGTAGGAATTATAGTAAACTTATTAATAGGCTAGGTATATAGATAATAAGAAAGTTAACAACGTAATAATAACTAGTGGAGTAGTTGTCTAATAGATTAACTCTAATTATATTCTAAGATTTACTATAAAGAAGAGAACTATCTAAGTAGGGACTGTAGTTCTTTAAATATATAATACTGCGCTTAAGAAATATACTAAGTATGTTAGTATATTAGTATATTAGTATATTACGTTTCTATATTTCTATATTCCTATATTTTAAACTTATAACGTAACTAGCTATATAACTTAGCTACCTTTTATTCTATAGCTTAATCGGTTCTAGCGCCTCCTATACTATCTTAACTAACCCGTTTATATCTCTTCTTAATAGTCGTACTATTGCTAATATAAGGTCCGTAACACTATCCCCTTCCTTTTTATCTTTGTCCTTAAAGATATCTTCTATCTCTAAGTTATCTATTAAAGGTATAGCATTCCCGTTTTTAATTTAGTAACCTTTATTATTTCTAATACCTCCTATTAAATCCTCTATATCTAATCGTTGTAATTAGCTACAGTTAAATATCCTTAATACGATATAGGGTATATAATGATAACCTCTACAGTACGATCTACACCCTTAATTAAGCCTTTTTTGGTATAATATTACGATAATCTAACTTTTAACAATATCGTTAAGTACCTACTACCAATATTGGTATAAGCAGATTTTAATTCGCTGGATTTGACCTTTACTTACCGTAAGTTTAGCTATTAAATCTATTACATAACGATTAAAATCCATTAAAATCACCCTTAGATCTTACTCTCTATACTTAATTCTATTTTATTTATTATAGTAAGACATTAAAATTCTATAAGGTAACGCCGTTACGGCTTTACTAATTATAAGTGTTAGAAAATACGCGCCTACTACTAAAAACACCCCGGTCTACTATAATTAGAGATTACTTACTAGGTAAGTAACTTCCTTTATTATAATATTAATTAATCCTTAATATTAGAAATACTAAGCGATAAATTCTAATAGCTTAATTAAGCTAAATTATAATATGGGTAAAGCATATAAGAGTAAAAGAGAGCTGCTAAACAACTTCTTTTAGAGGAGGCTCTCTTTAAGTAGCACCAACGCCTATAAAACTTTTGTATTCCTATTACTAGCAACCTTATACGTACTACCGCCACTTAATTATAGCAATAAATACCTATATTAGCGATAATAATTAAGCTAAAGTGGTTACTTAGCTAGTTAGAAGGCTTTAAATCTCGCAATAGTATTTATAAGAGGAAGTAATACGGTAAAGCTGCCTTAGCCAATATAGAAGAAGTAAAAGATCGCATAGTAGAGTTTTAAGTAATTATTAAGCCTTATTTGCTAAGGGATATCTATAATATAGATAAGACAGGGCTATTTTAGAAGGCTATACTAGATACTATATTAGTTACTAAGGCTCTATTAAGAATAAAGAAGTAAAAGGTATAAATATCTTTAGGTAATTACTCTAATATAAATAGCTTAGATAAGCTTCCTCTTATAATTAGCTTATTATTAAAGCCATATTACTTTTCGCATAATTGCATTAATATAGCCTTAATAAATATTATATGGAGGTATAATAAGAAGACCTAGATAATAACGGTAATTATACTTAAGTAGCTTACCTAGTTTAATAAAAGGATATACGGTAGAAAGATACTGCTTTTAATTAACGGCTTTAGCGCCTATAAAGTAGCTGTTTAAATACTTATTAAAAATAGCTTTCTTAAGAATACGCGCGTAGAGTTCCTTCCTCCTAATTGTACCTTAGTATATCAGCCTCTTAATTAAGGGATAATCGCAAACTTTAAGCTGCTTTATAGGTGATACTAAGTATGGCGTAAGCTATTAGCTATAAGAGCTAGAACCTATAGGATGTAGAGGAACTAATAAACTAGTTCGTAGATTGGACATTAAAGACGATAAGTTTAATATAGGCGAAATATTTTATAATAATAAGGTAATAAAGGTAGCTTACTAGGAGTATATAGACCTCTAAGATATTATATAAGAAGCAGAGGATAATTCCACTATAAAATAAGGAACATTAGTAGGGAATAAGACCCTACTAAATACGATATCTATTACTTTGCGAGATAAAAGGAGGAGTGTCTTACAGAGACTAAGCAAGTAGATAATTACTAGTGCTAACTCATTACTTAATAAAGGTAAAAGGCCAGAAACTTAAGATTCTTAAGACGAGATGCGAGATAACTAAGATTCTTAAGATAAGATAAGGTAAGCTTAAGGACCTATAATGGACGATAACCAATAGAGTAGAGTAATGGCTTAGTTTAGTAATATACAAATAAGCTTAGGATAAAGTTTCCTAAAAGTATAAGACTCTTAGGATAAGATGAGTGAGATTTAAGACTCTTAAGATGAGATAAGAACACTAAGTAAGCCTAGTTAAACTAAGGCTAGAGTAAAGCTTAAGACAGAAGTAAGCTTAGGATTAAGAATTTTATAGGACTAAAATTTTAGTAATAGAATAAGGACTATTAAAGAAATTGCGAGTAAGGCTTAGTAACTAGATTAAAATATTAATACCAAAATTAAGAAGTAAGACGACTTTAAGGATCTATCTATAAGACGCAAACCAAAAGAAACCATAAAGGAATTTAGATAGAGAATTATTATATAGTAAGAACAGAAACTAAATAAGAGATCTAGTATATTAGGATATATAAGGGACAGAGTACCTATATAAAGAATTACTAATAGGCCTAAAGTAGGTATACTAAGAGCTAAGTGGCTTATTAAACTAGAAAATAAAGAGGATTTAGGGATCCTTATTAGGTTCGAAGAACGATATATAAAAGGCTATTATAATATTTCTATAACTAAGGTATACCTAATACTGCCTTATCCCGTCCTAATAGTAGAATATTAAAAGACATTTTAATTTGTTTTCCTTTAATGGTTAGCTAAATAGGTCCTATTTTAAGATTAACAATCCCTCCTCTATAGGCTATTGGATCTCCTAAAATTGTAACTAATAGGTAAGGTTACTCCTTCTATCTATAAGGTAGTCCCATTCTTTTAACTACTACCAGTAAAATATGGTTCCTTATTGCTCTACTATCTATTAGTGCTTTAAACTATTAATCTTACCAATTAACTTGTAAATTTAGGTATTATTCTTAAATTCTTTAAGGGTCTAAGGCTCTACTACTAGCTCCCTTTAGTTCTATGGTCTCTACTTTTCCTAACTATTAGCTGCTTAATCCTATTATACTTAGCTTATCCTTTAGCTAATACCTAGTTTGCTTTTTGTCTTTAATATACTATAGACATATATTCTCTAGGTATTTCCACTACTATTATCCATCTAAGTATTCTTCTATAAGAAATCTTCCTAGCTAAAGTATTAAGTCTTCTTCCTCTTAAATTTCTGTTAGATGCCATCCGTGTATATACTTAGCATTTTAGTATTATTGCTTATTTAGCGCCTAATATATCCTTATAGGGTATTTCCAATTCTTTTCCTTTAGGTTTTTATGCATTTTATATATATTATCCACGCATATAATCTATAATAGCGTATAGTATACTAGGTGCTTTAGGTTAACTCTTAACTTATCTTTATCCTTAAGTTTAAACCTTTACCGTGTTAATTTAAACATTGCGACTTTATTCGCAGGTACTAAAATGCGTCTCTCGCTTCTCTAGTCCTTTAACTATTCCTCTAAATCCTTTAATGTTATAATTAAGGCTCCTTTAATATAAGTTATGGCCTTTTCTATAATTAGGTGGTTCTAGATAACTTTCTTATCTAACTATATATAGAAATCTGTTACAATGCTGTAATGAAGTAGACTAAATAACTACGTTGTAGTATAAAGAGGGGAAGAAGGTAGAAAGGGGGTATTATATATAAATAGTAGGGCCGGCCGCCAAGTCGCTAGTGGTGGGCTAGCCAACAGTAGGGAACAGTACGAGATAGTATGAAATAGTATGCGTTAGGTTAGTGCCGTAACAGTACTCCTCTCCCCTAGATAGTTTGGTCCCTAAACCGAATAGATAACTTAAAAATAGGCAGTGTACGGGGTTGCCTATTTTCTACCACAAAGATATTAGTTTTGCTTACCGCCCTTAACTAAGCCAATGGCGATTTTCTATGCCGGGCATAGAAAATCCTAATTGGTTAGTTTAGTGAGTAAGGTCGGTAGAACTCTATACCGCCACCTAAATCGGTCCGTATGGCGTTTCTTAACAAGAATTTGGCCAATTAGATAACTTTAACCGCTAGTTAAAGTTCTATAACATCTCAACCACCACAAATTTTAATGCGGTGGTCGGCTGTAACCTCAGCGTGACTTTTCCTTATCTTATGCCCAGTTTGGGGGTCCTAGCTTCTTAGGGTGTTGCTTATAGAAGCGCTGTACAGCTTATTTACAACCCTTTAGGTCTTTCTTTAGCTGCTAGGTTATATCCTTATAATATTTCTATTTAATCTTATAAGTTAGGCCCTAGGGGTCTTTGTTATATATATTAAGGATTTTCTTAAACTCCTATTTGTCTTCTATGTTGCTATTATCGTCTCTTTCTACCACTTGTCCTTGTATATTACGGCGCTCTATAGCATTAATATTTACTTAGCTAGGGATTTCTTTAGCAGCTTAGAGGCGGACCTTAGATATATAAAAGGATTTATTTACTTAGATGTAGTCTAGGAGGTCTACTACGACTACCCCTTAGTATACTGCGAGTACGGGGTACGGGCCGTCCTATTTATCGTCCTATTTCTTCTTAGGTCTATTTATCTTTATATTTTCTAAGCTAACTATAACCATATTACCTTCGTAGAATAATATACTCTTATCCCTACGGGTATTAATATTATCTTTATAGCGTTGCTGTGAAATCCGGGCTAGGGCCTTAAGCTATATTAATATCCGCTTAAAGCGGTTGACTACAAAGTCTGCGCAGAAGAACTCCTTCTTTACTTATACTAATAGTATTAGTAGGTAGGGGCTAGTAGGCTTAATTCCGAGGCAAGGGTTAAAGCTATAATTTATAAAAAATAGGGAGATACCTGTGCTCTTATTGACTTAGTTATTTATAGTAAACTTAGTAAGCGGTAGGTAGTTAACCTAGTCGTCCTATATAAAGCTAACAAAAGCATAAAGGTATTTATTTATGGCGGCGTTAATAATTTCGGTTTAGCTGTCCGTTTTTAGGTGCTAAGCTAAGCTTAATTACAAGGTTGTCTTAAGGCGTTTATTTAGTCGTTACTAGAAGTTGCTAACAAATTATATGCTATAATTGGAGATAATCGTGCTTAGTGCACCGTGGAGCTTATATATGTTGTTAACAAAGCCATTAACTAACTCCTTTATTAAGAGTCCTGTTACTAAAACAAGGTATTACATTTTAGTTAGGCGGTCTATAATAACAAGGATATATTTATATGCCTTACCGTGGCGTTAGTATACTAGCAGCGTTATAATATAGTCGATTAAGATATCGGTCTATAGGCGGGTGGGTAATTTTAGTAGCTTTAAGAAACCGGGTGGGGTAGAATAGGGGGTCTTAGTGCGAAAGTATAGGGTATAGTCTTTAACAAAGGTAGCCGTAAACTGGGAGATTCCTAGCTACCAGTATATTTGGTTTAAGAGGTTAAGAGTTTTAACCTAGCTAGGGTAACTAGTGGGGCCGCTACTATAAGAGCGATAGGTAACTTTTAGGCGGAGGTCTAGGGCGTTAGGGATAAAGAGATGTTGGCGGAAGTAGATCTGTCCATTAATAATACTATATTTTAACTTATCGCAATGGAGTAATTTCCTAATTTTCTTTAGCTAATAGCGAGCTTTCCAATTATACAGGGCTGCCACTATATCTCTTATAAGTTTATTCTCCTAGTATCCTAGCCAGATTAACTCATTTAGTAACTTTTTAGCTATTTTGGGGTCTAGAGCGGCTATAAACTCCGCGTCATTAGAGTTACAGGACTTATATAGTAATTCTTTTAAGATTATAGGGTTAACTTTCTGGGGCGGTATAACGACTTAGGCTCGGTAGTAGAGGCGTTCGTTATTAGCGTCCTTAGGCCTTATTTCTAGTAGCCGGCTTAGGGCGTTAGGGAGCGTGGCTTTACTACTAGGTCTATATATAATTATAAAGTTAAACTATAAAAGAAACTCTACCTACTAGACTTAGCGCTAGTTTAGCTGCTTAGTAGTTATAAACGTCTATAGGTTTTTATAGTCGGTAATAATTTTAAACGGCTCCTTAGTCCCTTACAGCTTAGGACGCCATTCCTCTAAAGCCTTAATAATAGCTAGGAGTTCTTTATTATAGATTTTATAGTTATATTCTAACGCGGAGTACTTTATAGAGAAGAATGCGACCGGTTTTAATTTTCCGTTATTATTATATTGGGAAAGGACTCCGCCGGAAGCCTAATTTAATACATCTATCTCTACCACTGTTTTCTTTATATAGTTATAGTATGCTAGTACTAGTGCTAAAGTAAAGGCTCCCTTAAGGGCCTTAAACGATTTAGCTTATTCTAGTCCCTATAGCTATCCAATATCCTTTTTTAGAAGTTTTATCATAGGTATAGCAATGGTAGAGTAGCCTTAGATAAATCGTTGGTAGAAGTTTATAAAGCCGAGAAATTGTTATAGTTCTTTAATTAATGTTGGGTCCTTTTATTTCTATAAGGCCTATATCTTCTTAGGGTCTATAGTTATGCTATTAGTTAAGATAATTAAGCTAAAGTATTTTGTTTTAGTAGAGTAGAACTTAGACTTATTAATATTAATCTAAAGTCCAGCATTATTAAGTCTTTAGATA
This sequence comes from Cenococcum geophilum 1.58, assembly GCF_001692895.1. Classification (NCBI taxonomy): domain Eukaryota; kingdom Fungi; phylum Ascomycota; class Dothideomycetes; order Gloniales; family Gloniaceae; genus Cenococcum; species Cenococcum geophilum. The sequence continues at coordinate 160,468 of NW_027137618.1, read as the reverse complement.
ACTTCATTTATATACTTAGTATGCTTAGCGCGTGTTTTAGAAAAGATAAGAACGTTATTAAGGTAAGTAGTGTAGTAGTTATTAAGGGCGTTATATAGAATATAGTTAATATAGTTCTAGAATATAGTAGGTGCGTTATAGAGGCCGAATAGTATAACTAGTATCTTATAGAGTCTAAACTGGGTAATAAATACTATAAGCCACTTATGGCCCTTTATAATCCGGATCCGGTTAAACACAGCAATTATATTAAGTTTAGTAAAGTACTTAGCGCCATAAAGTGCGTCAAGTGTCTCGCGGATTAGTAGTAGTGGGTATTAATTCTTAATAGTAACTGTGTTTAGGCCTTAGTAGTTATAGTAAATTTATACACCGCCGCCGGGCTTAGTAGCGAGAAGGAGTGGTACGGTAGCTAATGAGGTTAATTTGCGGATAAAACCCTTATCTAGTATCTTATTAATCCACTTCTTTATATACCTAAGTTTAGTAGGTAAAAGTGGTCTATTTTTATAGTATGGGGCCTAGTTTCTAGGGGTGATCTTAATTTTATAGTCCTATGGTTAATAAGGGGGCAGCTTATCTACGTTTTTAGGGAGGAAGTGCTTAATATATTTACTAAACTTCTTTAGTAGGCGTTATAGAATATCTTCGCGGGTTAATCCTAGTTTGCCTTTTAGGAATTTTTTAATATTGGTGTTAACTATCTTCCAATGTAAAAGCTTGGGTTTGGTTTTTAAATTTATTTTAAGGAAGTTATAGAAATAAGGGGGGAGCGCTTTATAGGCTTCCTTTATTATATAGTTGCCTTCTACCAGCCGGTAGAAAGAACTTTTTAATAGGTTCGGTACTTCTATTAGGCCTATAGGCAGCTCTTTAAGTAGCTATCAGTGTTTATTTTATTTAACTAGTTCTACTAGCTCCGCTATATAGATCCTTATTACCTTTACGTCTTTTTATTTACAGAACTGGGTAAAATTAATAGCATAGGTGCATTTAATATTGTCTAGGTTAGGGCATATCTGGCTCTCCGGTGCTATAGCTAGGTTGGTATAGCTTAGTTGGCCTAGGGGGGCGGAAACGAGGCGGCGGCTCTATATAGTACGCGTGGTAGACGGGTATAAGGTTAGGCGTTACGGTGGCGCGGTTTTTATTATCTGAGTCTCGGTAGTTCTATAGCTAGTCTTTACTATAACGCGAGCTGTTATGTGCATATATGGTATATAGCTTAGTTCTAGGTGTTGGGCTAGGCGGCTGGGGTTTAAATGGTGCCTAGGTTGGGGTTAGTTTCTTAGTAGTGGCGGCGCAAAGCGGACCTTTTTCCTTAGTCTCGGTAGGGCTAGCTAGCCCATTATTTTAGTCTTAAGTACTAGGTTAGTCTAGTCTTCCACTATCTTATTTCTTTGCAGCTATATAGGCTCCCCTTTATTAGGAACGTCTTTTACTATTAGGGCTTTATATATAGTCTTAGGCACTAGGCTTAGTAGTGCTAAGTGTCTATATAGGGCGTCCCTACTAATATCGGCTATCCCTTACAGGAGGTAGTGCCTAAAGTAGTAGTCTAAGTTAAAGCGGATCTTAAGTTTCCTAAAGCTAGAATAGGGCTCGTGCTTCTGAAGCTAGGGCATACTTAGGATAATTAGGGTAGTAGGTAAAAGTTTAGTAACAAAAAAGAGCATAGCTTTAGTATAGAGGCCGATTGACATTTAGGCGGTAAAGTAGTTCGTAATAAGCGAAGTTGGGATACTATCTACAAGGCGCAGTGGCCTAGGTGCTAGTAGCTTCTTAGTTATAACGTTATACTTTTTTATAATAGACTCTGCGTCGGTAAATACTATTATAGTACTACCGGAGTCTACTAGGCTTACTGTATTAATATAAACTTAGGGGTATAGGTTACGTAATAAGAAGAGTTAGGTTTAAATAAGGATTAATTTCTTATTACTGTTTACTAATCTAAGATTAAGTGGCAGTTTACTAATAGAAAGGACTAATTAATCTAGTAACAGGGACCTAATCTTCTCGTCTTCCTCCTTATATAGTTTAGACCCTTAGGCATAACTTAGTCTAAGGGTCTGCCTTTTAATAACTGGGGTATAGGGCTGTCTTAGCGGGGCAGTCCAGTGTCCATCTAGCTAGCGGTGTTTATTTCTATTTTGGTCGGGGTATAGGAAGATAATACCTCGCCGACGATATAGCCGTGTTCGTATTCGCTAGCGCGAAGTCGCTAATACTAGGTGTTATTAACGGGTTAGGCTCCTATATAGGGCATGGTTTAAAGTAACTAAGCCGTAGGGTTAAAGGGGGGGGGTTGTCCGCCGTGGCTATAATAGGCTCCGCGGTCGCCGCGTCTATAATAAACTCTATAGTCGCCGCGTCCGCGGTTATTTATTCGCGTTATTTAATGGGGTGGCATTAGGACTAGGTTTACTATCTTAGCGGGGTTATAGGCATCCTTTTAGTGGCCAGGTAGGCTACAGGCAAGGTATAGTCTATTATTAACACGGCGCTTACACTCCGTATCTAAGATTTTATTAAAGTTTATAGGTTCTCTAGTCACTACTAGGGTTAGGGTTAATATAGGGGCAGGGGCTTAGGTAGGTAGGCGGTGGTTAGTATTTTTCTTAAGGTTGGCTCGGTGTATATAGTTTACAAAGTTCTTAATAAATATATCCATCTACTTACTCTAACCTATATAGTCGCTATTATTAATTTTATGGGCTAGTCTAAGTACTAGCTCTTCTATCTTTGGAGAGATAAACTTTTAGAGTAAGTCTACCTTCTATTTATCTATCTTTTTAGCGCGGACTATTAGCTTATTAAGCTCTCCCTTCCAGGACTAGTAATTACGCTCGCCTTAGGGGAAATGGTTAAGCTTATTCTTTGCAACCTAGGTTATATTAAGGACCTTATAATAGGCAGTAAGGTCTTTAAGCATATCTTCCTTAGTAGGCCATTTCCACGTAGATATATTGTTTGGGTTCTTATATATAAGCTCTAGGCCCTACTTAATAAACTTATAGGCCTTGTCCTCTAGTATATCCGAGATATAAAGGATCTAGGACTAAACTATATTAAAGTAATCCCAGTCCCGGTTAAAGACTCCCTTAATCTTAATATGCTAGGTCTTAAAATTAGCTTATTATTCTAGCGGGGTACCTTTTCTACTAAATATTAGCGGGTCTTTAGATCTCCGTTTTTTCTGCTAGGTTACTACCGTTATTATAGGGGTTAATTGTTTTAGAACGGTAATAGTCTCTACCTAGGAGTTAATAGTTCCTATCTAGGAAGTAATAAGGGCACTAAGGTTTTTGTTAGCTTTTTTATTGGCGGTGTTTGTGTTATATATACACTATAGTCCTACTTTAATATTATTAAGGAACTTATTAGTATAGTTAATAAGGGTAAAGTAAGCTTTGCTAGGCTTAAAGGTCTTAGGGTACGGTGGGGAGCGGCGGATTGTCCACGCGATATTAGGGTATATCTCTGTAAATAGGTCTGCGAAAACATCGCAGGGGTTCTAGGTTTTGGCTATTTTAGCGTCATTAGTGTCGCCTATCTAGGCGCTAGGTAAAAACTAAGGATTATTCTAGAACTGTGCTGGGGACGTGTTAGTTTTAGTAGAGGCGCGCGTAGGTCGCGATTGCTCTAGGGCGGAGGTTAATTGGCTAGGGTATAGGGAATTAGTGATTGCGATGGGGCGTAAATTAAAGATACTATAAACTGTTACAGTGCTGCAATAAAGTAGACTAAATAACTACGTTGTGGTATAAAGAGGGGAAGAAGGTGGAAAGGGGGTATTGTATATAAATAGTAGGGCCGGCCGCCAAGTCGCTAGTGGTGGGCCAGCTAATAGTAGGGAACAGTACGAGACAGTATGAAACAGTATGCGTCAGGTCAGTGCCGTGACAAAATCTTCCCACTTATTATTATGTTGTTACCTATACCACTTTTAGTATAGCTACTAGAGTGTATATGGCTTATCCATAAGGAAGTATCTTCTTATTCCTATATAATCTAAAGATTAATTAGATTATAGGATAGGTCGATATTAGGAATACTTAACGCCGCAAAATGTAATAATAAACTAAGTTAGTATAGTACTAAGTTAGAGCGATATATAAAGAGACTAAGCGAGGCTTAAGTTATGTACCAAAAAGATACTATAAGTATAGTAAGAAACTATAGTTACCGGAAAGTAAAAAGTTAATAGATTATATAGTATAGGACTATAAGATAGAGTTAGAACTAGAAATAAATCTAAGGTTCTTTCTAACCTATAAGCTTACTTAAGAAGAAGTAAGCGCACTAAAAGAGTTTATCTAAGAAAACTTATAAAAGGGATATATTAGACCATCGTAGTTATTAGTAGGTTATTTAGTACTATTTGTACTAAAGAAAAACAGAAAACTTAGGTTATGCATTAACTATAAGTAGTTAAATAGCATTACTTAGAAGGATAGGTATTCTTTACTCTTAATTAGCGAAATCTAAGACTAGATAGGTAATATATAAATCTTTATAAAGATAGATCTAAGATAGGCGTACCATTAGATTAGAATTAAGGAAGGTAATAAATAGAAGGCAGCCTTTAGATTAAGAGAAGAACTATATAAGCTATTAGTTATGCAATTCGGATTAACAAATATATTAGTAACGTTTTAGAAGCAAATTAATAGTGTATTAGGGGAACACCTTAATAAGTTTATTATAGTATACCTCAACAATATTATTATCTACTTAATAACTAAGGAAGAATACGGGGAATACGTTAAATAGGTTTTAAAGAGACTATAAGAAGAACAGATGCTAGTAGTAATTAAAAAATGCGAGTTCTTCACCAGGAAGACCGATTTTATTGACCCGAGTTTACGAGTGGTCTATTACTTTCGGGTCCTGGATTTCAAACTTAGCCAAGCCTGCTTCTGATTGGTTGGAGAGCCAGCTTCTAATTGGTTAGAAAAAAAGTGCGCGCGGTAAGTTGTGGCAGAATCCACGTAACGAACATTAAAATATTACGATAAGTTGTCCTACTAATATTGCGAATATTAACGCATATAATTATAGAGGACTATATACGCATCTGATGTATCTACTTTACAGCCTCTCGCGAGCTATATTGGCGGAGGAGTAGCGATTGCAAGCTCTGCAGCTGTATGGGGGCCGTGCACGGAGCTCTACCAGCGAAAGCTCTGCACGAAGCTCCGTATAAAGTTCTATAAAAGCTCTACCAAAAGCTCTACCAAAGGCTTTGCAACACCTCTACCCACGTAGTGCACTAGCCACGCAGTAAAATAAAGCACGTAGTGCGCAGGGGGGTCCAAAGGGGTCTCCCCCTTGAAGCTCTGCTTAAAGCTCTGCTTGAAGCCCTATACGGAGCTCCAAAGCTCTACTAACACGCTGCACTAATATACTAGGAAGTCTCACAATCGTCTCTACAAACGTCTCTACAAACACCTCTACAACGGCTCTACAATTGCTCGTACAATCGTCCGTACAAACGGCTCTACAAATGTCTACACAATCGCCCGTACGAACGCCCATACGAACGATTAATCAAACGTCCATACGATCAATCGATCAAACGCCTATACAATCATTCAGACGCCCGTATAAACGTCTCTACGAACGTCTCTACGAACGTCTACAATCGCCTATACAATCGTCTGTACGATTGTCTCTACAAACGTCTGTACAAATGCATACACGAACGCCTACACGAACGCCTACACGAACGGCTGCACGAACGGCTGCACGAACGGCTGCACGAACGGCTGCACGAACGGCTGCACGAACGGCTGCACGAACGGCTGCACGAACGGCTGCACGAACGGCTGCACGAACGGCTGCACGAACGGCTGCACGAACGGCTGCACGAACGCCTATACAAAGCTCTGCTCAAGGCTCCACACAAAGTCGTTTATAAGGCCTTTAAAAACAAGCCTAAATACAAGCTCTATATAGAGAAGCTCTATCAAAGCTCTGCTCAAAGCTCTATCAAAGCTCTGCATGGAGCTCTACCAAAGCTCTACAAAAGCTCTGCACGAACCTCCGTACGAAGCTCTGCAAAAGCTCCACTAAAAGCTCTGCCAAAGCCTCTACCAAAGCCTCTGCAAAAGCTCTGCCCACGCAGTAATATAGAGTACGCAGTGCGCAGGGGGGGGTCCAAGGGGGTCTCCCCCTTGAGCTTAAAGTTCTACTCGGAGTTCCACTTAAAGCTTAATACGGAGCTCTAAAGCTCTACTAATACGCAGTACTAATATACTAGAAAGGTTCTATAATTGGCTGTACGAACGCCCATACGATTAGTCGCCGTATAATCGTCTCTACGAACGGCTCTACGAACGGCTCTATAAACGTCTGCACGATCGCTCGTACAAACGCCTATACGATCGTCTCTATAAACGTCTCTACGATTGATCGCCCGTACGAACGTCTATACGCCTACATATGGCTCTATAAAAGCTTTACACGAAGCTCTACATAAAGCTCTGCAAAAGCTCTACCAAATGCTCTACCAAATGCTCTACTAAATGCTCTACTAAAGCCTCTGCAAGAGCTCTGCCCGCGCAGTAAATAGAGCACACAGCGCGCAGGGGGGGGAGTCCAAGGGGGTCTCCCCCTTAAACTTAAAGCTCTACTCGAAGCTTAATACGGAGCTCTAAAGCTCTACTAATATGCAGCACTGATATACTAGGAAGGCTCTATAATTGTCTACACAAACAGCTCTACAAACGGCTCTACAAACGTCTGCACGTCTACACGTCTGCACGTCTGCACGCCTGCACGTAGCTCTGCACGAAACTCTGCACGAGGCTCTACTAAAGCTCTGCACGAGGCTCTACTAAAGCTCCATATCAGCCTCTATTAAAGCTCTATATAAGCCTTTACCCAAAGCTTACCCCCTACTACAAAGCAGCCCCCGCAGCGTAGTACGATAAAGGTATATATATATTACTTCTAAATTAAACCTAACTTAAGTAGGGCGCCTTGGTTAGTATAGTAGATCCTTTTAATAAGATAATACTACCTAGCAGTAACTAAGGCGCCTTAGCTTTACTACTACTTCTAAAGGCTCTATAAGGGTATCTAGGGGGTCTCCTTTTTAAAAGCCTTTTATATATATACAGATATTAATTAAACTCTATATTACTTCTAAATTAAGCCCAACTTAAGTAGGGCGTCTTAGTCACTGTAATAGATCCTCTTAGTAAGATAATATTACTTAGTAGTAACTAAGGCGTATTAGCCTTACTATTACTTTTAAATTAAGTAAAAGCTCTATAGAGGGGGGGGCCTAGGGGGTCTCCCCCTGGAAAACCTTATATCTATATATATATTAATATATTAATTAAACTCTATATATAAGGCTCTAAGTTAAAGCTTTTAAACTCGGGTCAAAGTTTACGTAGGGTACCTAACGTTCCGCATGTTTAAATTTATTATTAAACTAGGTTATATTAGTATGGACCTAAAGAAGATTAAAGCTATAGTAAGTTNGNAAGAACTAGAGAATNTNACGNAGTTAAGGTTATTTTTAGGGTTTTGCAANTACTANNNAAGGTTTATAGTATAATAGTTAAAGAATATTAAACTATTTACTAGGCTTATAAAGAAAGAGGAACTATAGGCATAGGGGAATAAATAAAGGAAGTTGTTTAAGGAACTTAAAGAATTATTTACCTAGGAGCTAATCCTTAAGATCTATTAACTAGGACTAGATATGGTTATAGAAATAAACGTATTAGACTACGTACTAGGAGCATATTTACTATAGAAGTATAAGGACGTATAGCATCTAATGGTATACTATAGTAGAAAGATAACACCGCTAGAGTTAAACTATGACGTCTATAATAAGGAGTTATTAGGTATAGTCGCAGCACTTAAGGAATAAAGAGCATTCTTATAAGGCGTAGAGAAACTATTTATAGTTAAGATAGATTATAAGTGTTTATACTAACTTAATAGCACGAGTGAGTCAGATCCAGGGGCACGAAATACGTATAGTATTATATGCTCTTTTGGATAATAGTGACTTTCGATTCTATTAAGGTAGACTACGTGGTCTATATACTAACGCGCCCCCCCCCCTAATTAGTTAGCATGTAGGTAGTTGGTGCACGAACGCGTAAATACGCGTTCGTATACCAGGTGCTATAATTATATACTAGCGGTACTTGGAAAATGAAACCACTTATATACAGCCTCCGTAATTGCCTTAATAGAACTATAAAACACATAAGAAAATATATAGGAAATCCCTCCTAAGGTGCCTTCTGGGCTGCCTTCTAAATGGTGCCCCAAGCTGGCCGTAAGTCCTGCTTACGGTCCGTAAAATGAACCATACGGCCTTTTAACAGGCCGTAGACGAGCCGTAGGTTAGACCTTAAGGGCCGCCAAGGCGCTAGTGCTAAGCGAGCTAATAGCGATTTTCTATCCCGGGGATGGAAAATCGTGATTGGTTAATTTAACTACCCTGTAAAATTTGGTAGGTTACATAAGTCCACTAAGTTCTACTATAGCTTTCCACCGTTTTCCACCTGTACTGTATAATAAGCCGTACGGCCTTCTAACGGGCCGTAGACATACCGTAGGTACTCCGTTAATCCCATTCCACCTATTCTATAACTTTTAGGTTAAGCTTATTTGTATTAATTAGGGTTTTAAGGGCTTGACACAGCTTTGCCTTAGTTATAGCATTTACTGGGTTGTTTCCGCCGCTAATCTATTTAACCTCCGTAATCTCGCGTTATTTATAGGCTTAATATAAGCACATTAGGTCGATTATAAGCCTCTTCTCCTATATTATACCTAGCTTAACTAGGTAGTTGTAAAGGGACTTTAAATCGGTGTATAAAACTAGGGGTAACTGCTCTAATTATAGAATCATCTAGACTGTTGATTTAATTGCGGCTGCTATATTAAAGCTATGGGCTAGTATATATAGTTTAAAAGCTAGTACACTTCGGGTTACTTATTTGCACTTAATTAAAGACTAATACAGTATATTTATATCCTAATTACGGTCCGTAAGTACAATTATAAAGCCGATTTGTAATAATAGGTCTTTATTATTAGTAAAGGAGGCGTCCGTAAATGCTAGTAAGCTAAGGGAACTTAGGTCTAGTGGTACAAAAGTAAGTCCCCTTGCTGTATTGTCAATTTGCTACTAAATGCGCTTATTAAGCTGCTTAATATTTTCTTCTTACGGATCTACTGCCTGGGCTATAAAGAATAAATTATAGGCAGATTTGGGTTGGCAGACTGTAGCAATATAGGCACCTCTTGCACGCTGTGCAGCGTATTAGTCCTTTATATTTACGGTCTTATAGGTCTCTCCGCGGGAGCTAATAAGGTCTATAGGCTTTACTATAACAAGCTTTAGGTTTTAAGCTTAGCGTTCCTAAGTTAGCTTAATTAGGTTGCCCTTTTATATAATTAGGCCTCTATTAAACTTAATTAGATTCTACTTAGTTAACTACTCTTATAACTTTACTAAAAACTTAGCCTTTTATAGTTTAGTTTCTTTAGCGTCCGCAAAGGTCTAGTCTACTAGGAATAGGGTATTGTCTATTTAGAGTCCAACGATACTAAGGCTATTTAATTGGGTATATAGGAGGTAGGGGTTATAGGTCGACTGTTCCATTTTAAGTTTACTAACATAGTATTAGTAGTATGTCTTAAACCAATAGTTTCTAGCTTCTGGTACTCCATAAAGAGGTTTTATAACCTATAAAATTGTTCCTAGTTATAAATTAAGCTCCAGCGGTGGTTGTATAAAGATATCCCTACTTAGGTAGGTATTAGAATATACGTAGGCTTATAAAATATCCCGTAGGTAAAGAGCTACGGGTTTGCTTTACTATAGGCCGGGTATAAGTATAAATATAATCCGTTAGCTAACTTGTTAGATTATAGGCGATTATATAAGGACTAAGTCCTTTCCCTAGTCATTATAAGCTTATATAACGAGCCTTGACTTTTTAAAGGCTTTGTCAGTACTAGGGTGCTTAATTTTATTAATAAAGCGCAAGTTAAATATACGGACGCCTTATGGAACGTCTCTCTATTATAACTGCAAAGACGCCCTTTTTAAGTAGTCTGTTAATCTCTTTACGTTATAAGTCCGTAAAAGGGGTTTCCTATACTAGAACTAATATATCCGTAAACGGAGATTGCCTTACAGATATACCTGCGGAGGTTAGGTGATTCTTCATTACGGGGTTCTTATAGGGGCGTCCTCGGCCACGCTTTATAGCAGGTTTAGTAGGTTTAGTGGGTTTCTAGGGGACTTTTAGGGTAGGTAAGGGTGCTTCTAGTTTATCTAATTCGGCAGTCGCTTCTGGTTCGTCTAGTTCGGCGGTTGCTTCTAGTTCGTCTAGCTTGATATTATAGGTGTTTTTAGGCCAAAAGTAGGGTTTTACGGACGTGCTTCTGAAGCTGGTTAGCCCGCTAGGAAGCTATACGCAGCACGTCTCGTTTTCTACGGCTAGTAGACAATAGGGTCCATTCTAGCTACCGCTTTTACGCTATATAAGGACTTCAGAGTTAAACGGGAGGTTGTGTACTAAGGTTGTATTAGGTCCGTTGCGGTAGTGCAGGGCATTATTAATAGTTTATTTAGCCCGTAGCTTAACTATCTCAGCTATCGCCTTCTATATTGCAGCTGCTCGTTCCGTAATAGCCAGGGCAGGAGGGCCTAGGTTGCTTATCCTTAAATAAGCTCTATAAACCAAGAAGGTGGGTACTAGTCCGTTAAGGCCAGCGGTGTCGTTAATAGCTTTTACGGCCATCTATAGAGCTAGTTCCTTTTAGATGTCTTTATATTCGTCCATAATAATCTAGTAAGCTCTCTATAAGGCTAGGTAAGCTTGCTTAATAAGCCCAACGGACTAATATGCCTTAATTAGGACAGCTTTTGTTAATATAGCTATAGCCGTAGCATACTACTGGAATTCCTTGCTGATAAAGTTCCTACTAGCGTTATAGGTAATATACTCAGGGAGTCTAACGTATATGTTAATCTAGTAGGTCCGTAAAATATCCTAAGTGTATTTTACGGATATATTTTACAGCCAACAGGCAGCTTAATAGTGGATTACCTCGTTAATTATATATAATACTAGGCTGCCGTTAATGTATATAATGTCTACGTATACTAAGTGGTTAAAGTTAAGGTCTTTATAAAGGGTAAACTTAAATCGGCCTAGGGAACGTCCGTATTTCTAGCAAAAGGAGCAGTATTTAGTTAGGTGGTTAATTACCTTCCTATTAATATTGTCGTGTCTAGAGTATTTAAGGACTCTATACAGCTTTTTAGCTAATAGATAGCCGAAACGGCGGTATAGGCAGTGGATTTCCGTACTAGTAAGGTAGCACGGGTTATAGTTAAAAGATTCCTAAATGTAGGTCTATAAAGTCTCTCCCTATATAAGGAACGGGTGTCTAAATCGTTATATAATTGGCAGGGTAATATGCTTACTTCCTAGGGTAGTTACGGGGCCAATTAGGGTGTTTGTAATATTATTGTAGTATACCTATAACCTATCCATATCTATAAGATAGAGTAGGAAGGGAGTGTCCGCTTTTACTACGTGGAAGTTAACTAGGCCAATTAGAGTCTTAACTTTAACTAATCCAATTAATGCGGTTAAGCTAATGCCGAATTAGACGTTTATAGCCCTAGTTTGCGTAATATTAATGTCCGTATTATTATTTGTGGTGGTCCTATATATAAGGTATTATCCATAGCCTACGGTAGACTTCTTAGAGGCACCTATATCGATTATAACACCGTAGAATTCCTTAGGGGTATAGCGTTTTATAGTGATATATGCAAATAGGTCCTGCTTATAATCTATAACATCCGTAATAGGGGTGCTTATAGAATAGTTTTTGGGCGTAACTAAGTGTATAAAGGAACGGTCGGCTAATACGGTTGTAATATTAAAGGCTTAGCTATCCGTAAAAGGTCTAAAAGTAGTTAGGAATGTCTCTAAGGTCTCTTATTCCTAAGTATTTAAGTTAAAGTCAATTATAAGGGCTTCTATTAACTTATTAGGGGGCTTTTCTACTTTCTTTCCTTCGTATTCTAAAATGAACTGGTTAATACAGCTATTAAGTCTCTTCCTAGACTTGTTATATTCTTCCTAGGTATACCTTATAGACTAATATCCTTCCTTACCGCACATAAAGCACTTCTAGCTAGTTCGTCTATAGGGGTATACTTTTATATGGGGGTTACTGTAGGGGTTACGGGTAGGACTTAGTCGGTACGGGTGCTACTGGCGGTAGCGGCGGTCTGTAAAGTAGACGTCTAAGTCTGTTTACGGATATTAAATATCCGTAATAAAGGCTTAAGTGCTGCCTAGTGGGTTTAAGACTTTATACGTTATAATAGAGGAGCGTAGATTATTAATAAGGCCAGCTAAGGTATCTATAGGCTTATAATAGGCGTACTTATAGGGCTCTACTTCCTAGTAGGCCGTAATAAGTTTATTATACAGGAAGTCGTCTATTTAAAGCTTAACGTTAAGGCCGTGCTATAGGTGCCAGAGGTCTTTAATGAGAATTTACAGGTACTCTATAGTCGATTTTTTAGTGTTCTTGTTAATTACGGTCCGTAGCTTGGTTGCATTCCATTAGGTAAGGATATCACGCCTATATTCCGGTCCTTTAAAGTAGTTACGGGTAGCTTCGCATAGCTTATTAAAGGGAACACTAAGGGGATTACTCTTAAGGTTGGTGTAGTAGTAGTCAAGTGCTAGACCGCGCAGTATAGTAGAGTAGGCTTGGCTAAATTCCTATTTAGGAATATTAGCCTTCTGGCAGAGGTCCGTAAAGATAGTTAGTTTAAAGTCAAAATTGTTGTTTTTACTGCTATACTTGGATTCGTCAGTATAGAGCTTAGCTAGGTTAGCTAGCTCCTTGCCATAGGTCTTTACTTAGGTAGTTTACGGATCTATAACTTACGGATATATAGCTTGCGGATATATAGCTTATAGATCTATAACTTGAATAACGGAAGGGGTTTAGTCTGTATTTTAGTTTGTAGGGGTATTATAGTCTATAATTTGGGTTGCGGGGGTATTGCGGTCCGTAACTTAAGTACTAGGTATACTTTAGCCAGTAAGATTAATTCTAAGACTACTTAGGTTTATAGGACGAATTTGGTTAAGTAGGTCAGGTATAAGGCCAGCAATTATATTAAGTTTAGAAGAAGTAAAGAGTTCCTTAATTTCTTAGAACTAGTCTAGGATTTCCTCTTTAGTCCATTCCGTTTAGTCCTTTTTATGTATTGTGTTATATAAGGACTATATAATAGTAACTTGTTTATTCCTTTTAACCTATATACCTTAGTTATATAAGAGGGTCCGTAGGTTACAGATAGTAGTAGAGTTGTATACTTTAAAGATAGCTTCTATAAAGTCCACAAAGTCTTCCTAGTATTGCTCCTATAGGTCAACGTTTATAAGCTTAAAATATTCATATTTAAGAACTTTAAATTTAATATAGTTATTAACATCAGGTATAGACATAAGGTCAACTCCCTACCTTTACTTTTCCTAACCTTTATTGACTTGCTTTCTTAGGTCTGCCATACTATATTATATAGTATAGTACGTAGTAGGTAGGAGAGGTCTTATAGTAGTCCGTAAAGGCGGTTAGCGGGTCCGTAACAGTTCGCGGAAGGGTAAAAGGTTTTGTAACGGTCCGTAAAGGTAATTGACGGGTCCGTAACAGTTTGTAGAAGGGTAAGGGGTCTCCATAAGGGGTCTAAAGGGAGGTTAGGGGAGGTATAGTAGGAATAGGGGTTCGAGGTTTAAGGGTAGGGGTTCTGTACAGGTCTATATTTGCGTCTATTATACTTCTAGTAAACCATACTAAGACTTAAATAAGTATATAGAGTTGGAGATAAGTCCGTAATCCCTAACTTCCAACCTTCTAGTAGGTCGTACTAGGAGTCTAAACGGGTGGTTGCTGTCGTGTATCGCTCGGTAGGAGGTGTCGAGTAATTGCTAATCTGTGCGTGCTCACTGATCAGTGTTCGTACTAACTTAATAGCACGAGTGAGTCAGATCTAGGGGCACGAAATACGTATAGTATCGTATGCTCTTTTAGATGATGGTGACTTTCGATTCTATTAAGGTAGACTACGTAGTCTATATACTGACGCGCCCCCCCCCCTAATTAGTCAGCACGTAGGTAGTTGGTGCACGAATGCGTAAATACGCATTCGTATACTAGGTGCTGTAATTATATAATAAGAACCTAACGGGGTTCCTAATAATAAAAGAATTTGGTAGAGATGCTTATAGAATACTATTTCAAGATTTAGTATATTAAGGGAACTAAAATTTTAAGAGTAGATGCACTTAGTAGAAAGGCTAAACTATAAAATAATAAGAAACTATTAGGAGTAATGCTACGCCGAGATAAGGATAGATTAATTAGGTATAATTACCCTAAGCTAGTAGCAACTTAAGAGGATAATAAACTAGAAAGAGTTTATAAGACACTAAGAGGCTTTTAAGTATAGAGAATCTTTAAAGTATAATTAGAGGAACAGTTAAAACATCTAGAAAAAGAAATACTATATAAGTATAGAGAAGCGAAGTATATCCTAAGAAGCATAGTAGAGCATTTTATAGAAGATTTCTATAAGGGATTAACTTAAGAATATAATAGAGCTATGGGCTTAGTGTTAAGACTCTAAGAGGAGTATATTATTAATAGAATTTAGGGCTTAGCGCGAAAAGTTATAAAGGAATATTTAGATTGCTAAAGAAATAAATTAATAAGGTATAAGCTATACGGAGGGCTATAACTTATTAAAATACTAAAAAGACTATAGGAGGTTATATTATGGGACTTTATTATTAAGTTACTAAAATTAAAAGATCCTATTACCAGATAAGATTATAACGCGATCTTAGTAATAGTAGATAAGCTTATAAAGTAGGGCTACTTTATAGTATATATAAAAGAAATCTTAGCGGAGGATATTGCTAGAATCTATATTAAAGAAGTGTTTATAAGACATGGAGCACTAAGTAAAATTATATTGGATAGAGATTTAAGATTTATAGTAGCATTTTAAGAGGTATTCTTAGCGGAGCAAAAAGTTTAAGTAGTAACTTCTACTATATATTATCCGTAGACAGACGGTTAAATAGAGAGACTAAATTAGACGCTAGAGCAGTATCTAAGATATTATGTTAACTATATACAGAATAATTGGGTATTGCTATTATTAGTTATATAGTTTATATATAATGCAACACTATAAGAAGGAATAGGCATATTACTATTTAAGGCAAATTATAGATATAAGCTAAGAATATCGTTGTTACTATAATAAGTAAAGAAAACGAGTAATATAGCTAAAGAAAGAATAAAGACGTTAATAAATCTTTATGTAGACTTTATGGAATTAGTAAAGAAAGTATAAAAGAGAATAAAAAGGTACTATAATGCTAAAGGACTAGATTTTAAGGAGGGAGATAAAGCATAGCTACTATACAAAATTTTTAAAAGTCGACGACTAAGTAAGAAGTTAGACTATGTTAGACTAGGACCTTTTAAAGTTATATAAAGGATTTTACTAGTTACGTTTAAGTTAAACCTATTAGCTAAAATAAAGATCTACCCTATATAGTATATTATAATACTAGAACTAGTATACGGGAATATTAAGATACTAGTTTATAAAGTAGATACGTACAGAGAATAAAAAAAGGATAAATAGTAAGTTTTAAAGATTATTAGTTATAAGGACGTTAATAATAAAATATAGTATAAAGTAAAGTAAATAGGCCATACTAAGATTACCTAGAAACTACTAGAGAATCTAAAAAACGCTATAGAAAAGGTACAGAAGTATTAAAAGAGATTAGGTTAGGCAGTATTAATAAAAAATAAGTTACCTAAGGGGGAACCTAAGAAGAGCAGTTGCTAAACTACTTAGATTTATTTCCTTCTTAGTTAGAAGAGAATCCGTTTTTTTATTACTAAGTTTTTATAAACATTATTCTACTAGTTTCTACTCCTTAAAACGGACCTTTTTACGAACTTTTTTAAGACGGATTAACTAAGTGGACGCCGCCAGATAAGACTTAAGGGCCCGTTACTAAGTATTAGCAGCCTCCCGTTTAGCATTCTAAGAATAGCGTAATTCCGCTAAAGCAATAAACAGTTTATTATTTAGCTATGTAGTAGTAAATTAAATATAAAACCCTAAGACAAATTAATTAGGGAACTAGACAACTATTAAAAGTAATAGGTTATATATATTTAGCATTAGAGACAGAGTAAACGTTATAAGATAAATAAATATTCGCTTTAGTACACTCTAAATAAAAGGATAGTTATTGCGAAAATAGGTTCGCTAACGTAATATAAACTAACCCCTCTTTTAAACAGCAAGAATATAAAGATGGTATAATCTTACTAAGAGATAATATTATAGCGATAGTGTGAGTATAATAAGCAGTTAAGGAAGAAGAAATTGCTTTAGATATAATAAGCAATAATATTAACTAAATTAATTAGATAGATATTATACCTTTAGTAAATAACCTAAAGATGCTAAGAATCTTTAAAAATAAAAATAGAGAGAAGGGAGATAGTGTTACGGACGCTTTAAGTATAATATTATAACTACTTAAAGAGGAGTTAGAAAAAGCTAGTTAGTTAATTTAAATATAGTCTAGAATAGAGCTAATAGAGTTATATAATAAGGAATAGTAACTAAGGTTATATAACGTAATCTATATAATTTATATAATTTATATAATCCGTAATAGAGTAGATAAAGCATATATATATTACGTATAAGAAGGATTTTATAGGAGTACGGTTATATATTTAAGGACCCTTAGTCCCTACCTAGATAGTTCCTTCCTTATAGTAATTCTTAGAATATAATTAGAGTTAATCTATTAGGCAACTACTCTACTAGTTATTATTACGTTATTGACTTTTTATTTACCTATATACCTAGCCTATTAATAAGTCTACCGTAGTTCCTGCTACAAGGCTTCGTTACATATATTCTTCCTTAGTTATTAAGTAAATAATAATAATATCAAAATATGCCATAATAAACTTATTAAGGTGTTCTTCTAATATACTATTAATTCGCTTCTAAAACGTTGCTAGTGCATTTATAAGTCTGAATTATATAACTAATAGCTTATATAGTCCCTCCTTTAACCTAAAGGCTGCCTTTTATTTATTGCTTTCCTTAATCCTAATCTAATAGTACGCCTATTTTAGATTTATCTTTATAAAGATTTATATATTACCTATCTGATCTTAGATTTCGCTAATTAAGGGTAAAAGATACCTATCCTTTCTGATAATACTATTTAACTATTTATAGTTAATATATAATCTAAGTTTTCTATTTTTCTTTAGTACGAATAGTACTAGATAACCTATTAATAACTATAATAGTTTAATATATCCCTTTTATAAAATTTCCTAGATAAACTCTTTAAGTGCTCTTAACTCTTCTTTAGTTAACTTATAGATTAAAAAGAACTTTAGACTTATTCCCAGTTCTAATTTTATTTTATAGTCCTATGCTATATACTCTAATAGCATTTTATTTTCTAGGCTCTATAGTTTTTTTGCTATACTTATAGTATCTCTTTAGTATATAGGATAACCCTTTCTCTGTTTCCTTATATATTGCTCTAACTTAATACTATACTAACTTAGTTATTATACGTCTCTTACGTTATATTAACCTAACCTATTACTTAATCAATTTTTAGATTATACTCCTATAACTAAGGCATCCCTAATAGTAGGATATTAAAAGATATTTTAATTTATCTTCCTTTAATAGTTATCTAAATAGGTCCTATTTTAAGATTAATAATACCTCCTCTATAGGTTATTAGATCTCCTAAAATTATAACTAGTAGGTAAGGATGCTCCTTCTATCTATAAGATAGTTCTATTTACTTAACTACTATTAGTAATATATAGTTTCTTATTACTTTACTATCTATTAGTGCTTTAAACTATTAATCTTACTAATTAACTTATAAGTTTAGGTATTATCCTTAAATCCCTTTAAGGGCCTAAGGCTCTATTACTAGTTCCCTCTAGTTTTATAGGCCTTTACTTTTCCTAACTATTAGCTACTTAATCCTTATATACTTAGCTTACTCTTTAGCTAATACCTAGTTCGCTTTTTATCCTTAATATACTATAAATATATATTCTCTAAGTATTTCCACTACTATTATTCGTCTAAGTATTTTTCCGTAAGGAATCTTTTTAGTTAAAGTATTAAATCTCCTAATCCCTAAACTTCTATTAGATGCTATCTATATATATACTTAGCATTTCTATATTATTGCTTATCTAGCGCCTAATATATTCTTATAGGGTACTTCTAAATTTTTTTTTTATAGATTTTTATATATATCGTATATATTATTTATATACGCAATTTATACTAATATATAATACGCTAAGTGCTTTAGGTTAACTCTTAGCTTATTTTTATTCTTAAGTTTAAACCTTTATCTAGCTAATCTAAACGCTAGTCTCTTATTTGTAGGTACTATAATTTACCTTTTACTTTTTTAGTCCTCTAATCTTTCCTCTAGATTTCTTAACATTATAATTAATGTTCCTTTAATATAACTTATACGTTTTTTTATAATTACTTAGTCTTAAATAACTCTTTTATCTAGCTATATATAAAAGTCTTCTTACTTATTATTATATTGCTGCCTATACTACTTTTAGTATAGCTCCGTAAGCGTATACAATCTATCTATAAGAAAATATCTTATTATTACTATATTATTACAACCTTTAGTATACCGTTCTTTAAATCTAGTTAGAACCCCTAAGTCCTCTTCTTATTCTAATTTTTTAAGCTACTTTACTCTTAGCGTGCCTACTCTTAGCCTATTAGTAATTCTTTATATAGGTACTCTAACCCTTAGTCTGCCTAGTGTTCTTAACCCTTAGTAGCCTTTTTATTCTTACTACGCTTTAATTTAATTCTTAAATCCTTTTTAGTCTTCTTTTAGTCTACATCTAGCTATAGGATCCTTTAGATCCGTAAACTTTATAATTTTAGTATTAGCTGTTTAACTCTAAGGCTAAATACTTTATTTACCTATTATGGGTACTCTTACTTACTTTTTAAAGTCTTAAGTCCCTAGGAATTCTCTCCCTATACTTATTTATATATTACTAAACCAAGCCACTGCTCTGCTCTATTGGCTATCGTCTATTATAGGTCCTTAAGCTTATCTTATCCCGTCTTAGGAATCTTAAGCATCTTTTATCTTATCTTAAGAATCTTAAGCCTTTAGCTTTTTGCCTTTATTAAGTACTAAAGTAGTTTACTATTTTACTTCTCTTATATTTTATAAAGTGATAAATATTATATCTAATAGAGTTTTAATCCCCATTATTAATCCTTTCTCTATAGTGGATTTAACTTCTACCTCTATTATAACATTTCTAAGGTTTATATACTCCTAGTAAACTACCTTTATTACCTTATTATTACTAAATATTTCGCCTATATTAAATTTATTATCCTTAATATCTAATTTATAAGATAGTTTATTAGTTCCTCTAAACTTTAATAATTTTAGCTCCTATAGCTAATAGCTTGCGCCATACTAAACGTCTTTATAAATTTAGTAAGTATTATTATAATAAAGCGCAAAACTTTTAATTAAATACTCTTCGGTTCCTTATAGTACACTATTATCTCTCTATATGTGTATATTATCTACTAGTCTAGTTCCCCTTATTATATAGTTTCTCTAATTATCTTTATGGTCTTTAGTGAAATAACCTTATTTTCTATAATTTATATAAGCTCCTTCTTTAAACTATTTTTCTTATTATAGAGTCCGCCTAAATATCTTTTGCTGCTAAGATCCCTAGTTTAGCCTTTACTTCTTAAACCTTTAATTACTTAAACCTTGTCCTCTGGGTTTCTATAGTTGTTTACTTCTATCCCTTAGCACGTTGATTTGGGTCTGTAGGTTATCGATAAGAGCTAGCCAATAGAATTAATAAGATTAAAGCTCCATGACTATACGCGTACTTTTAATTCTAGTGTTCGCGTACCGGCTACTTTGTCTACGGACCCTAACGTGCTAAGAGATACTCTTTAGTACTGCTTAGGTCTATTAGCTCTAGCTCGCTATTCTATAATTTCTAACTTAGTTAATGCGTGCTTTACGCCTTATATAACTATAAAACTCTATCCTAACCTTTTTTAGCCTGCTCCCTTTAATAAATCCTATTATTAATCTTAATTGCTTAGTTAATTAGTTCCCTTAGGGTATCCGCATCTTCTATTAGGATAATTACGTCCTAGATTTTTACCTTAAGTCCCTGTTTATACTATACTATAAGCGCCCTATTTATTATAGGACACTACTATAACACCTTATATACGTCTATATATTTCCACTAACTTAGTAACTAAAGACCAACTATAAGACTGTAATTTGCCGCAATCTATAGCAATCTAATAGCAATTTGCCGTATTCTGCTATATTCTACTAAGTTCTACTAAGTTCTACTAAGTTCTGCTAGGACTACTACCTAAATCCTATTCTGCTCTATATATATATTAACTAAGCAATTAAGTCCATAATATGTACCTTTTCTTCCTATTTTTTTTTACCTTTTTTCCTTATATAACGTTTAATTTTATTACACAGTTTATATACATAGCTTAATAATATCTACTTTACTATATATTATCGTCGCTTATACTTACTCCGTAATACTATATTATATTAACTTTATAGACTACCTCTAAAATATAGAACGACCCTAAAACCCCTATAATAGCCACTAGTATTATATCTAAACTCTAAAAATAACTAGTAAAGATATAAAAGTCTTTTATAGACGCCCTTATATAAAACTAAGCCACTTTAAATTATTAATAAGCTAAATAAGAAGCACGACACCGGCACCTAATTAAAAACCTCCAAGAAGAAATCCGTACTCTTAAAATACCTATATTAGGGCCTTAAGACCGAATACTATCCCTAGAGATAAATATATAGAACGTAAGCCCTAAACCTATAATAGCTATTTACCCTAAACCGGCTACTATACTATAACAATCTAAATAATTACCTGACCCTCTAGTATTTACTAGTAAACTATAAGGCACATTACTAGGGTATATGGTAGGGAGTAGGTAAGCCAAGTATAAGTTATAAGGAGAGTTGATGGAAGAGGACGATATAGTAATAAGGGTAGGCAATAGCCTAAGTATAGAGAGAGACGAACTAATAAGGAGAGAAGGGCTATAAGCCTAAGGTGCTTATAAGGAGGTACTAAGGGCTAGCTAAAGGCTAGCTTTAGCGACCCCTAAAAGCCCCTAAGTAATACAGCCAAGTAAGGGCCAAAATAACCCTTATATAAACAGTAAGAGCTCTAATTATTCCTAAGCTAGCTTAAGTATAAGCTAATTAGTAATGCTAACTATTACCTAACTAAAGCTAACTAACTTTACTACGCCCTAAGTTAACTAGGAGAAGAGGTAGCTAACCTTATTAAACCCCTCTAACTAAACTTAGTATAAAGCCTAGTTATACTTCTTAAAGCTATATACAGGGATCTAAACCGCTAAGCTACTGCTTAGAGAAAGATAACTATATAGCTTAAGGAACGAAGAGTTTCCTAGTATACTTCTCCAAATTTAATCATTACGCAAAGGAAACTGGCTAGAATAACTCTGCACTAGTTAATAGCCTTATTAAATCTTTAAGCCCTAAACTGAAAACCTTCCTAATAGGCGTAGACCTACTAGGAGCTCTTAATATATACATAAACGCTATTAATAAATGGTATAATAATATACTACGCCTAATACCGAAACATGCTCCTTAATATAATATAATAGCCCTATAAACGTCCACTAAGTTATCTTAGAAAAAAGCTTCACCACACATGCAACCTTACCAAAAGGTAGCGCCACACTCCAAAACTTACGCATACCCATCTTACTATTAAAAACAATCGATTTTCTAACTTTCAAGACCTAATTCCTACTGCCTAGCGAGCTAGAGGTGGATTTATTTATCGTTTTACCCCCTCTTCCCAACAGAAATTTTTCTCTAAGGGTGGCCTTAGCTTATAAGCGAGGCATGGACAGGAATACTAAAACTACTACTACTACTACTAATACCAAAACTACAAAATAGGGGCTAGTTTCTCTACTACCTCTTAGCCTAATCTCCCCAGAAATCTTCTAGTAGGATTAATAAGGAGAAAAGGGTATAAGGATAGTAAAAACTAGGAAAACCCCCTTATAAGACACAAAATGCCAAGGCCCAGTAGGCCTAAAAAGAAACCTCCTATAGAAATAAGTGATAATAAGTCTATATCTACATTCACTTTTTCTAACCCTTCTTCTTCTCCTGGCCTATTTGGGACAGGAGAAAAAAGAGAACATCCTTAGTCTTTTACTGAAAAAGAAAACCAAAAACCTATAAAAAAGACAACTAAAATAAGGACTTTTACGGCTGGTATACCTAGTATATCTTTCTCTCCCCTTTCTCCAGAACAACACCTATAAAAGGCTCTAGATAGCCTAACCCAGGCCTATAAAGGGCTAAAAGAAGAAGAAAAAGAAGAAGATAAAAAGGAACAAGTTAAACAGCTAGAGGACTATATACGTAGTATCCTAGCAGGAGAAAACCCCTTTATAAAAGGAAAAGAAAAAGAAAAGATAAAAGATGTCCTAAAAGGACTAGTCGAAGAAGTAAGAGCTCTCCGTAAGGAGGTAGCCCCTACTAAAAAAACCTACGTAAAGAGGCTAAAGAAGGACCTCCCTACTTCGTCCTCTCTACCCTCCTCATCACTACTATTTCCTACTCCTTTTACTTCTACTAGAAGTAAGAAAAAGCAGCTATAAGAAAGAAAGCTAGTCCTAATTANNGACCAAAAGGACNAACCTNTAGATACCTTCTCTATACGAAACAAAGTTAATTAACTATTTACATTAAAACTGCAAGTAGAAAAACCTGTTTTAGCATCTATAGCTAGAACTAAGGGAAAACAAAATATCCTCCTTACGACTACGGAAGAGTATAATGCGGATTTCCTAGTTAAATATAAGGAAATCTAGCATAACTGCTTTACCTTTTAAAGAGAACAAAAACTAGAACCATGGATTTAAATTATAGTCTATAGGGTTCCTACCCTACCTTTCCTAGGAGAAGGAGGCTCTAAGCTTCTAAAAGAAGAAATTAAGACCTTTAATCCTATAAGGATACAAGGACTACCTAAATAGATCTTATTTAGTATAAAAAGACACAATCTATAGACTAGATTTGGCTCTATAGTTTTTACTATAGAGAATGAAGAAAAAAGATAAGAAATCCTTAAGTAAAAAGAGATATTAATTGCAGGTACAGCTACTAAGGTAGTAAAATACCTCAAAGTCTCTCCTACTACGCAATGTACGAGCTGCCAAAAATTTGGCCATATAGGAGATAGGTGCTCTACTAGGGCCTATAGATACTGTGCAGCTGCATATTTATCTAAAGACTATTCCTGTTCTACCTGTATAATAACAGGCAGGCCTTGCCAGCATACCACCCCTCTTTGCATTAATTGTAAAGAAAAACACTTTGCTAATAGTAAAGACTGCGAGACTCTTAAAGCTGCTAAACTAGTACGCGAAGAAGATTCTATGGAAGAATAAAACAGATAGGATTCTAGAAGGGGGTAACTCCTACTAGGCTCTTAAAACGATATTAGAGAGCAAAAGGACAGAAATAAATTGCAAAAGGACAGGGACAGGGGTTAGGATTTCTTATAGTTTTTCTTACCATTTTCTCATTCCCTAGTAGTTGTAGTATCTTAGTATTTTACTAGGAAACTATAAACTCCTAATTTAGGGGTTTATAAACTACTAGGACATAGCTACTAGTACATATTAAGCTGCCTAGAAAGGATTTATGTATATAGAACTATAGCGCCATAGCCCAAGGCTACATGCGTAGTATTGTACGTAGTATAATACAATGGATAAAAATTAAAAAAAAGTTATCTTAGCTTAAGCACCCTAACGCTATAGATATTAACACTAGGACCCTAGAATATACCCCACCAGGGTCCTTTAAATTAAAACAACGTATTAAGCTAGGCCTCTACTTTAAATATAAAAGTAACTCCTACCTCTTTAACTACTACTCCGTCCCTATACCTAAATACAATTTATAAATCGCTAATACTATTACGGAGTAAGTATAAGCGGCGATAATATATAACAAGGTAGATATTATTAAGCTATGTATATAAACTGTATAAGAAGTCAAGACGTTATATAAGGAAAGAAGGCAGGAAAACGGGGAGAAAGTGTATATATTGTTAGCTTAGTTGCTTAGTTAATACGTGCATAGAGTAGAATAGGATTTAGATAGTGGTCCTGGCAGAACTTAGTAGGATTTAGTAGAACTTAGCGGAATATAGTAGAATATAGCAGATTGCCATTAGATTGCCATAAATTGCCATTTTATAGTTAGTCTTTAGTTACTAAGTTAGTAGAAATAGGTAGATATGTATAAGGTATTACGGGGGTGTCCTATAATAGTACCCCCCCTTTAAACCTAAGCTTCTGCGAGATAGGGCTATAGTAGTTCTAAATAGAGTTTGTAAAAGTCTTCTGTGGCTTATATAAGTCCTATAAAGTTAATAGGTTCCCATAAGGGCTTAATAAAGCCTCTCTATTTTATAAGATATATATATTAACGTTTCCGTTTATTATACTTAATATTATTAATTCTTTTAATAAAGTACTTGTTTTTATTACCCACTTTAACTAATAGGGGAGAGTCTTATATCTATCTGGGTAGGGCGTTTAATGCGGGAGTAGTAGGGTAGAGGACTAACGTGTAGAATATAGGGTGGATTTTAACCGTATTAGGGAGCTTTAGTTAGTAGGTATAGGAGGAGATAACCTTCTTAACCTTATAAGGGCCAGCGTTCTTTTAATTAAGCTTCTTAGTAGGTCGTTTTATATTTAAATTTCTTATATTTAGCTAGATAAAGTTACTAATTTAATAGGCTGGTGGTAGGGTTTATTTCTTATTTGCTGCGGCTTTATAGGCAGATTAAGCCTATATTATTTCGTTAGTAAGGAACTATTATAGTTCCTCCATCTTCTCTACGAATTTATATACTTCTATAATTTATAAGGCGTGACGAGCAGGGTAAGGAACATTACTAAAGGGTTTAAAACCTATTTATAGATATTGGCCGTAGTTGGCTAAGAATGGGGAGACCTTTATAGTTTCTAAGATAGAATTATTTATAGTAAACTTAGTAAATATAAGCTAGTTAATCTAGTTATTTTATAAATATAACTTATATATCCAAATATACTATTCCATTATAGCGTTTATATATTCCATTTAACTATCTATTTCCGGGTAGTATACTATAGATAGTAGTGCTTTAATGCGGAGTTAGGTAGTTAGTTCTTTTTAAAATATAAAGATAAACTAGCTACCTTTATTGGAGATAATCGTTTTGGGGAGTCCGTAGAGTTTCTATATATAATCTAGGAATAGTTAGGCGACGGTAGGTGTTAATATATTAGGGTAGGCGATTAAGTATCTTATCTTAGATAGTTAGTCTATAACTACTATAATATTTATATAGCCCTTACTTACGGGGAGGTTAATAATAAAGTTAATTAAGACGTCCTTCTATCTTTAGTTTAGAATAGGTAGTAGCTTTAGAGGGCCGTTATATATCTTATATAAAGCTTTAGCTTATTAATAGATATAACAGCTAAAGATATACCTTTATATTATATTATGCATATTCGGCTAGTAATACTCCCGTTAAAGTAGCTTTAGGGTTTTTCCTTAGCCTGGGTAGCCGGCTACTAGTAAGTTATATACGTGTTTAAGGAGCTTAAGCTTAAGTTTATTATAATTAGGGATAACTAGACGGTTCTAGTAATATAAGCGGTTTTTATAAGCTTTATATTTATTTAGAGAGATCTTTTTAAAGCGTTTAACGCTATCTTAAATTAGCTTAAGAGTCTCTTAAATAAACTCGTTATTTAGGTATTTATTAATTATAATCTGTTCAATTAATTAATTAGTTATTTTAAGGACTTATACTATAAGATCTTTAGTAGAAGGGTTAAATAGTTTAGAATAAAGTAGGGTCTAATTTTGGTAAGAATGTGCCTTTTTTAGTACTAGCGCGTCTTATAAGCGTTAGGTTAAGGTATTAGGCTTCTAGCCTTAAACGCCTAAGCGGTATATAATTAAGAATTAGAAATAAAATAGGTATTCTAACTAGCGGGCCTAATAGTAGCTTAGCTATTTTGTGGTTATAAAGTACTGTAGGTTTTTATAATCGCTAAGGACCTTAATTAGAAATCTAGCGCCTTCTAGTTTAGGTCGCCATTGCTTAAAGTATCTAATAATAGCTAGTAATTCCTTATTGTAAATCTTATAGTTATATTCGGCTAGGCTTAGTTATTTTAAGTAGTATACTATAGGGTATAATACTCCCTCTTTATTATATTCAGACAGGATGCCTTTAGTAATATAATTAGATAAGTCAGCTTCTATAATACTTATTTGGTTTAGGTTAAAGTATTAAAGTATAGGCGGGGTAGTAAATATAACCTTTAGATGAGTAAAGGCCTTCTTGCATTCCTTATTAAAGATAAAGGTTTATCCTTTTAGGTTAAAGCTATAAGGGGTAAGACTAGGGCAGAGAAGTTATTAATAAACTATTAGTAGAAATTAGCAAATTCTATAAAGGCTCTTACGTTCTTAACGTTCTTAGGTTCTTACTAGTTTATAATTACTTTAATTTTCTTTAGGTTTATTTATATACCATTTATAAAATAAGAAGCCTAAGGTATAGGACTTCTATCTTATAAAACTTATATTTATCTATATCTAATTATAAACTAGCTCTATATAGGGCTTATAAAATAAAGTTAATATATTTCTAATATTTGGTTAGGTTATTTCTATATATTAAAATATCGTTAATATAAGTAGTATAAAAGATATCTAAGTAGGGGCGTAGGGTGTTATTTATGTAATGTTAAAACGAGCTTAGGGTATTTGCGAGGCCAAATGGCGTTACTAAGTATTTAAATAATCTATACCAAGTACAAAATATAGTAAGCTATTTATCTCCCTTTACTATACGGAGGCGGTTAAATGTAGAGATAATATTAAGCTTTATATAGTAGCGAGCCTTACTTAATTGGTTTAGTATCTCCTATATTAACAGCATTAGGTATTAGTTCTTAATAGTAACGGCGTTAAAAGCTTAGTAGTCTATATAGAAGCGTAGTCCGCTACCTAGTTTCTTAATAAAGATTACTAATACGGCTATAGGTAAAGAGCTTACTCTAATAAATCCTTTACTTAGGTTCTCGTTTAGATACTTCTATAGTACTTAGAGTTTATTTTAAGATATCCTATATAGGGGTCTAAATCTAGGCTACTTTTCTTCTTCTAGTATAATCTTATAGTCGTATAATTAGTGTTCCGGTAGCTTATTGGCTTTCTTTTATAAAAATACCTTTAGGCGGTTATAGTATTTTACTAGTACCTTTATAGTAGGGTTGGTGTACTTCTTTAGTGCTAAGGCTTTCTTAATATTAGCTATAGTAACAGCGAAGATCGTATATTTGGGTTTCTTGGTAAGTTACGCTAGTAGGGTAGCTCTAATTATATGAATATCTAGGGCGTTAAGCGGGCTTTAGTTATTTATAGTTTCTTATATAGTTCCTTACTTACTTTTAGGTTTAATATTAGGTACGGAGTTAGTGTTAGATTTAGGTTTAGGTTCTTTAAGTATACTCTTTATAGTAAAGTACTAATCCTTTTAGTATTTTTATGTGGTAAGCTTAAGCTTTTACTTAGTTTAGGGCAGTATAGTACTTAGGATCTATTTGTAGGGTTTAGTAAAGTTTTTAGATCCTTAGTAGATATTAGTAGAAATCTTACGTTAGTGAAATTTGGTGGAATTCCTAGGTTAGTAAAATTTAGTAAATTCCTTAAGCGCGGGGTAGATATTAGTTAAAATCTTAGGCTAATAGATTTTAGTGGATTTTCTAAATTTTAGTTTAGGCTTAGGACGGTATATTATAAGGCACTTCTACTTATAACAGGAGGCGGTAAATAAAAGCTTAAGGTTGTTTTAATTAATAGTTACTTTATATAGCTTTATTTAGGGTTATTTAATAATTACTAGGTAACCTAATATAGTAATAAAGAGCTTAATTAGTTCTTTATGGTTTAGGTATTAAAGTCTTAGGTATATTACGTGGGTAATTTAACCTAAGACTGTGTATTTGCTATTAAATCCAAATACGTTAATATGCTAGTTAAGGGGGGTTAGAGTAAAACTATTATCTTATATAAAGATCTTATTAATAAATCCTATACTACTAGCTCCTATATTAATTAGGACTTAAGTATTAGCCTATTAATTATTCTGCTAAAGATAATAGTTAATAGTTATACTATAATCCTAAGAGTTAAAGTTTATAATATCTAAAGCATTTAATAAGATCCTAAGGCGGAGCTATTCTAGAGAGCAACTTAACTTTAAAATATACCTTTTAGTAGTAAGCGGGAAGGGGTTCTTATATAATATTAGTTGTAGCTTCGCCCTTATAAGTAGTGCTTACTAAATATAGGGCTAGAACTAGTGTAGAAGGGTATAACTTTTCTAAGATAGGAAAGTCTTAGTGCTATCTGTCAGTTGGTCGGTTAGTCTATTAGTCGGTCACAATCAGTTAGAATTAAGCAGTAAGAAGAGAAAGAAAAGAGTGTATTAAAGGAAAGTTGTGTGTCTATTAGTGTCGCCTAAGTTATTAAAAACTCTAAGGGCTTTAGACCGACCTATATAACTATAGAAGGCCTAGGCTCTCCTAAAGCTACGCCCAATCTAGATATTAAATCTAGGGGGCCAAATCACACCATTACATACCTCCCCTACCTAAGTCGTTGTCCCCTAACGACTTCCAAAACTCTAAAACTCCTTATCTTCGAAACAAAGGCGCGGTAGGTAATTGCATGCGTTCCTTGCCCTTACTATAAACCCGAGATAGTAAATAAGGAGACTCCGTTCTAGTTAAACGAGACCGTTCTTATCCGCCTAGCTAAGCAGTATAAGATATATTAGACTAGCGGCTCTTAGATAATATAGCTCTTTCGCATCCTTCTACTTGCTCGGTTCTATCCCACAATTCTTTAGGTAACTCCGCATAACTCTGTCCTTCTGCAACAATTAGGGGTACTCTACTTAGATCTACTATAATAGTTAAAGAATTGATTCTATTATTAATGTAGTAAAAGTATAAGCGGCTATTAAAGCGCCGCATTTTAGTTACACGCATAAGCTAAAACGTATCCTTATAGTTTTTAACGGCCTTTAGATAATAGGAGTGCATCTATTTTATGACTTCATTCCCGTTACCAGTAAGAAGAAGATTACGATCTTAGATTACTACTAGAGAATCCTATTATCGTTTACTAAGAAGGGCGTTAGATAGAGCGCTGGCAGCTATAAGCTTAACTACTGCAGAGAAGTGATATAAAATTACGCTATAGAGATTAGCATATCTAGACGGCGTATAGGGCGGCGCTCTTAAGTCTTGGTACGCATCTACCAACTCTACCTAAGTACCTCCTTTAGCGACCTTAAGGTTATTATAATCGTCCTAAATACCAATAAACTATAGCAGCATTATTTGCCGAGTTCTAGTTAAAGGTCCTTTCGCTCTATAAGGAAGGTAAGGCATAGTTATACGTATATCTCCTTTCTTATATAGCTGAGCTACCTAGTCGGTCGTATACTTTTCTACATCTTTAGTGGTCCAGTCTTAGTTAGAGATCTTATAAACGAATCCGTCGCCCTTAGTCGATCCTTACGCCTTAAGATTCTTTTACTATAATTCTAGGTAGTAATATATGCCGGGTAGGATAATTATATAGTTATCCTTAGTCTTATTATCTAGAGAAACGCTTCCTTAAATTATATCGGCACCGCGTCTACTTTTAAAGAGCGAGGGAATATTAACGTTAATATGGCGAAAAGCTATAGAGTCTCCTTTAACCGCGAATTTCGCATAATAAGGGTAGAAAATAAGTTACTACCAGCTATTAGGTCTAAAAGCGCAATAGAGATAATAATACTAAGGGTCTTGTCTTATTAGCTATTGGTAGAGACTATAGACCATCATTCTTAACCAGCTATAATTTAGCCGCCTATTAATTAGACGCTAATAGTGGCGGTATATACGCATTTCCTTATTAATTATCGCCGAGATATTAAAATCCTACTACCATCCAAACACGTTAAAAATTATAGATCCTTCTCACTGCCACACTTCTTAGTCTTTTAGTAACATTATCTAATTAAGCAAAGCCTCTTTATTATATAAAAACCTTGGCGCTAAGTTATAAATGAACTTATACGGTTTTAAGGAGTTAGACAAAACTAGAGGTCTATAAGCCTTTCTAAACCAAGAGTACGTAGTAGGATCGGTCTTTATAGTGCTAAGGTGGTTATAAGCGTAATATATTAAACGGAGCCTGTAATATAGTGCGGTATAGTTTAGACCCTTTATCGCCAAACCTATACGTCCTCCTATAGCTTGCGTATATATCTAGCAGACCTTATATATCTCTAGATTAAAACTAGCTGCCCTATACTAACTACGCAAGAGCTTTATAACCTTAGTTGGTTTAATTTTAGTAGTTCGGTTTAGAGACGTCTTAAGATAAGCGGGTATATTATCCTTACAGTTATATCCTTGTTTTACGCGTAGTATCGCTATAGTATCTACGGCCTCCTTAATATACTCCTTATTATCTCCTAGCTTAATAACGTTTTTATTAAATATTAACTCTACTCCTAGCCCTCCTACTTCTAGGTAAGTAATCGCCAGCCCTCTTTTTAGATTCCTTCTTAATAAAGATACTAGCAGCCGTAGGGGCGAGCTAACTAGCGTTCTAGCTATAAGAATGCTCTTATTTATAGATAATAAAGGTAAGTTAACTAATATAGGTGATCCTTATTAGGACGGACTTGGTATAATACTAACGCCTCCTCTTTAAACAGGTGTTAATAGCTAAAAGGCTAAGGGATTTATTACGTTAGAAGTATACCATAAATATATTTATAGTATAAGAGCTAAGCTTTCTCCTACTTATCTAATTCCGATATTAGTAACCTCTAGTCCTATAGTAGCCAGTCTCCTACTCCTTAGCGGTAGGTCCTTATTTAGAACAAGGAAGCCAGTTAAGTATCTTCTTAAACTATACTTATTTACCACCTAGTCTAATATTGCCCTTCCTAATATCTTAGACGCAAGCGTAAAATCGGTTAGCTATAGTTGAGTAGTATTCTTAATACCGCGTCTTAGATATTTAAGCCTATTAACTAGAGCTTTATTAACTCTTACTATAACTTTAGGAAGTAGGTAGATTGTAAACTTTTAGATAGCGGAGAGGAAGTTATAGAAGACTGCGTATTTTAGCGGTCTATTAAGAATATCTTATCTCTAGGCCTTTTGGATGGTTTCTCTAGCTTTATTATATTAGTTTCTTTAATCTTTAGCCATTTTGCTAACATTAGAGATATCCTTAAAGATTAATATAAATGCGTCCTTTCCTAGAGATACTTGTAGTCCGTTATCTTAGTTAATAAAATTAACTACTATACTAGCAGCATCTGCGTAGTTTTCTTGTAAGAGCAAAATCTTGTTATAGACTTGGATAAGCACTACTTAACGCCAATTAACTGTAAAGCCTCTAACTTCCGCTAGGATATTACTAATCTATTACTTAGCTCCTTTATAGAGGACTAGTAGTCTACTAGATAAAGACATAATAAGCATATTATTGTTCTTAATTCTACCTAGTTTCTGCTTTAGTTAATTATAATTATCTCTAAGGTTTATTAAGGGCGAAAAGATAAAGTTTTAAATAGGGTTTCTTAATCTAAATGGTCTACTAAATCTAGGTAGTGGTATAAAGTTTTACCGGCTCTAATCGTTAAATAGACCAATTATGATTTTCTATGCCCGGCATGGAAAATCGCTATTGGTTTAGTGAAGGCGGTAAGCGGAACTAATATCTTTGTAGTAAATAATACTAAATAGTTATACGCAAACATTCTTCTGCCTTTACTACACTGTTAATATATATTGGATTTCTATAACTAAAAGGCAGGCGTAATAGAAAGAGCTTTAGGAAATATAGCGAATAAACGGATAGACTACACGGCTGTTATCTATGTCCCCTTCCCCGCCTTAGAACTTAACTATCCCTTAATTAAATGTTTTGTACTTAGTTCTATTAAATAATCTTTTTAGAATGCGTACTTCTTAAGCTACGCGGCGTTATAATACTGGTAGATCTTATATAGCGTCTTCTTTAGGTTCTAGCTCTGCTATTATTTCTTATAGCATAGTTCCGCCTAACTAGTTAGGCCTATCCTCCTGGCGGACTTTAGATATCTATTATTAATAAAACCTCTTTAATCTATTCCCTAAAGTTTAATCGCGGAATAGCGTGCCGTTAAGATCCTTAATTAAGTACCATCCTTTATGGGGGTAACTCTTACGAATACGGAACGGGCCTAGCCATTTTGGATCTAACTTATAACTACTAGAATAATCTTATTTAAGCTGCGTGTTATAAAGTATAACTATATCTCTGACCTTAAATCCATCCTAGTAAATGCGATAAGTGTCGTTAAAATACTCCTTATTTACTACCCTTAGTCGTCTTATACGCGCGATAGCCTCTTGTATATCCGCGTCTCTTTAGTTAAACTGTTTTATATAAAGTGCTAGCAGCTCTATAGTGGTCCGGACTATTTACTAGGGTAGCGTTTACTAGGTAGGTATATAGAGTTTAATAAAAAGGATATGCTTATACCTGTATATAACTTTTGCTAGTGTTATTCCTATAGACCGCTTAATAGTTGTTCTATCTACCTATAAAACGGTATAAAGATTATTTAGCTATAAGCTATCCATCTTTGCTAAAGCGTCTATTATAGGCTTATGACCTCGCTTTATAAAGCCTTACCCCTGCGGGTAATATACGGAAGCTATAACCCTTTTAATGTTGTAGAGTTCTGCAAGCGCAGCGGTAATATTAGTATTCTCTCCTCTACCGTTTATAGAGAGCTGTTTAAATACTCCCTATTAGCAGATAACGTCTTTATAGAGGAACTTTGCTATACTTTTCGCATCCTTATTTCTAAGGGCCCTAGCTTCTACCTATCTAGACATATATTCTCAAGCAATAGCTAGGTATTAAAAGCCGAGACGGTTTAGTAGCATAAATATAATGTTTACCAATACTCGTTGCCACAAGGTAGACTCCTATGTAGGGTATATTACTTCTTCTTCCTATCCTAACTGTTGCTCCTAGCACTATAAGCACGACTTAATATACTACGATATCTAATCCTATAGCTCTAGCCACTAATACTAATTTAAGACCCTCTAATATGTCCCCTTTTATCTGTAAGATCCACTTCGATTATAAAGGCTTTTAATAATCTCCCGCTAAGCGTCCTTATTATTAACTACCCTTTATATCGGCATATTTTTTTAACTATTAGTGGAAGAGCTATTAATTACGCACTAGGAACTTTAGCGTATGTTATTTAAACCTTTTAAACTCTTTAGTATTTATCTCTTCTAGACGCTATAAGGTTACTAGCTATTTTATAATTCTCTAAGATTCCTCTAAATATAAGTCTTTTAATAGTAGGCCTGCTTCCATTTCAAGAGGACTAGCTATATACTCTAAGGCACTTAGCTTATAGTTAATGAACTCTTTAATATCCTCAGTTGGCTTATTAGGTCGTTTGCTATTAGGTAGCCGTCGCGAAAGTCTGTTAGCTAGGCTATTCTTCTTTCCTAGCACATGTCTAATATTAAAGTCCTATAGCTAGATCTATGCTAGCCATCTTATTATTAAGGCTCTGGGTAAATTAGTGGTAGTATAATTTAGTTATATAACTAAGGTATTCGCATCCGTCTTAACTATAAAGTAAACGCCGTATAAATATACGTGATACTTCTTTAATATATATAGCAATGCCTAATACTTAAGCTTTCCTAAGTTATATTTCTGCTCTGCTTAAGACTAGATGCCGCTCTTATATTAATATAGGTGGCGATAACCTTGTACGTCTAGCTATATAAGGCCGCATCCCTACCCGTTCTTATATCCGTTAACGGCGAGAATAATTAACTTAGCCCCCTTACTATAATCTAGTTGAACTAATGTAGGTACAGTAGTAATTGTATACTTTAGAGTCTTTATAGCGGCAATCTGCTCTATACTTTATATAAACGGAACATTAACTTGTAGCAGTTAGAAGATTGGCTCTGCCTTAATTATAAAGTCTTTTACCTATATTCGGTAATATATAATAACTCTTAAGAACGCTCGGGCCGATATAATATCTTTATAGTCTTTTTAGTAAATAATCTTTGCGACCTTTAACTCTTCCGGATATTATTCTTTTTCATTATAGCGGTAGCTAACTACTATAATCTTGTCTTTATAGAAATAAGACTTTACGCCTAAGATTATATACCTAGCTCGTTCTAAATCTATAAGCACTCTGTCTAGCTATACAATATATTTTAGAATGTATCTACGCATACCTAGAAGGCTTTCCTCCCCATTATATACTATCTGTGGGCCTTTTACTATAATATTATCTAGAAATGGTAGGGTATAGTGTGGGATATGTCGTTTTAAGATCTTAGTAATTATCCGCACAAACTAGGCTATGGAATTTGTGCCTTTTATAGGTACTGTTATTTATTATAAAAGTCTTAGAGGTGTTATAAAGGCCGTTAGGTTCCTGCTTTCTATATTAAGCTCTAATTAGTTATAGTTAGAGAAGAAGTCTACTAGAGATATAACCTTATACCCCGTAAACTCCTTAGAAAACTCGTTAGCGTGTAGTAGTAGATTTACGTCCCTAATAGTTACTCGGTTGATATTTATTGCCACGTTAATTAGTTAGTACTTATTGCGTTCCTTCTTACTTATAAGAAATTATAGATTCCTATATAGGCTTTTATAATATTTTAGAGTCCCTTAAGCTAGTCGTTCTTATAATATATTTATCACTTCTCCTTATAGGGCCCTAGGTACTAGAAAGTTTGGTACTTACTATACTTTATACAGCATGGTTTTAATCTTTAGTAGTAGGGTTATGTCTCTACTAACGCGACCTATCTTAGAGAACTCCTATACTAGAGCCTCTTCTTAGTTAAACAATATGGCCTTAAGGATCTCTCGTTCTCTTAGCTAAATGTCTCCTACAATTATACACTCTAATTATTCTAGCTTTAGTTATGTACTGTAGGCCAGCTTAGTGTATTACGGCTTAAGAAAATAATTATATGGACTAAGAGGTAATCCTTAGATAGACGCCCTCTGTTAACGCAAGGCTACCTCTCGCCATTCTATTATACCTCCTATAACTGTTCCATCTGGTGCCGATAAATTAACTAGGTAGACTTTGTCTGCCTTCCGTTTATACCCAGTTGCTATATTTATGGCGTTTAGTTAGGCCTTACTCTAGTAGCTTTCTATTTACATTATAAATAAATCCGTTGTTTTTAACATTTAATATATAAGGGACTTAGCCTTTACTTTAAATACTAGCTTCTAATTCTTCCTTAAGTATTTCTTTAGGACTTCCTTTAACGTCTTACTATTAAGCTCTCTCTATTTAATATTATATTCCTTTTTCTGCTAATAGTTCTATCCGGCGGATATTTAAAATAGTAAACGTCCGTACTAGAGCTATACCTTATTTCCCTTTTCTTTATTCTTAACATTCTCCTTATCCTAATACGCTGGGTTATAAGTAACCCCGAATGCGATCCTAGCGGTTATACTAGCTATATATTTCCTAAACTGTTTTCTATACTAATACCTTTATCTAGTTTAAAGAACATTACATCCTTATAGGACGTTAAGAACCTTATTTTAACTCTGCTATCTTTTAATTAAATAATACAAGATACTTAACCTGTTATAGTTTGTTTTGTTACTAGTCTAGCCCTTACCGACTATAGCTTACTAAGTATTACCTTATATAATATTTTCCCTATAGTAATAAACGTTGTAGATATTAAGACGTTACCTATTACTATAGGGACCGTATATACTAGCCTAATAAACTTAGACTAAGTTCTATTTATAGACGTTAGATGCGCGCCTTATAACTATAAAGGCAGACTTAATATTAGCAGGCCGTGTTATAGGGCTATGCTTTCCTTAATAAGGTTAAGCTTAGCTTTAGAGTCTATTAAGCATTTAGCCCTTCTATCTCCTATCTGCGCTTCTACCTTTGGGCACCGCCTTTAAAACTAGATAAATCCTACTTCTCATTCAATCTGGTCCATTTCAGCAGTTATTAGGCCGGCTTGATTAGCATAGAACGTTAGGTATACTAACAACACAGATACCTTAACGTCCTCCTACTTCTATTGGTAAGGCTCCGCAAGGGGTAGCGGAAGAGGCTTAAAGAATAGCCTTATAACCTTAGGTATGTATATAAGGCAGTTACTAATAGTAACTTTAATAGTTTTTGACAAGATCTTATCTGCCATTACTATTAGGCTTAGGACGTTTCCTTTTAGTATATCTATTATCCTAACTAGCTTTAGTTATAATGCTTTAGCTATTGTCGTTATATCCATTATTTACTTCGTCTATCTTAGCTATTTAGTATAGTTTGTTTTATTAACCTTATTACTACTTAACGGTAGTAGAGGAGCCTACTGCTGGGGCCGTAGTGCGATTTGGATATGTCCTCCTGGTTGTACATTTTAAACTATTACTTGTCGCGGACTAGACAGTTTTAGAGGCTATTTCGTCACCCTTACTTCCCCTTATAGTCTCCTAAGATTATATACCTGTGGCGTTGGCTATAACTAGGTTGCGGCCCCTACTAAATTAACGTATATTAACTCTACTTGGTATATATCTTCCTAGGACTTACTAAGTTCCTTTTTACTTTTAGCGTTACTACCCTCTATAAGCTTTACGGAAGCTGCCTTTAGTTAAACACCTATTGCTAGCGCATTAGGATTAATATTCGCGTTCTGCCTTAGCTAGTCTTTAAGAAACTAGATCTATTTATTGCTTAGCAAATATAGAATTATATTTCCTGGGCGCTTATATATTCTAGCGTATATTTGGTTGTTTTTATTTATATATAGGAAACCATAATAAACTAACTCTTAAAGCTTTAGACACTAATTAATAAAATAGTAGGCACCCCCGCATTTATAATACGTCTAATTTTATATCTAATATACGCCAAAGTTCCCTGGCCCTCTATACCTTCCTAGGCCCGGCTTATATCGTTTTTATAGCGCTCCCTTATAGGGCGGCTGCGGTCTATTATTACCTAGTGCTGGTTATAGGTCCATTTATTCTTAACGCATTAACGCCCTATTTAGGAGCTGTGTGTACTATATTAGATCTTAGTAAATCCTATTTAGGAACGGCATTAAAGATATAATGCCTACCAATTTAACTATCCTAAGATTAAGCTTCCGGAGTTAATTAGTAAGTTTTTCTAGTTTAGGGTTTATTTCCTAAGTCGTTTAACGGGTATTTGCTGACTCGCTTAGCTAAGAGACTATAGGTGGTTAAAGGGCAGTATCTCTTTAGTTTGTTATAGCTGGTTGCTAATTATAGAATTGTCTAACTAGCTAACAAAGGCCTTATTCCTTAGGATTTATTATTAATAACTAATTAGCGCCCTTATGCGAATTAAGCCTGTCTTCTACAGCTCTCCTTAGCAGGTGGAAGTTAAAAGACTCTTACCTA
Organism: Cenococcum geophilum 1.58; assembly: GCF_001692895.1. Classification (NCBI taxonomy): domain Eukaryota; kingdom Fungi; phylum Ascomycota; class Dothideomycetes; order Gloniales; family Gloniaceae; genus Cenococcum; species Cenococcum geophilum. Next base: position 122,558 of record NW_027137618.1, on the reverse strand, counting down.
TTAGGGTCGGCTCCTGTTTTAGTTATTATATATCTTTAGTATTTAAATAGGAGTCCTCTTACGAACCAGTACCCTCGTTCGCGGTTTTCTAAATTGCTAGCCTTAGTAACCTTCTAGGAGATTAACGTGAACTGCCTATAGTATTCGCGTATACTACTAGGTAGATTATTCCTGTACTACAGTATATAAGCTTCTAAGAATTCTACCGTTTTAACTTATTAAAAGTAGTTACTTCCTTAGTAGTCTGTTCTAAGCTTCCCTATAAGTTTTATCTAGTTACTAATAGCAAACTTAGGTAGACTTTAGATCTATATCCCTATTTAATAGTCGCAATACTCTAGAAGCCCTTAATACTTCTTATTATCCGTAATATGGTGCCGGATATATAGCCGCTCATACTGTTCAATAAATTGTGACACATTTTATCCCGTAAAGTAAGGGGTCCTAAGGATTTCTAGAGCCGGCATTGGCTGGGCTATAATATACACCTTATTTTATTCTATTAGTAGTTTAGTAGGAGGTAGCGGACCTATAGTTTCTCTAGGGACAGGTAGGTGGACCTTGTGACCCTTATCCTCTATCTGTTAAGGGTTATTAGTCCCTAATATTATAGGAGTTAGGGTTGGTATCGCATGCCCTAGTTTAGGAGAGCTTCGCGGTTTAATAGGCTGCTTACTTTCCTCTCCCTTTCTAGCGCCCTTACCGTTATTATAAAATGGGCCTAATATTCCTAATAATCCCTTTACTGGTACTATTGCTATTATTATAAACTTAAAGGTAGCTCCGATAAATGCGAGAATAATAGTATAGACTATTGTAAATATAGTAAATAAAATATAAAAGATTTTTCTTTACCGTTCCTGGTGTGCCATAGTCCTTCCTTTTATTCTTTATCTTACTATACTACGTACCCGCCTCCTTATTGCTACTTACCGACTACTATTCCCGCATAGAGAGCTCGGCAAGTATTATCGGTTTATTCTTTATAGCGGTGGCTGCGTATAGGTCGCTAATATGCCTGTGCTTCTTTATCTTAGTTATTCTATCGCAGTTCCAGATCGTTCCTATACGTCTCCTATATATAGAGCACCAGACTTCTAATCTAAAGAGCTTGCCGTCATCCCTACGTGAAATGCTATAAAATATATAGGAGGGTACGACCTCTCTAAGATAGGAAAGTCTTAGTGCTGTCTGTTAGTCGGTTAGTTAGTCTATTAGTTGGTCACAATTAGTCAGAATTAAGTAGTAAGAAGAGAAAGAAAAGAGTGTATTAAAGGAAAGTTGTGTATCTGTTGGTGTCGCCTAAGTTATTGAAGACTCTAAGGGCTTTAGACCGACCTATATAACTATAAAAGGCCTAGGCTCTCCCAAAGCTATACCTAATCTAGATGTTAAATCCAGGGGGCTAAATCACACCACTATACTAGGTAAAGATTAGGGATAGTAACCGGAAGATTAATATAGTAAACAGCTACTAGTATTAGCTGTTTATAAATTGTTTTAGGATATAGGTAAGGGGATAAGATAGTATTTTAAGATATAGCCTTTACTTCCGCACTTAAAGTAAAGGCCTAGCTTAATACGTCTTTCTTATTTAAAGGACCCTAGTAAGGCGTACTTTAGGGTTTTAGTGTTAATATCTATGGCATTAGGGCGCTTAGGCTAAGATAATAACTTAGTAAATATTTATGGGGTTGCCGTATTGTATTAGGGGGCGGGCTTTGGTATTAGGCGTAGTATATTATTATATCGTTTATTAATAATGTTTGCGTAGGCATTAAGGGCTCCTAGTAGGTCTATACCTATTAAGGAGGTTTCTAGTTTAGGGCTTAGGGATTTAATAAGGCTGTTAACCAGTATAGAGTTATTTTAGCTAGTCTCTTTTACGTAACGGTTAAATTTAGAGAAGTATACTAGGAAACTTTTTGTTCCTTAAGCTATATAGTTTATCTTTCTCTAAGTAGTAGCCTAACGGTTTAGATCACTATATATAGCTTTAAGAAGTATAACTAGGCTTTATACTAAGTTCGGTTAGAAGGGTTTAATAAAGTTAGCTACCTCTCTTCTTAGTTAACTTAGGACGTAATACAGTTGGTTAGCTTTAGTTAGGTAACAGTTAGCATTACTAATTAGCTTATTCTTAAGCTGGCTTAAAAATAATTGGAGCTCTTAACATTTACCAGTAAATACTAAAGGGTTAAGTAGCCGTTCGGATTGTTATAGTGTAATAGTTAGTTTGGGGTAGATAGTTACTATAGGTTTAGGGCTTACGTTCCGCGTATTTATCTTTAGAGATAGTGTCTGGTCTTAGGGCCCTAACGTAGGCATCTTAAGTATACGGATTTCTTCTTAGAGGTTCTTAATTAATCGCTAGTATCGTACTTCTTATTTAGCTTATTATTAATTTAAAGTAGCTTAGTTTTATATAAGGGCGTTTATAAAAGACTTTAATATCTCTACTAGTTATTTTTAAAGTATGGATATAATACCGGCGGCCGTTATAGAGGCTTTAGGGTTATTTTATATTTTAGAGGTGGTATATAAAGTTAACGCAACGTAGTATTACGGAGTAAGTATAAACGGCGATAATATATAGCAAGGTAGATATTATTAAGCTATATATATAAACTGTATAAGAAGTTAAGACATTATATAAGAAGAGAAGGTAGGAAAATAGGGAGAAAGGGTATATATTATTAGCTTAGTTGCTTAGTTAATATATGCATAAAGTAAAATAGGATTTAGGTGGTAGTCCTGGCAGAACTTAATAGGATTTAGTAAAACCTAGCGGAATATAGCAAAATATAGCAGATTACCGTTAGATTGCCGCAAATTGCCATTTTATAGTCAGTCTTTAGTTACTAAGTTGGTAGAAATAGGTAGACGTATATAAGGTGTTATGGGGGTATTCTATAACAAATACTAGCAACTGTTTACTATATTAATCTTCTAGTTACTATCCCTAATTTTTACTTAGTTCTAGCCCTATATCTAATAAGTACTACTTATAAAGGAGAAGCTATAACTAATATTCTATAGGAACCCCTTCCCGCTTACTACTAAAAGGTATATTTTAAAGCTAAGTTGCTCTCTAGGACGGTTCTACCTTAGGATTTTATTAAATACTTTAGATATTATAAACATTAACTTTTAAAATTATAATATAACCGTTAACTATTATTTTTAGTAAAATAATTAATAGGCTAATACTTAAGTCCTAATTAATATAGGAGCTAGTAATATAGGATTTATTAATAAGACCTTTATATAAAATAATAGTTTTACCTTAACCCCCCTTAACCGGTATATTAATATATTTAGATTTAATAGTAAATATACGGTCTTAGGCTAAATTACCTATATAGTATACTTAAGACTTTAATACCTAAACTATAAAGAACTAATTAGGCTTTTCGTTACTACCCTAGGTTACTTAATAATTCTTAAATAATCCTAGATAAAGCTATATAAGGTAATTGTTAATTAGGATAATCTTAAGCTTTTATTTACTGCCCTATATTATAAGTAAGAATACTCTATAACGTACCACTCTAACCCTAAACTAAAATTTAGGAAATCTACTAAGATCTACTAGCCTAAGATTTCTACTAATATCCACTTTACGCCTAAGAAATCTACTAGATTCCACTAGCATAGGAATTTTACCAAATTCTACTAATATAAGAATTCCACTGACATTCACTAAAGATCTGAAAATTCTACTAAATTCTATAAGTTATTACTAAGCACTACACTGCCCTAAACTAAGTAAAAGCTTAAGCTTAGTATATAAAACTACTAAAAGAACTAATACCCTATAATAAAAAAATACTTAAAAACCTAAACCTAAATTTAATACTAACTTTATACCTAATACTAAACCTAAACCTAAATAAGAAACTATAGACGATTTAAGTGAGCTTAGCACCCTAAATATCCATATAATTAGAGCTACTCCGTTAGTATAACTTGCTAAAAAACCTAAATATATAATCTTCGCTGTTACTATAGCTAATATTAAGAAGACCTTAGCACTAAAGAAGTATACTAACCTAGCTATAAAGGTACTAATAGAGTACCATAACTGCCTAAAGGTATTTTTATAAAAGGGAGCTAATAAGCTACCGGAATACCGACCATATAATTATAAGATTATACTTAAAGGAGGGAAGCAGCCTAGATTTAAACCCCTATATAGGATATTCTAAAATAAACTCTAAATACTATAGAAGTATTTAGATAAGAACCTAAGTAAAGGATTTATTAAAGCAAGCTCTTTACCTATAGCTATACTAGTAATCTTTGTTAAGAAACTAGGTGGCGGACTATACTTCTATATAGACTACTAAGCTCTTAACGCTATTACTATTAAGAACTAATATCCGATCCTACTAATATAAAAGACGCTAAACTAATTAAGTAAGGCTTGCTTCTATATAAAGCTTAATATTATCTCTATATTTAACTGCCTTGATATTATAAAAGAAGACAAATAGCTTACTGCATTTTATACCTAATATAGATTATTTAAATACTTAGTAATACCTTTTAGCCTTATAAACGCTCTAAGTTTATTTTAATATTATATAAATAATACCTTATATCCCTACCTAGATATCTTTTATACTGCTTATATTAATAACATCCTAATATATAGTAATAACCTAACTAAATACCGGAAATACGTTAATCTTATTATATAAGCCCTATAAGGAGTTAGTCTATAATCAGATATAAATAAATATAAATTCTATAGAATAAAAGTCCTATACCTTAGGCTTCTTATTTCTATAAATAGCGTATAAATAGACCTAAAAAAAGTTAAAGTAATTATAAACTAGTAAGAACCTAAGAACGTTAAGGATTTAAGAGCCTTTATAGAATTTGCTAATTTCTACTAACGGTTTATTAATAACTTCTTTGCCCTAGTTTTACCCCTTATAGCTTTAACCTAAAAGGATAAAGCCTTTATCTTTAATAAGGAATATAAAAAGGCCTTTACTTATTTAAAGGTTATATTTACTACTACACCTATACTTTAATACTTTAACCTAGAATAAATAAGTATTATAAAAGCTAACTTATTAAATTACGTTACTAGAGGTATTCTGTCTTAATATAATAAAGAAAAAGTATTATACCCTATAGCATACTTCTTAAAGTAACTAAGCCCTATTAAATATAATTATAAGATCTATAATAAAGAATTGCTAGCTATTATTAAATACTTTAAGTAATAGCAACCCAAACTAGAAGGCGCTGGATTTTTAATTAAAGTTCTTAACAACTATAAGAACCTATAGTACTTTATAACTACAAAACAGCTAAATTATTAATAGGCCCGCTAGTTAGAATATCTATTTTATTTCCAATTCTTAATTACATACCGCTTAGGCGTTTAAGGTTAAAAGCTTAATACTCTAACCTAACGCTCGCAAGACGCGCTAGCCCTAGAAGAAGCGCGCTCTTACTAAAATTAAACCCTATTACGTCCTAAACTATTTAATCCTCCTACTAAAAACCTTATAGTATATATCCTTAAAATAACCAATTAATTAATTAAATAGATTATAATTAACAAATACTTAAATAATAAGTTTATTTAAGAGACGCTTAAGCTAATATAAGATAGCATTAGACGCTTTAAAAAAAATCTCTAAGTAAATATAAAGCCTATAGAAACCGCTTATACTACTAAAACCGCTTAGTTATACTTAACTACAATAAACTTAAGCTTAAGCTCCTTAAATACGTATATAATTTACTAGTAGCTAGCTACCTAGGCTAAGAAAAAACCCTAGAGCTACTCTAATAAGAGTACTACTAGCCGAATATATATAATATAATATAAAGGTATATCTCTAAATACTATATTTACCGATAAGCTAAAGCTTTATATAAGATATATAATAGCCTTCTAAAGCCACTACCTATTCCGGACTAAAGATAAAAAGATATCTTAATTAACTTTATTATTAATCTTTAGGCTATATAAATATTATAGTAGTTATAGACTAACTATCTAAGATAAGATACTTAATCGCTTACCCAAATATATTAACATTTAACTATTTCTAGATTATATATAGAAACTCTATAGACTCCCTAAAATAATTATCTCCAATAAAGGCAGCTAGTTTATCTTTATATCCTAGAAAGAACTAACTACCTAACTCTATATTAAAGTATTACTATTTATTATATATTACCTAAAAATAGATAGTTAAATAAAACGTATAAACGCTATAATAGAATAGTATATCTAGATATATATGTTATATTTATAAGATAACTAGATTAACTAGCTTATATTCGCTAAGTTTATTACAAATAATTCCATCTTAGAAACTATAAAGATCTCCCTATTCCTAGCTAATTATAGCTAGTATCTATAAATAGGGTTTAAACCTTTTAGTAATATTCCTTACCCCGCTTATTATACTTTATAAGTTATAAAAGTAAATAAATTTATAACGAAGATAGAGGAACTATAACGGTTCCTTATTAATAAAATAATATAGGCCTAATTTATTTATAAAGCCACAGCGAATAAGAAATAAACCAGTACTAGCATATTAAATTAGTAACTTTATCTAGCTAAATTATTAGGAAATTTTTTTAGGGCTTATTATTGCGGTTTACGGCAAATTGCCGCAAACTATACGGTTGCGGCAGATGGATATAATTGATAGCAATTTGCGTAAAACGTATGTTTTATAATAAAATCGCAGCACCTAATAGCAAATTGCGGCAAAATGCTACCCCTATAAATAAATTACAGTAAAACGCTACCCTATAAATAAATAGCGCGCAAACTATACAAATTATAAAAACTGTACGAATTGTAAAAACTGTATAAATTGTAACTATATAAATAATAATTATATTATATAATAACCAAATTATTATATATTCCCATAGATTTCTATAATGCACTTTTAAATATATTTATATTATAACTATATAAAATATAAAGCTATCTACTTTAGGTATTAAGGGGGAAGCCTCTTATAAAGGCTCTAAATTATCTACCTATCTACCTACCTACCTGCCTACCTATCTACCTACTTACCTACTTACTTACTTACTTACCTACCTGCCTACTTACCTACCTACCTACCTATTTACCTACCTACCTACCTACCTACTTACCTACTTACCTACTTACCTACTTACCTACCTACCTATCTACCTATCTACTTACCTACCTACCTATCTACCTACCTACCTATCTACCTATCTACTTACCTACCTACCTATCTACCTACCTACCTATCTACCTATCTACTTACCTACCTACCTATCTACCTACCTACCTATCTACCTACCTATCTACCTACCTATCTACCTACCTATCTACCTACCTATCTACCTACCTATCTACCTACCTATCTACCTATCTACCTACCTACCTACTTGCCTACCTACCTATTTATCCGTCTATCTATACCTACCCATCTATACTTACCTATCTATACCTACTTATTTATGCCTACCTATTTATGCCTACCTATATAACGGAACCTTATAGTAGGAACTATAGTGGGCTGGTTATTAGGCTAGGTATATAGGTAATATAAATTAAAGTTAACAACGTAATAATAACTAGTGGAGTGGTTGCCTAATAGATTAACTCTAATTATATTCTAAGAATTATTACAAAAAAGGAACTATCTAGGTAGGGATTAAGGGTCCTTAAATACACGACCGTACTCCTATAAAATCCTGCTTATATATAATATACGTCTTATATATAAGGTATATAAGTTCCTCTTATTCCTCTTATTTAATATATAGCATATTATATAACCTTAGTTACTATTCCTCGTTATATAGTTCTACCGGTTTTATCCTAGACCGTGCCTAAATTAACTAACTAGCTTCTTCTAACTCTTCTCTAAGTAGTTATAATATTATACTTAAAGCGTCTATAATACTATCTCCCTCCTCTCTATCTTTGTCCTTAAAGATTCCTAATATCTTTAAGTTGTTTACTAGAGGTATAATATCCATCTAATTAATTTAGTTAATATTATTACTTATTATACCTAAAGTAATTTCTTCCTTATACGCCCAACGTTGTGCTCATACTATTACTGCAATATTGTCTCTTAGTAAGATTATACCGTCTCTATATTCTTGCTGCTTAAAAAAGGGGTTAGTTTATATTACGTTGGTAAATCTATCTTCGCAATAACCGTCCTCTTATTTAGAGTGTACTAAAGCAAATATTTATTTACCTTATAACGTTCGCTCTACCTCTAATGCTAAATATACGCGTCTTATTACTCTTAATAGTCGTCTAGTTCCCTAATTAATTTATCTTAGGGTTTTATATTTAATCTGCTGCTACGCGGCTAGATAGTAAACTGTCTTAAGCCCTTACTAAGTTAGAACGTTCTTAGGATACAGAATAGAAGGCCCTAAATACTCATATCGCGGCGTCTACTTATTTACTCCATCTTAAGAAGGTTTATAAGAAGGTCCGTTTTAAAAAGTAGAAACTTATAAAATAGGGTCTATAGGAACTTAGTAACAAAAGAACGGATTCTCTTTTATCTAAGAAGGAAATAGATCTAAAGTAGTTTAGTAACTGCTCTTTTTAGGTCCCCCTTAGGTGACTTATTTTTTAACAATCTTTTTTTATTAATGCTGCCTAACCTAATTTCTTCCAATACTCTTATACCTTTCCTATAGCATTTTTTAAATTCTCTAGTAGCTCCTAGGTAGTCTTAGTATAGCCTATCTACTTTACCTTATACTATATTTTATTGTTAATGTCCTTATAACTAATAATTCTTAAAACTTACTATTTGTCTTCTTCCTATCCTCTATACGTGTCTGCCTTGTAAATTAGTAGCTTAATATCTCTATATACTGGCTCTAGCATTGCAATATACTATATAGGGTGGATCTTTATTTTAGCTAGTAAGTTTAACTTAAACGTAACCGGCGAAATCCTTTACTTAATTTTAAAAGGTCCTAGTCTAACATAGTTTAACTTTTTACTTAGTCGTTAACTCTTAAAATTTTTGTGTAGTAGCTATACTTTATCTCCCTCCTTAAGATCTAGTCCCTTAAATCTCTTAGCGTTATAGTACTTTTTTTATTTTCTTTTATACTTTCTTTACTAATTCTATAAGGTCTATATAAAGATTTATTAACGTCTTTATTCTTTCTTTAGCTATAGTACTTATCTTCTTTACTTATTATAGTGATAATAATATTCTTAGCTTATACCCGTAATTTGCCTTAAATAGTAATATACCTATTCCTTCTTAAGGTGTTATATTATATATAAACTGTATAACTAGTAATAGTAATACCCAATTATTCTATATGTAATTAATATAGTGTTTTAGATACTGCTCTAGTGTCTAATTTAATCTTTCTATTTAACCATCTGTCTGTAGATAATATGCGGTAAAAGTTACTACTCTAACTCCTTATTCCGCTAAGAATACCTCCTAAAATACTGCTATAAATCTTAGATCTCTATCCAATATAATCTTACTTAGTGCTCTATATCTTATAAACACTTCTTTAATATAAATTCTAGCGATATCTTCTACTAATATTTCTTCTATATATGCTATAAAGTATCTCTACTTTATAAGCTTATCTACTATTACTAAGATTGCGTTATAATTTTATCCAGTAATAGGATCTCTTAACTTTAGTAACTTAATAATAAAGTCCTATAATATAACCTTTTATAGTCTCTCTGGTGTTTTAATAGGTTATAGCCCTCTATATAGCTTATACCTTATCGGTTTATTCCTTTAGTAATCTAGATATTCCTTTATAACTTTTCGCGCTAAGCCTTAGATTTCGTTAATAATATACTCCTCTTAAAGTCTTAATACTAAGCCCGTAGCTCCATTATGTCCTTAAGTTATTCCCTTATAAAAATCTTCTATAAATTACTCTGCTATACTCTTTAGGATATACTTTACTTTTCAATTTTTATATATATCTATTTATAGATCTTCTAGCTGTACTTCTAGAATTCTTTATACTTAAAAGCTTTCTAGTAACTCGTAAATCTTATTTAATTCTTCTTTAGTTATTATAATTTTTTGGATAATTATACCTAATTAATCCGTCTATATTTTTTTATAGTAAAGCCCCTAATAGCTTCTTGTTATTTTATAGTTTAGCTTTTTAACTTAAAGTATCTGCTTATATATTGTCTGTACCCTTAGTATACTAAATCTTAAAATGGTATTCTATAAGCATTTCCGCCTATCTAACCTATTTTTAGTTAAGTTCCTTTATTATTAGGAATCCCATTAGGTTCTTATAATCCGTTTTAACTATAAATAGTTTTTTTTATACCTTATAAGAATGCTCTCTATTTCTTTAGTGCTATAACTATACCTAGTAACTCCTTATTATAGATATTATAGTTTAACTCTAGTAGTATTATCTTCCGACTATAATATGCCACTAGGTACTATTTGTTTTAATATTTCTATATAAAGCACGCCTCTAGTATATAGTCTAATATATCTATTTCTATAACCGTCTCTAGTCCTAGTTAATAGATCTTTAGAACTGGCTCTTAGGTAAATAACTCTTTAACTTTTTTAAAGAGTTCTTACTATTCCTCTCCCTATACCTATAGTTCTTCTTTCTTTATTAATTACGTAAATAGCTTAATATCCTTTAACTATTATACTATAAACCTTCTATAGTAATTACAAACCCCTAAAAACAATCTTAATTGCGTAACGTTCTCTAGTTCTTACTAATTTACTATAGCCTTAATTTTCTTTAGATCTATACTAAGTTAGCCTAGTTTAATAATAAATCTAATAAAATTGGTCTTCCTAGTAAAGAATTTACATTTCTTAATTACTACTAGCATCTATTTTTTATAGTCTCTTTAAGACCTATTTAATATATTCTTTGTGTTCTTCCTTACTTATTAAGTAGATAATAATATCGTTAAGATATACTATAACAAATTTATCCAAGTATTCTCTTAATATATTATTAATACGCTTTTAGAACGTTGCTAATACGTTTATAAGCCTAAATTATATAACTAATAGTTTATATAGTCCTTCCTTTAACCTAAAGGCTGCCTTTTATTTATCGCCTTCCTTAATCCTAATTTAGTGGTACGCCCATTTTAGATCTATCTTTATAAAGATTTACGCATTACCTATCCTATCTTAGATTTTGCTAATTAAGGGTAAAGGATACCTATCCTTTCTAGTAATGCTGTTTAACTATCTATAGTTAATACACAGCCTTAGTTTACCGTTCTTCTTTAGCACGAATAGTACTAGATAACCTACTAATAACTGCGATAGTCTGATATATCCCTTTTATAGATTTTCCTAGATAAACTCTTTTAGTGCTCTACCTTCTTCTTTAGTAAGCTTATAGATTAGAAAGATCTTTAAACTTATTCCTAGTTCTAATTCTATTTTATAGTCCTATACTATATACTCTAACAGCTTTTTACTTTCTAGTGACTATAATTTCTTGCCGTACTTATATTATCTTTTTAGTATATAACTTAGTTCTTTTTCTGTTTCTTTATAGGTTGCCCCTACTTTATACTATACTAACTTGGCTTATTATTGCATTTTATAGCGTTAAGTATTTCTAATATTAACCTAACCTATAACCTAATTAATCTTTAGATTATATTTTTATAACTAAGGCATTCCTAATACTGCCTTATTATTTCCTAATAGTAATATATTAAAAGATATCTCAATTTATCTCCCTTTAATAGTTAACTAAATTGGTCCTGTTTTAAGATTAATAATGCCTCCTCTATAGGCTATCGGATCTCCTAAAATCGTTACTAGTAGGTAAGGATGCTCCTTTTTCCTGTATGGTAATCCTATCCTTTTAACTGCTGCTAGCGAGATATAGTTCCTTATTACTCTACTATTTATTAATGCCTTAAACTACTAATCTTGCCATTTAACTTATAAATTTAGGTGTTATCCTTAAATTTCTTTAAGGGTCTAAGGCTTTACTACTAGTTCCCTTTAGTTCTATAGGCCTCTACTTTTCCTAACTACTAGCTGCTTAATCCTATTTATACTTAGTCTAACTTAGGCTAATACTTAGTTTGCTTTTTGTCTTCGATATACTATAGATATATATTTTCTAGGTATTCCTACCACTATCGTCTATCTAGGCATTCTTTTATAAGGAATCTTCCTAGCTAAAGTATTAAGTCTCTTAACTCCTGAACTTCTACTAAATACTAACTATATATATACTTAGCATTTCTATATCTCTATTTATCTGCTATCTAATATATTCTTATAGGGTATTTTTAGTGCTTATCCTTAGGTGCTCTGTGTATATTATACGCATTATCTATATATACTATCTATACTAATATATAGTGTGCCTAATGTCTTAGGTTAACTCTTAGCTTATCTTTATTCCTAAGTTTAAACCTCTCTTATATTAATCTAAATATTATAACTTCCTTTATAGGTACTAAGATACTTTTTTCGCGTCTTTAGTCCTCTAAACGCTCCTTTAGATCTTTTAATATTATAATTAAGGCTCCCTTAATATAACTTATAGCCTTTTCTATAATTAGGTGGTCTTAGATAACTTTCTTATTTAGCTATATATAGAAATCTTCCTACTTATCGTTGTGCCTCTGCCTATACCACTTTTAGTACAGCTACTAGAGTATATACGGCTTATCCGTAAGGAAGTATCTTCTTATTACTACGTCGTAATAGCCTTTAGTATGTCGTTCTTTAAACCTAATAGGAATTCCTAGATCCTCTTTATTTTCCAATTCAGTAAGCTACTTAGCTCTTAATATGCCTGCCCTAGGCCTATTAGTAATTCCTTATACTAGTGCTCTGTCCTTTATACGTCCTAATATATTAGATCTCTTATCTAGTTTCTATTCTTACTATATAATAATTCTTTATTTAAATTCTTCTATAGTTTCCTTTAGTTTGCGTCTTATAGATAGATCCTTAAAGTCTCTTTACTTCTTAATCTTAGTATTAACTTTTTAATCTTTAGGCTAAACACTATATTCCCTTAGTAAGTCTTCTAGGTCTATATATCTGTCTCCTAGTCTAGTTGCTATTTATATTACAGATTCTCTAATCTATAAAGAAGCCGCTTACCTCTTACTTATAGGTGTCTATATTTATACTCTAAATTCTTAGTCCCTTAAATTCTTTAATCTTAAGCTTACTTCTAACTTAAGCTTAGCTCCTACCTTAGTCTAATTAGGCTTGCTTAGTGTTCTTATCTTATCTTAAGAGTCTTAAATCTTACTTATCTTATCTTAAGAGTCTTATGCCTATAGGAAACTCTATCCCAAGCTCATTCTTATATCTTTAAACTGAGCTACTACTCTGCTCTATTGGTTATTGTCTATTATAGGTCCTTAAGCTTACCTTATCTCGTCTTAAGAATCTTAATTATCTCTTATCTCGTTTTAAGAATCTTAAGCCTTTAGCCTTTTGCCTTTACTAAGTGCCGAAGTAGTTTGCTGCCCTACTTCTCTTACGTCTTATAAAGCGATAGATATTATATCTAGTGGGGTCTTAATCCCTACTAATATTCCCTATTCTATAGTGGAATTATTCTTTATCTCTTATATAATATCTTTAAGGTTTATATACTCCTAGTAAGCTGCTCTTATTGCCTTATTATTATAAAATGTTTCACCTATATTAAAGTTATTATCTTTAATATCCGATCTGTGAACTAGTTTATTAGTTTCTCTATACTCTATAGATTTTGGCTCCTATGGCCAATAGCTTACGCTATACTTAGCATCTTTATAAATTTGGTATGCGTTGTTATAGTAAAACGCGAAACTTCTAATTGAATATTCTTTTATTCCTCGTAGTACACTATTATCCCTCTATACGTGTGTGTCTTCTACTATTAGTCTGGTTCCCTTTATTATATAATAACTCTAACTATCTTTATAATCCCTCGCGAAATAACCTTATTTCCCGCAATTTATATAAGCTCTATTCTTAAACCATTAACTTTACTATAGAGTCCGCCTAAACGTCTTCTGCTATTAAGATCCCTAATTTAGCCTCTGCTCCTTAGTCCTATAATTACTAAATCCTTAACCTCTAGGTTTCTATAGTTTCTTACTTTATCTCTTATAGGCTTCTTTGGTACCGCTTAGGTCTATTAGCTCTGTGCTATACTATAGTTTCTAACTTAGCTTTAGTTATTACGTGCTCTACGTCTTATATAACTATAGAACTCTATTCTAACCCTTCTTAGCCTACTCCCTTTAGTAGATCCAATTATTAATCTTAATCGCTTAATCTATTAAATCCTATAGAGTGTCTATATCTTCTATTAGGATAATTATATCCTAGACTTTTACCTTAAGTCCTTATTTATACTATGCTATAAGCGCCTTATTATTCTACCTAACTTATATTACTAGCGTTTAGAATTATATTATATACTTAATTGCTAAGGTTCGTTATATAATGTCTTAGAGTTTTTTTTCCGCCGTAGTTACTGCCTCCAGGTCTCCAAATATTTGTGTAAGTTATTCCACAAATCTATTCTAGCTTAAGAACATAAACCGTACCTCTTGGTTTGTAGTCGTTATTCCGTTTACCTAGATTTCTATAAAGTAAGGCTTAAACCACTTAAGTGCTCTTCCTATTAGGAATAATCCTATATACGCTATTTAATTTATAGGCGTTGCCAGCTTAGCTTCTTCCTGCGCTACCTTAAAGTGCATTTATATAAGAAATCCTTTAAGCTTCCATCTCTCCCCTAAGAATCTTTTAATTAATAGTAACTTAACCTTTACTACACCTATCCCGTTAATCCTTTCTTCTAATACTACATTATTAGTTATTAACTAGTTAACTATTTCTTATAGTTGCCCGACTGTTATAGGTTGCTATAAGTTAGTATCTGCTATACTAGTGTCACCTAACCTTAAAGTAGTTACCGCCGTTAATAGCGTTATGGTGGCTGCTTTTAGTGGTATATTATTTAACTTTCTATATTTAATACCGTAACTAGGTAGTGATTATGTAATAGAACCTTATAGCAGGAACTACGGTAGGCTCGTTATTAGGCTAGGTATATAGGTAATATAAATTAAAGTTAACAACGTAATAATAACTAGTAGAGTAGTTGCCTAATAGATTAACTCTAATTATATTCTAAGAATTACTATAAAGAAGGAACTATCTAGGTAGGGATTAAGGGTCCTTAAATACACGACCGTACTCCTATAAAATCCTTCTTATATATAATATACGTCTTATATATAAGGTACGTAAGTTCCTTTTATTCCTCTTATTTAATATATAGCATATTATATAACCTTGGTTACCATTCCTCATCATATAGTTCTACTGGTTCCATCCTAGACCGTGCCTAAATTAACTAACTAGCTTCTTCCGACTCTTCTCTAAGTAGTTATAATATTGTACTTAAAGCGTCCGTAACAACCTGTCTACACTTACCTATCTATATTACCTTAATTCGATCGATTAATTAAATCGTTTATTATATTCGCTGGCCGGTTGTTTAAACGGTTATTATATAGCTCTGGCGACGGTTATATAGCGATAACAATAGTTATCTGGCTCTAACTGTCGTCTAGCTCTAGCGACGGTTATCTAGCTCTGACGACGGTCGTCTAGCTCTAACGACGGTCATCTAGCTCTAACGACGGTCGTCTAGCTCTAACGACGGTTATCTAGCTTTAACTATCATCTAGCTCTAGCGACAGTCATCTAGCTCCGGCAACGGTCGTTTAGCTCTAATAATAGTCGTCTAGCTCTAACGACGGTCGTTTAGCTCTAGCGACGGTTGTCTAGCTCCGGTAACAGTTGTCTAGCTCTAACGGTCGTCTAGCTCTAGCGACGGTCGTCTAGCTCTAACGACGGTCGTCTACTAGCTATTGTTCTGGTGTCTTCCTAGGTAGGGAAAATATAAGGAAGGGTAAAAAATAAGGTGGCTACCTAGGTATATATAGGGGGTATACTTAGCAGAGGTATATATAAAGGCTATTAGGAATATAGCGGGGACCTAATAGTAGTATATCGCGCGCATATATAAAGGCTTTATATAGAGCTTTGTATAGAGCCTCCGTATATAGAGCTTTATACAGAGCTTCGTGCATAAATTTGTATAGAACTTTGTATAGAGCCTTATATAGAGCCTTATATAGAGCCTTATGCAGAGCCTCTATATTAGGAAAAAAAAATTTAGGCACGTTATTATAAGCGAAAATCGGGGTCTGTAAAACCTACGTAAGTCGCAATTTTGGTAATTTGCGGCGATTTGCAGCAATTTGCTACAAACACATAGATAGGGCAGGCGCGTGTATAGGTAGCCTATGTGTTTATAGCAAATTGCTGCAAATCGCCGCAAATTGCCAAAATTGCGACTTACGCAGGTTTTGCAGACCCCGATTTTCGTTTGCAATAACGCGCCCAAAAAAAAATCCTAATGATATAAGAAATCTAAATATAAAAAAACTTACTAAAAAACTTAATTAGAAGAACGCTAGCCCTTATAAGGTTGAGAAGGTTATTTCCTCTTACGCCTACTAACTAAAGCTCCCTAATACGGTTAAAATCCACCTTATATTTTATATATTAGTCCCCCACCCTACTACCCCCATATTAAACGCCCTACCTAAATAGATATAGAACCCTCCCCTACTAGTTAAAGTAGATAGCGAGAATAAGTACTTTATTAAAAGAATTAATAATAATAAGTATAATAAGCGGAAACGCTAATATATATACCTTATAAAATAGAAAGGCTTTATTAAGCCCTTATAGGAACCTATTAACTCTATAGGACTTATATAAGCCGTAGAAAACTTTTATAAACTCTATTTAGAACTATTATAGCCCTACCTTATAGAAGCTTAAGTTTAAAGGGGGGGTACTATTATGGGATGCCCCCATAACACCTTATATACATTTACCTAGTTTTATTAACTTAGTAACTATAAGACTAACTATAAGACCGTAATTTGCCGCAATTTATAGTAATCTAATAGCAATCTACCGCATTCTGCTATATTCTACTAAGTTCTGCTAGGACTACTACCTAAATCCTATTCTACTTTATGTATATATTAACTAAGCAACCAAGTCTATAATATATACCCTTTCTTCCCATTTTCCTACCTTCTTTCCTTACGTAACGCCTTAATCTCATTATATAGTTTATATATATAGCTTAATAATATCTACTTTGCTATATATTATCGTCGCTTATACTTACTCCATAACACTATTATTCTATTTAACCTATATAGCTAGCGTTTAGAACTATATTATATACTTAATTACTAAGGTTTATTATACTAGGGTTAAAAGCTTCTGTTTTACCATGGTAGTTACTTTTAGGTCTCTAAATATTTATATAAGTTGCTCTACAAATCCTCCCCAGCTTAAGAATATAAATTTAACCTCTAGGTTTGTAGTCATGCTTCCGTTCTTCTATATCTTAGTAAAGTAAAGTTTAAACCACTTAAGTGCTCTTCCTATTAGAAACAACCCTATATAGACTACTTAGTTTATTAGTATAGTAAGCTTTACTTCCTCCTATATTACCTTAAAACGCATTTATACTAAAAATCCTTTAAGCTTTAACTTCTTTCCAAAGAATTGCTTAACTAATAATAACTTAACCTTTGCTGCTCTAATGCCGTTAATTCATTCCTTAAGTATTTAATTAACTATTTCCTATAGTTAACCTACTATGACTAGCTGCGAATCTATATCCTATATACTAGTGTCCCTACTTATTCCTAAAGTGGTTACTACCGTTAATATCATTATAACTAGTGCTTTTAGTAGTATATTGTTTAACTTTATTAATACCGTAACTAGGTAGCAAATGTATAATAAAGCATTATAGTAAGAACTATGGTAAACTTATTAATAGGCTAAGTATGTAGATAATAAGAAAGTTAACAACGTAATAATAACTGGTGGAGTAGTTACCTAATAGATTAACTCTAATTATATTCTAAGATTTACTATAAAGAAGAGAACTATTTAGGTAGGGACTATAGTCTTTTAAATATACAATACTGCGCCTAAGAAATGTACTAAGTACGTTAGTATATTAGTATGTCGGTATATCACGTTCCTACGTTCCAAACTTATAACGTAACTAGATATATAACTCGGCTACCTTTTGTCCTATAGGTCGATCGATTCCAGCGCCTCCTATACAATCTTAACTAACCCGTTTATATCTCTTCTTAATAGTCGTACTATTGCTAATATAAGGTTCGTAATACCTAGGCTTTAGCTAGAACTATAGCTCTAGCTATAGCTATAGCAGCAGCTATAGCGGTAGTAGCAGCAGTAGCGGCGGCGGCGAAGCTATATAGGAAGGAGAGCCTATAGCGATTACCTAGGTAGACGTATATCTACTAGATCCTATAATAGATAGAGCTAAAAGAACTACTTTTATAGGCGGATGCGGGGGGTTAGTAAACTAGCCCTAAGGCTATACTATAGCCGCCGCTATAGCTGCTGTAGCTATAGCTAAAGGGGCTTCTAGTTAAAATATAAGGCCTTTAGATATTAGTAATTAAAGCTATAAAAACTAAGCCTACTAAAACTTATCTAAATAGTTTAATAATCCCTTAACCTTACTAGCTATTTACTTATATTTAGTATATAGAGCCATTAGTTAGTTAGTAAAAAGTAGTATAACCTAATAAAGAATTAATAGCTAATTTAGGCTCCCCTTTTCTTTTTATAGGTAAGGCTCTAAATCCTATATAAAGGCCTTATACGCCTTATGCTAAGGAATAGGGTAGCTCTATACTAGATAGCTTAGGAATATCTTATAAAGGGCTACTAAGTCCTATAAAATAACCTTATAAAGATAAAAAAGAAGGTTTATAACCCTTATAGCGGCAAGGTTATTAATCTAGTATAGCTATAGGCTAAAACAGCCCTTCTATTTATCTAGTTCGGGCTATATTATTAATAGTAATATATTAAGCGGCGTAATACCTATATAGCAGATTTTAAAGTAGCCTATCTATAAAGAGTATCCTATTATTAACCTTATAAACTCTTATAGGAGAGAGTTTAAGTAATAGCCTATTATTTACTCTTAGTTCTACCTCTTAGCGCGCCAAATCTAGTCCATACTAACCCCCTTAAGCTCCGCCGTTTTAGCGCTAGCGCTCTACCTAATATATATCTTCTTCTTTAAAAAGACGCTAACGTATTAAAAGGCCTTTATAACCTAATCTTGCTATAAGTTATATAAGAAGGCCGCCTTATAGTCCCTACCGCTCTTAATTAGGCGTATATTATACTATACTAATATTATAGAAGTAGGCACGAACTAGAATACAATGTACTAAACAGAGTAGTAATTAAAGAAGGCTATATACGCGTAACTATACGTAGTTAATATAAAGACATTTATATATAGAAATAGAATAGGTTAGGTATAGGTATAAATAGAAGTTGTAGGGGAATATATATAGATGTCTTGGGACGAACGTAAGTATAGGTTAAGAATGTTAAAACGCGTAGGAACGTGAGAATGTGTGAGTCCTGTAATAACTAAGCGCCTACTAAAGTCCGGAAATAGCTTTATACTAAAATCTTAGCAGTATAGGAGATAGAAAGCTAGCCTGCTAAGTATATAAATAAGGGGCTTTCTATTCCGTAGGGCCCTAATAGTCTTAAGGTGGCTATACTAGTTCTACTTACTTACGTATATAGTAAATATTAAGGGTATATAGCGCGTAGGGCCTTTACCTTTAAACTTAA
This sequence comes from Cenococcum geophilum 1.58, assembly GCF_001692895.1. Lineage (NCBI taxonomy): Eukaryota > Fungi > Ascomycota > Dothideomycetes > Gloniales > Gloniaceae > Cenococcum > Cenococcum geophilum. The sequence continues at coordinate 102,774 of NW_027137618.1, read as the reverse complement.
AGGTGAATAGATCTAAGATCTTAGTAAAGCGTTTATTGCCGCCGTAGGTAAGTATATAATAGCCTAGTAGGATATTAATAAGTATGCGGAAGTAGTACTCTAGGGATAAGGCGGCGCCCCTAGCCTAAAGCTTACGGCAAATACTTTAGAACTCGTCCTTAGTATAGCCATTAAGGAGAGTATCTCTGCCCTTATCGGTAAACTACTTTTTCTTACGCTACGTATCCCTCTACTATAGCGTCTTTAGGTACTCCCTAACGCTGTCCTCCCGTAGAGACGGGTAGCTATTTATTTCTATAGCTTTTTTTATTTAATAAAGGTCCGTTAAAGCGGAAATATAGCTATAAACTAACCGCTATAAGAGCCGCGTCTCTTCTTAGGGTACGTTAATATTAGCTTTATAACTTTTCCCTTTTAAGGGCTAGCTTATAACCTCCTTAATAAGGAAAAAAAGTAGCTTATTCTCCGTAATAGTATTACTATTATAGTACTGCTTTTATTTATAGAAGGCCTAGAGCTAAATAACGCGTTAGTTACGGGCTGTAATACTTTTAAAAAGGGGGAAGTATTACCTTAAACTTCTTCTGCTTTAGATTATACGTTAAAGATATATTCTTAGGCCTTACGGCATATATAAGGGCGAGGATATACTACGCGTTAGCGCGTAATTTGGTATTATTAGCGATATTAATCTCTATACGGTTAGTTAGCGCTATTTTATATAGTAGGTATAATAGTAGACGTGCTACCGCGATTAAGGATTAGGTAGGGAGGACTTTTTTATATATACTTAGGGCCCTAATGGCCCTAATTACCCTACGGTCGACGTCGATCAGCGGCTTAATTAGCGGGCGGCCCTTAATACGCGTCTCTCCACAGCTTAGCGCTGGTGGCGCTGTGGAGATCTCCAGGTGGCTGGCTAAACACGTGATTTTTTCGCTGACCGGCGATCAGCCGGGCCTCGAATACCATCTAAGCTAATATAAGCGTTATGTAAGTAGCTTATGATTGGATGATCGTCTGGGAATGACTCCGACTGAGATAACTTGGCTAAGCCTTGGCTGCTTTTCCGGCGTCGCTCTCGGCCTTTGCCCCGCTCCGCGCCCCTTTCTCCCTGCCTATCATATGTTTCTCCTCTCCACGTCTTTAACCCTGAGGGCCAGAGAGTAGCAGGTTGCAGATTTAAGTACTTAGTTATTGCCTCAATATGTCGGCTGTTGCATCTTAGGCATGCGGTGCGCTGTCGTTGCAGCTAGATAAACGAATCAATCTAGACTGATTCGACCTCTTTTGGCTGGTATGTTAGGCCAGAGGGCAAGAAATGCTGAGTAAGCCTTGTCTACGCACTCCGGACGTTTGTCTCGAGCTAGATAATCTCTCCGGCCTAACCTTCTATCTCTTATCAACCCGCTAGAGAGCATTTATTATCCAAGTTCTCTCGAATTCTATAGACGTGCAGCCTTCTCAAATCCACAGCCAGTAATGGCTATCTCTATTGTCAGAGTTCTCACTACTGTCTTTCTAATCGCTCTCACTACCACCACTAGCGCCTCGAAATTGTCTGAACAGGTCACTTTATAGGGCGGGCGCAACAATATCACACACCTCCAAATCTACGTCTGCAACACAACACTCCCCAAAGCAAGTCGCCCAGACTGTGAAGCGCTGTTGGCGGATCTCGATGAAGAAGAAGATACTGATGAATTCTTTTGCCCTGAGCTCTGTTTTGATGAAGCTTTCAACCAGACAGTGACTCGCGGGGTGGCAAAGACGTCTGGCAACTGCAGGCTTCAAGCATTGACCAATATTCTCGGCGGAGAGGAAGGCCCTGACGGCTGCGACGGTGTGTAAGTAGGCCCTCTCCATATCTGTCCATCAGGACATTGGTCATTCTTACCATCATTATTGATGGCTAATATCGGAATTCTGGACTCGCTAGATGCTTATCGCTGAAGGACGTGAAGAAGTTCGTGTTGCATTCTCTGGATTCTTGCAGTAGTAACAGTAGTGAAGTTTCTGCAATTGGAATGTCTGATGATGGCCGCGGGTACGGAGTGAAAGTCTGTCTTGGTAGTGAGCCACAGGAACCTACTTGCGACTATCCCATTCCATCCGAATAAGAAGTTTCTAGCATCGGAGTGGCCGAGGTCATCACCACTAGGACGAGTCGTTCAAATGCTATTCCATTTCTTACAATTCGCTCGATTTACGTCCAAAGAAGAGCTACCACCATTGGAAACAAGGAACATCCTCAAGCAGCACTATCACTGCCGCCCCTTCCGTACAGCAGTTTCGCCCTTCAATTTCATACAATAGTGTAATTGTAGCGATTTGATAGTTTTTCTGGAAAGCGCTTACAAATCCGTCCCTATGGCAGATTCTTTTCCCCCTTCAACTTGATAAGCAGCGCGTCTTCCACTGAGGCGGAGTCACGTCGTCCTGTCCGGGGAGTTAGTCTCAGCCATGCTGTCCCCGACGCTGCCAAGGTCGTAGCATCCATGTGCATAAAAGGCGCTGCATGAGAGACTGTGTGAAACACCACGTGATGCTCTTCCAATAAGCCCGCATGGCGTGGCTGCCTGGGCGAGACTGCGGCCGAAATGCATCTATGCCGCGACCAAGTTCGTGTCCATCTAACCGCTTCCCTTCAGCTGTGACACAGCTATCGCACGAAGCCCCTCTTTGTTAGGTTAGGAGGTGCTCGAGTTTCCACCAGCTCCGTCCGAGTTCCCCTGATTTCCTCAGGTCCTTGCAAGTATTGTTTTCCGTGTGACCCGCGCCCCGTCAGCTGAACAGGGGTTGAATTAAACAAAACCTAGAGGATTCCCCGATCGTCGGCAAAAGTGAGAACCAAGTCGAAATCTGAAAGAGGCCAGAGAGGTGCATAAGCCCCAACTTCGACGGCGCGGCCTCAATCAAGCTGAGCGATTGGCATCAGCCTCGGCTTCGCCTCATTCGCAATGCTGCAATACGACACTGCAACCATGCAGCTGTTCACGCGAACAGACGCATCAGGCAAACTCGCTGCATGGTGTAACCCGTGTGTTCCGTTTCCAAGCGGTGCCTAGCATTGCCCCACGGCCATTCGTAGCCGTGCCATTGGAGATTGGAGTTGCAGGTCGCGGTCACGCTCCACACCGCCGAAACCGGCCCGCACATTGTAAGGCGGCTAGCAGTGACACCCAGAGGATCAAGACCAATGGTACCCCTTGGACAGGATGTGACGGCGTGATCCTGCTTGGAGATCAGCTGAAATTGCATGGAGCAGCAGCCGGTTCAACCAAGCTCCATAAAGTGATACGAGGAGCCGGGGCGTCCGCGAGTGTCTCCGTTGCCGTTTCGTGCCATTGCTGACGTGGCAGTGACCATAGATTCCATGGATGAGCTGCTGCAGGGAGTCGCCCCAATGAAGTAAAAGATGGCATGGAAGCCCGATTAAGAGCGATTACTGTTGTAGAGGTTTCAGTAGCCCAGAAAGGCTGCTAGAGCCGGAGGAAAAGGAGCGGTGGATGAGCGGGAGCGCCGCTCTAACGCGCAAAGCGGTGAATAGGTAGGACAAAAGTGCTCGTCGACACCAAGCGAGAGAGAGCGAGCGCTTCCGTCGGAACGGCCGAAGGCGCTGTTATCAGTATGATGAGACACGTGAAATTGGGTGGAAAGGGGCAGTACAGGATTTACATGAATGCCAAGGGCAGAGCAAATGCCTCACGGTCGGTCTGGAGCCCAATGAGAAGGTGGCGCGGTGTCAGGAAGAATAGAGGATAAGTATAAAACAGCGAGGGAAAAGGGCCTTTTATGGTTGAGGTCGAGCATGGTCTTGGCGACTCTCGGCTACTACTGTAAGCGAGGGCGCCTTGCCCGCAAAAAGCCTCCATTTCCTAATGCGGCGACACCGGAACTTGTTTACTTTAAAAAAGGTCAACAATAATCGTACACCCCCCAAATGATACGCATACACCCCCTAACCAATATGCATACACCCCCGTCTAAACAGGCTTAGATCCTGCCTGTTCAGGTTAGAACATCACGTGAATTTGACTTATTTGCATCTGCATTACAAAAACTAAAGTGTTAAAATATAACTTTTATAACTGCAACACCACAATTAAGTCTTAATTTGAACTATAATACAACTAGTAGACTTTAAGTCAAATTTGGAATGTACCGAAGGACCCCTTAGTAAAATCCTCCTAAAAGGCTAAAGCCCCAAGACCCCTAAAAGCCTGTTGGATACTACCGCCAACACGAGACAAGTTATCTATAGTAGTATTTTAACTTCTACCACTATCCTCACCACCATTCTTACGACCTATGATACTACCCAGCTGCTCTTAAGTTAATTAATTAGATTGCGTAGTGGCCTATAAGGCACCGCGTAAGCTAATTTAGGTGCTGCTACCTCTGCTTAACGCCTACGAACTGCCTCCGCGGGCACGCCCGCGCCCTCGCCCACGCCCGCGCCTAGTATATCTAGTATTTTGTTTAAATGCTAATAGCTCACAACAAGTTAAGGTATTAACGCGATTTATATTTATAGAGCCAGCCGGGCGGCTATAGCGGCGCTTAATAATTGCAAGCTCTTAAATACAGAGTAAAGGATTAATAGGTGGGCTAGGAGGAGGATCCGATTAAGGGCAATTAAACTACTAGTGTTTATTAATTTCAGTAAGCTAAATCTTAAGTACGGAGGTGGCGCTTCTATGCAGCTGCTAGTAGAGTGTGTGGCAGTATAGAAGGCTGTATACTGCAGTCTAGGCGCCGCTATAGATTGGCTGGTAATTAGGAGACTTTACAAGCTTTAGTTGGGCCTTAAGGTAGCGGAGGCACTAAGGCGTTACTTTATATAGGATATCATCAAACTCCGGCTCGCGAATGTTATATAGTGGGCGGTCTTGGTACTTTACTAGGGTTATTATATAGTTATTTATCTCGTTCTTAATAAGGTTTTTAATATTCCTAACCACGTTAAATAAGTCACCAGTAGATACCTAAAGGAAGGCTTTTAATCTAGTATAGGCGCCCTTAAGTCGCGATATAACACTAGAAGAAGTTAGCTAAGAAAATAAAAAACTAGTGGCTTTATCTACGCCCGTTAGCGCGACTACGGTAAGCTTTAACTATAATAAATTTTAGTAATATAAATAGCGGAGGCGCTTTTAAATGCATAGATCTTAAGGCTCTAAAAGGGGCTTAAAGATATTATAAGGCGTTATAGTGTTTTGAAGGCGTATTAACTTACGCGGATATTCTATATAGTGCAACTTTTTATTTACCGATTTCTAAAGTGCATCTAAATGCTAGTATAGCAAGTCACGAACGCCCTCCTATATGGCCACCACTCGTTGCGTAAGTAGTTAGTAAGCCGCTCTTAATTATAGTAGTCCTCTATAAGTTAATACTAGGCTACGGTAAACTTCTCTAAGGACTTTTAGCTATAGTAATTAACCTAGTGCTTTATAAAGTTATTACGGTGCTTCTATACCTTCTCGTTTTCCTTATTTAATTAATCTGCCCTTACTACCTAGTTATCCTATATATGCGTAAGGACGTCTTAGCAACGTACTATAGGCAGAGAAGTTAAGGCACTAAAGAGAAGTACGTGTGTAGTGCGTTCTTAAGAGCTAATTCCTTATTAGTAATTATAACCTTAAGAGTAACATTATATTGGGAGTAGAGAAGATAGATCTATTAAATTGCGAAGTTATAATCGGCTTCTATTTTACCCAGTAGGAAGTAATAAGCAAGCTTAAAGTTCTGCCCTATATTGCTGACTCTTACAGCGTATAGAAAAGGCATCTTAAATTTATTTGTTTTGTAGGTGTAGTTAATTAATAGAACGTTAGGATTCTTTTAGAAATACTTAAGAAACTCCAGGTAAGCAAAGAATAAGTATTTAACGCAATCACGATCGTCTTCCTTATCCCTTGCACCGTCGTCTGCCGTGCAGATATGGCCCATGCGCGATTCTTAAAAACATTAAAACCTCCACCAATGGGAGTTGCGGCAGAATTGCCGACCGCCCATAAACAAGTGGTTTAATTGGTTAAGCTCGGGCCACAACTCTACGGGCGATTTCAACGGTGCAAGGGATACGCGAAGTAGTATTTTAATTCAGGATCGTCGCCTTCGTGTTCGTTAAGAGCCTTAAGTAATACTTATATAGAGGAAAGCCCACTAAGCAGCTTCTTCTTATTTGCTTACCGTTTGTTATAGATATCTTAGATGCTAATTATAATATCCTTTTTAAGTAGATTTATAAGTATTTTGCCTGGGTTAATACTACTGGCCAACATATTAGCAATTGTCTTCTTTATCTCCTTAGTACGTTATCGGTAATACGGTAGAGCTTTAGCATAGGCGAACTCCTAGTAGTTATAGGTAGGATTCTATACCTCTACCTACCACCTAATTACTATACAAGTAAGTATAAGGGTAAAGGGGTAGCTAGTTATGCGAGAGCTAGTTAGCCGCTTCCTAGCAATCTTAGTATAGTTATTTTCTTTAGTATACTAAAGCCATATCTTACGCATAGTTGGTAGCACCTGCTTATTAGTTTTTAAACGGAAAACTAATACCGCATAGCCTTGCCCTTTAACGAACTTATAAATATTATTAAGGGCAAGCTTTATAGAGTTGTACAGCTTTAACGGGGGTAGGTTAAGAGCCATAGTTAATGTGGGGAATAGTAGGGCAAATATAAGGTAACGTTTTGGGTATAGGCGCGCGTTAGTGGCGCGTTAGTTACGCGTTAATGCAGATATAAACAAGTTAAATTTATATGATATTTTAACCTAAATAGGTAGGATCTAAGCCTGTTTAGACGGGGGTGTATATATATTAGTTAGGGGGTATATACGTATTATTTAGGGGGTATACAATTATTGTTAACCTTAAAAAATACTAAACGCCACCCCTTTAAAAGGAGTAGCCCCTATCCCTTAGCACGGTAGCGTCCTACAATTAAGTGGTCTGTGCGCGAACACTAGAATTAAAAGTACGCGTATAGCCACGGAGCCTTAATCCTATTGATTTTATTAGCTAGCTCTTATTAATACCAGTAGGACGCGAAGTATTGTACTAAGGGATAAACAAGCGGATCTTCTCTAATATTAATAAGACCTTATTAAAAATTCCAAAGAAAAACCCTAACGGCCTAGATAAAATAAAATAATAAAAAATATACCAATTTAATATTTTTACTAACTATTAGCTAGTTATATATATTAAATAGTCTAAATAAGTAACTTAAAATAACCTTTAAGATATCTAGCTATTTAAGTAGAAGAGTAGGTATATTAAGCTAGGGTTCTTCTTAGTTAAAGTAAAGAAAAAAGGGTTAAGTTTCTATAAAGCTGTTAAAATTAAGTAGTTATATTAAATAAGTTTAAGATCTTACCTTTAGTTTAATATATTTTCCAAAAATTAAGTATAAGTATAAGGGCGCGGAGAGACTTCGGGAAGATTTAAAGGAACGATATAAATTCTATCTAAATCTAAGGGTATATAGCTCTCGCTAAAAACAAGACGTTACGTAAAGAAGAGAAAGGAATAACAAGAGAATTATATAATTAAATAATTAGGGGCTTAGTAGTCGATGCGTGCGTATATACGCACGCGGTCTTTAACGGACTTCGGTAATTCAATTAATCTAGTAGATTTTAGTTAAAGTGTCAGAATTTATCTATTAAGTGTTTTACTAAGATATTCCTACTATAACTAGGCTAGTCCCGTTATAGTACCCCCCCTTTTAGCCAAAGGTCTAAATAATTTAATTTTAGTTAAGACTTATAACTTATCACGCGTTATGTTTTCGCGTCGGGTAGCGGTATAGGGTTTTACCGATTCTATCGTTAAATGGACTAATTAGGATTTTCTATCCCTGGGATAGAAAATCGCTATTAGCTCGGTTAAGGCGGTAAGCAGAACTAATATCTTTATAGTAGGTCTTAGTAAGGCGGATCTAACTAATTAGATAACTTTAACTAGTAGTTAAAGTTCCTTAATATCTTATATATTATATAATTATATTATAAACGTCATAACGTATTTTAGGTCTTTTTTAATTTCAAGCTTCTTACTATTGTGTTTCGTGTATTTGTATTAGGTGGTAATTATTTATTTCTATATTATATCCATCTAGCTAGAGTAGGCTGTAAAGGATAGTCCTTATAGAATTCTTTTACTAGGAAAGGCGTATTGGTCTTAATCTGGTTATAGGTTTCCTAAGTTTATATTTTATATCCTTCCCATTTAATAAGAAGTTTAAATTATTTAGATTGTATCTTCTATTATATATCGTTAATTAAGTTAATAAAGTAAGAACTATTGCTATTGTTAACAATTACGGAAGGTAGCGGTGGTACTTCGCGAGTTATAGGTTTACCCTTTAAGGGTTATAGCAAGTTTACGTAAAACGTTAAATATATTTTTATCTTAGTTAGTAGTTTAAGTTTATAAGCATATAGGCTTAGTTTCTTCTTAACTTAGTACGGGCCCGTAAACTTCTAGTCTAGTTTCTTCAAGGGTCGTTAAGTCTTTAGGTTTTATATATTTAGGTAAACTATATTACCTTCCTTAAAGTCCCACATAAAAGCTCGCCCTTTATTTATATACTATTCCTATACCGTTTAAGCGTACGCTAATTTACTTTATAATAGTTCCGTTAACCGCTTTATTTAATTAGCGAAGTTATATACGTTAATTAGTTAAATCCTTTTAATCATAGGTCCTATTATATTAATTTTGGGTTATAGTTCGAATCTAAGCTAAGGGTTTTATCCGTAGGTTACGTAGAACGGCGTTACGCCTATTAATTTGTTTCTCGTATTATTCGCAGTAAACTTAGCTAATAGTAGCCATTTTTCCTAGTTGTCTTATAGGTAGGAGTAGTATATTTATAGGTATTGTTCTATAATTACGTTTATAATTTTAGTTTAACTATCTATCTCTAGATAAAATATAGTTAAGAGTTATATTTATATACTTAATTGTTTATATAGGGCTTACTAGAAGTCTAAAACGAACTGGCTTCTATGGTTAGATATTATTAAATTAGAAAGTCTATATAGCTTAAAGACGTGCTTAANAAAACATTTAGCTACTAATATTGTATTAATTAAGNCTATAGGAATTATATATTANATTTTTATAAGANNNTTAANAACTACTATAATATTNNTAAACCTNTTACTANTAGGNANGTTAACTATAAAGTTAATTAAGATATCTCGCTATCTTTATATTAGAATTAGCAACGGTTAAAGTACTCCTTACTTCTTTATATAAGAGGTCTTCCCATATACGTATATTCTATATACTTAAACGTATTTTTATATATAGTTGTGCATTATAGGCCAGTAATATACTTATTGGATAATCTTATAGGTCTTTATATAGCTAGGATGCCCTATTATAGGGGAATCGTATATAAATTTAAGTATCTTAAATCGTAAGGGTTCGGAATTTGGGATTACTATCTTTTGTTAATAGTATAACCGATTATTACGGATTTTATATTTAGCGAGTGTAATATCCTTATATTGCCGTTTCCCTGTCTAAATTGCTTTTATTATATCTGCTATCTAGGGGTCGTTCTTATATTTATGCTCTATTAATTTATTAATTTCTATATCCCACTTATTAATTTCTAATTTATTCCTATTAAGCTCCGCGTTTAGAAATATAGGGCGTAGTTTCTTAAAGCGTTTAGGGGGTAGTAGAATTCGTAATTGATTTATAATCCGTTTATTAGAGGCGTTTATAGATAAGTTTTATAATTATTATATTAATAAGTTAGGCTTCTAATTAAGTTTGCTAGGTTAGTATATAATCTTAAAGTTAAATTATAAAAGGTATTCGGCCTAATGAATTTAGCGCTGCGTTAATTGCTTTATAGTTATAAAGTACTATAGGTTTTTATGGTCCGTTAATACGCGTATTAGGAATAACGATCCTTTAAGTTCTGGGCGCCATTGTTTAAAGCATCTAATAATTATAAGCAGTTCCTTATTATATATCTCATAGTTTAATTTAGTAAAGGTAAGTTTCTAAAAAAGGAAGGCTACTAGGCGTAGCTCGCCGTTCTTATTATATTGCGATAATACTCCTCCTAGTATATAGTTAAATAAGTTTGTTTTAACGATACATTTAAGGTCCAGATCGAAGTAGGCGAAAATTATAGCAGTCGTAAAACGATATTTTAGGTCGTTAAAAGCTTGTTTACATTTAGTAGTCTATTTAAATCTTATATTCTTTCTTATTAAGTTTATTAATGGCTAAACGATTTTTAAGAAGTAATTAATAAATTAATAGTAGAAATTTGCAAATCCTAGAAATCCTTAGATGTCTTATATACTACTAGGACTTTCCTAGTTTATAATCGCAGCGATTTTTTTAGGGTCTATTTTAATTCCGTTGCGGGATATAATTAAGCCTAAGTACGTGACTTCAGACGTATAGAACTTGCATTTCTTAATATTATATTATAAGCCCGCGTCTTATAGGCATTTAAAGACTATTTAGATGTGCTTCTAATACTTAGAAAGCAAAAATAAATAAATTAAGATATTATTAATATACGCGGTAATAAATATATTAAGGAATTCGCGAAGCGTATTGTTAACGTATTATTAAAATATACTAGGACCGTTCTTTACACTAAACGGTATTACTAGGTATTTAAAGAGTCCCTATTATATACGGAAAGTAGTATACTTTTTATCTCCTTCACGAATACGGATTTAATTAAAGGCAGTAACTACGTTAAGCTTTATAAAGTATTATACTTTTACTAAGCAGTTAAGTGTTTCTTAAAGCAGAGAAATCGGATATTGGTTTTAAATTATAATTATATTTAGGGCTTAATAATCGACATAGAATCTTAAGCCTCCTTTAGGTTTCTTAATAAATAGTATAGGTAAGGCAAATAGTAATTAACTAAGGCGAATAAATCCTTTCTCTAGGTACTCTTTAAGATACTATCGCATTATAAGTAGCTCTTCTCGCGACATACTATATAACGGGCCGAACTTTAGCGTTATACTAGGTTTAAGTTCTATCTTAAAATCGTGCTTATCTTAATACGGGGGTAGTTAGTTTATAAATCGTTTCTTAAACGTATTAACTAGATTGTAATATTCTTTAGGTATAAGAGGTTAGGGGTTAATATATTGCTTCGGTTCTAACGCCTTTTTAATATCTTTTAATATTATAGTAAAGATCTTATAGTCTTATTTTCTTACTAATAAATAAAAGGGTGCGGCTTATACTATACGAATTTTAAGAGGTTTCGGTATATTATCTTCGCATTCTTTACCGCGATTAGTAGTTATAATTTTATTATATTGGTTTAAGGATTGTAGTAAGGGCAATTTATATTATATTAAATTTAAATAGTCATATATATATTCGTAAGGTAAGTAGTATTTTAAGTAATAACTTCGGCAGTAGGTTATACGAAATTTTAGTATTTCTTTAACCTAGCTAATTAAAGGGTTATGTCGTTTTAGCTATCTGTGTCCGAGTATTACCTTATAATACTTTAAGGGTATTATAAATAGGGAAACATATTTAAGGTATTCGCCTATTCGCATCTTTATAAGAGCGTAGTGCGTAAGTTTACCATATATTAAAGGCTTGCTATTAAAGCCTCGTAGACCTTAGGGCTTATTAAGTTTCTTTAAATTTAAGCGTTAAGTTTTCACGTAGTTTGTATTAATAAAGCCTATGCTAGTAGCTCCGCTATCTATAAGGATTTGCACTTCCTTCTATTTTTTAAGTATTTAAATTTTGCTAAGTATATTAAGGGCGTTATATTATATATTAGCGCTAGAAGAGCCTAGATACTTATACTCTTCTACTTCTTATCTTAAGGCGCGACTTAGCCCTAGGATAATTCGTTTTCTAAATTAACTAAAGGTAAGACGCTTTATAACAACTAAGTATAATTTATAAAATAATTACAATTTATAGAATAAGTGCGACTTAAGGACTAAGAGGAGCTACGGCGGACCTTTTTAAAAGGGTAAGTTTGGCAATCCCTTTAAATATATCCCTTTTTTCTATATCTAAAACATTCTCTATTTATAGCTCGTGTTCTTTATTTATCGGTTTCTAAGGGTATATAGGATTAAGTGGCGTTAAGGTCTATAGGGTTATACGTAGGGCTTTTAGGTCTTAGAGACGGATCGCGCTTTAGGGTATATATTAGTTTCATAGAGTTTTAAACGCGAGATATAGTTAGCTTTAGAGAATGGGTCTGCTTATTATATTAAAGGTCTTTATTAATTCGTTAACATATTATAGCAAATTCGGGTAAATCCTTTAGCAGTTCTCTGCCTACTAATTATACTCTAATTTTATCCAAAATAGCTTAACGGAGAGCAGTAACTCTAGCGGCTTTATTCCAATCTAGTTTACTAATAAGGCCTAAAAATTCCGAAAAGAAGCTGGTAAAGTCTCGGTTCCGTTATTGTAGGTTTTTAAGTTTAGTAATAGCTGTATGTTCACGGCTAGCGTTATTATACATTTATTTTAATAGAGAGATAAAGATTTCGAAATTAATGAAGGTGCTATTACGGAAGAATAGGTCCATAGTTTATATAGCGTCTTTACTTAAATAAGACATTCTATAGCTAATCTTGCTAGCTTTAGTAGGGTATTAGTTATAGTTTATTAAAAGTTTAAGACGGAGCTTAGTTATAAAGTGACGTAGGTTATTTTAATTTCTATTAAATATTAGAGGGTTAGGGAGCTTTTTAGATTTTATAGTAGGTACTAGGTTCGTTACAGGTACGGGTTAAGCTGCCGTTACTAGTTTAGGGTTTGTATTTAATAGGTTGGGTTTATATACAGTTATTTTAATTTTATTTATAGGTGTTGCTATTAGGGTCTCTAACGCGAGTACTTTAGCGTTATAGAGTTCTTTATATATTGCTTTAATTAATTACTAATGCTAAGCTTCTAGTATAGTTCGTTACTGGGCTAAGGCATCTATAAAGGACTATTGCATTATAGTTATTTATTCCCTAATTAGGGCCATAATAGTTAACGTGGCGGATTTAAGTTTATTTACTATTTTAAGGGTATTAGTATTAACGCAACATAATATAAAGGCGCGGAGAGACTTTAAAAAGATTTAAAGGAATAATATAAATTCTATCTAAATCTAAGGGTATATAGCTCTCGCTAAGAATAAGACGTTACGTAAAAAAGAGAAAGGAATAACAAGGGAATTATATAATTAAATAGTTAGGGGCTTGGTGGTCGATGCGTGCGTATATACGCACGCGGTCTTTAACGGACTTTAGTAATTCGATTAATCTAGTAGATTTTGGTTAAAGCGTCGGAATTTATCTATCGAGTGTTTTACCGAGACATTCCTACTATAACTGGGCTAGTCCCGTTATATAAGTTTAACCTTTTTAGAAGTAAGGTTATAGATTTAAATATACCGAACTTTAATACGTAGAGCCTTATTAAATCTAAGAAAATAGGTAAAAGCTATTATATATATAAGACTTATTATAAACGCCTTCTTAAATCCGTCATCCTTAACCTACAGGAAGACGAGATAACTAAGAAGTATATTTAAGATTTGTATTATATTCGTAAAGCTCTTAAAGTTTTAACGTAGTAATTGCTCTTACGCTTTCTTACGTTTCTTCTACGCAAGTTTATAAAATAGCGTTAGTTATAGTAAATAGTAAATAAATATTAGTATTACCGAGAAAGAAAATATACCTTTTGTCTATGCAGACTTCTTATATATCTTACTATAATATCTAAAAGTATTAGGTTTCCTAACTATTCTCTATTACTTTTCTTAGACAATTAATTATATTTAAAATAACCCTTATAAGCGTAGAAATAGGAGAGTACTATACGCATTTTTTACGTATATAACTAGGTTCTATTCTCACTTTTTTATAGTAACTAAGATAAGCTAGGTTTGGCCTTTTTATAAACGGATTAAATCCATAGATATATTAATAGTAGAACGTCTTTATTTAGCCTTTTAACGAATTTTTCAAGATTTAGGGCTTCCTTTTTTATAAATTTAATATACTTTTTAATTTATCTAGAATTTTCTTATTAGATATACGTATTTTTTAACTAAATTCTTAGAATATATAGGAAATATACCCTATATAACCTAATAAAGTTATAGGTACTAATATACCCTTTATAGCTTTATATACAGTTTTAAATAACTCGTTAATTTTAATAAAATTATTAGTTTCTGCTACTAAAATCTCTTATTATTTATTAAGTTCCTTATTAATTTCGGCATCGTTAATAGCTTTCTATATAGAATTTAAGGGAGTTTTAGTATCTAAGAACAAAAGGAAAGAGTTAATTTAAGAGAGATAAGATATTTCCTAAGAAGAAAAGAAGTAATTCTTAGTTTTTCTAGGGCTAGTAGTATGTAGAAAATAATTATAAGGTTTTTAATAAAAATAAGGTACGGGGTAAGTCCTTTATTAAAGAAACCTAAAAAATAATCAGCGTTTATAGAAAAAACCGCTACTATAGCTATTTTCGCTATATAAATCTAAAATTAAATATTTAAAATTTTAAGATATTTTAATAAAGTCTCTAAAAGTTCTATTAAAATATTTTAATTTTAATATAACTCTATTAAAAAGAAAAAAGTAATAGCTTAATTAGGGTATAGAAGGAACTTTAGGTTTAATAAGAAATAAAGCTTAAAATATTATAGCTATTGTTTAAAATAAACAGCTTCTTTGGTTTACTAAGAAATTTATTTAATCTAAAAGAAGAATATATAAAGAGATCGCAATTTATAAGGAAATATTAGTATAATCATAAAGAGAGTATATCTGTTTGTATTAATTTAATAATACAATTAAGTTATATCCGGGGCACGAAATACGTATAGTATCGTATGCTCTTTAGGATAGTAGTAACTGTCGATTCTATTATAGTAGACTACGTGGTCTATATACTAACGCGCCTCCCCCTTAATTAGTTAGTATGTAAGTAGTTAGTACACCAAACGCGTAACTACGCGTTTGGTATACCACGTGCTATAATTATATACTGGCGGCACTTGGAAATGACTTGCTTATATCTAACCTTCGTAATCGCTTTAGTAGAGCCGTAAAACATAAAAGAAATACATAGGAAATCCCTCCTAAGGTGCCTTCTAGGCTGCCTTCTAAACGGTGCTCCAAACTGGCCGTAAGTCCTACTTACGGTCCGTAAAATAAACCGAACGGCCTTCCAACGGGCCGTAGATAAACCGTACGGCCTTCCGACGGGCCATAAGTAGACCGTAAGTGCTCCGTTAGTCTCGTTCTACCCATTCTATAACCTTTAGATTAAGCTTATTTGTGTTAATTAGGGGTTTTAGAGCTTAACACGGCTTTACCTTAGTTATAGCGTCCGCTAGGTTGTCTCCGCTGCTAATCTATTTAACCTCTATAATCTTATGTTATTCGTAGGCCTAACGTAAGCACATTAGGTTAACTATAAGCCTCTTCTCTTATATTATACCTAGATTAACTATATAGTTATAAAGGGACTTTAAATCAGTGTATAGAACTAGGGGTAGTTGCTCCAATTACAGAATCTTCTGGGTTATTAACTTAATTGCGGCTCCTATATTAAAGCCGTAAGCTAATGCATATAGCTTAGAAGCTAGTATACTGCGGGTTACTCGTTTACATTTAATTAAAGACCAGTATAGTATATTTACGTCTTAATTACAGTCCATAAGTACAATTATAAAGCCAATTTATAATAATAGGTCCCTATTATTAGTAAAGGAGGCATCTGTAAATACTAGTACGCTAAGGGAATTTAGGTCTAGTGGTACAAAAGTAAGTCCTTTTATTGCATTATTAATTTGCCACTAAATACGCTTATTTAGCTGCTTAATATTTTTCTCTTACGGATTTATTACCTAGGCCGTAAAGGATAAATTATAGGCAGATTTAGGTTAATAGACTATGGTAATATAGGCACCTCTTATACATTATACAGTGTATTAGTCCTTTGTATTTACGGTCTTATAGGTCTCTTTATAGGAGCTAATAAGGTCCATAGGCTTTACTATAACAAGCCTTAGGTTTTAAGTTTAACGTTCCTAAGTTAGCTAGATTAGGTTGCCCTTTTATATAATTAAGCCTTTATTAAACTTAATTAAAGTCTACTTAGTTAACTACTCTTACGGCTTTACTAGGAACTTAGCCTTTTATAGTTTAGTCTCTTTAGCATCCGCAAAGGTCTAGTCTACTAGGAAGAGGGTATTATCTATTTAAAGTCCAATAATATTAAGGCTATTTAATAGGGTATATAGTAGGTATAGGTTATAGGTCAACTGTTCCATTTTAAGTTTACTAATATAATGCTAGTGGTATGTTTTAAACCAATAGTTTCTAGCTTCTAGTACTCCGTAAAGGGGTTTTACAACCTATAAAATTATTCCCAGTTATAAGCCAAGCCCAAGGGGTGGTTATATATAGATGTTTTTACTTAGGTAGGTGTTAGACTGTATATAGGCTTATAAGATATCCCGTAAGTATAGGGCTATAGGCTTAGCTTATTATAGACTAGGCGTAAGTGCAAGTATAATCCATTAACTAACTTATTAAATTATAGGCGATTGTGTAAGGACTAAGTCCTTTCCCTAGTTGTTATAAGCTTATATAATAAGCCTTAATTTTTTAAAGGCTTTATTAGTACTAAGGTGCTTAATCTCGTTAATAAAGCGTAAGTTAAATATACAGACGCCTTGCGGGACGTCTTTCTCTATTATAACCGCAAAGACGCCCTTTTTAAGTAGTCTGTTAATCTCTTTGCGTCTTAAGTCCGTAAAAGGGGTTTCCTATACCAGAACTAATATATCTATAGGGAGAGATTGCCTTACAGATATGCCTGCGGAGGTTAGGTAGTTCTCCATTACGGGGTACTTTTAGGGGCGTCCTCGGCCACGCTTTATAGTAGGTTTAGTAGGCTTAGTGGGTTTGCAGGGGACTTCCGGAGTAGGTAGGGGTGCTTCTAGTTTATCTAGTTTGGCGGGTGCTTCCAGTTTATCTAGTTTGACATTATAGGTGTTTTTAGGCCAAAAGTAGGGTTTTACGGACGTGCTTCTAAAGCTAGTCGGTCCGCTAGGAAGTTATATATAGCACGTTTTATCTTCTACAGCTAGTAAATAATAAGGTCTAGTCTAATTACCACTCTTACGCTATATAAGGACTTTAGAGTTAAGCGGGAGGTTGTGTACTAAGGTTATATTAGGTCTGTTACGGTAGTGCAAAGCGTTATTAATAGTTTATTTAGCCCATAATTTAACTATTTTGGCTATTGCCTTTCGTATTACAGCTACTTAATCCGTAATAGACGGGGTAGGAGGGTCCAGTTTACCTATCCTTAGGTAGGCTCCATAAACTAAGAGGGTAGGTACCAGTCTATTAGGGCTAGCGGTATTATTAACGGCTTTTATAGCTATCTATAAAGCCAGTTCCTTTTAGATATCCTTATATTTGTCTATAATAATCTAGTAAGCTCTTTATAGAGCTAGGTAAGCTCGCTTAATAAGCCTAATAAACCAGTACGCCTTAACTAGAACGGCTTTTATTAAAATAGCCATAGCTATAGCGTACTATTAGAATTCCTTACTAATAAAGTTCCTACTAGCGTTGTGGGTAATATACTTAGGAGGTTTAAGGTATATGTTAATCTAGTAGGTTTATAAAATATCCTAAGTATATTTTATAAATATATTTTACAACTAACGGGCGGCTTAGTAGTGGGTTACCTTATCAATTATATATAATACTAGGCTGCCGTTAATGTATATAATGTCTACGTATACTAAGTGGTTAAAATTAAGGTCCTTATAAAGGGTAAACTTAAATTGGCCTAGGAAACGTCCGTATTTCTAGCAAAAGAAGCAGTATTTAGTTAGGTAGTTAATTGCCTTCCTATTAACGTCGTTATATCTAAAGCGTTTAAGGACTCTATATAGCTTTTCAGCTAACGGGTGGCTAAAACGGCGGTATAGGCGGTGGATTTTAGTACTAGTAAGGTAGCACGGGTTATAGTCAAAAGATTCCTAAATGTAGGTCCGTAAAGTCTCTACTTATATAAGGAACGGGTGTCCAAATCGTTGTGTAATTGGCAGAGTAATATACTTACTTCCTAGGGCAGTTACGGGGCCAATTAGGGTGTCTGTAACATTGTTATAGTAGACCTATAACCTGTCTATATCCGCAAGGTAGAGTAGAAAGGGGGTATCCACTTTTACTATATAGAAGTTAACTAGGCTAATTAGAGTCTTAACTACAACTAATCTAATTAATGCGGTTAAGCTAATGCCGAATTAGACATTTACGGCCCCAGTTTACATAGTATTAATATCCGTATTATTATTTATAGTGGTCTTATATATAAGGTATTATCCGTAACCTATAATAGACTTCTTAGAGGCACCTATATTAATTATAACGCCATAGAATTCTTTAGGAGTGTAGCGTTCTATAGTAATATATATAAATAGGTCCTATTTACGGTCCGTAGCGTCC
The DNA here is from genome assembly GCF_001692895.1 of Cenococcum geophilum 1.58. Taxonomy (NCBI): domain Eukaryota; kingdom Fungi; phylum Ascomycota; class Dothideomycetes; order Gloniales; family Gloniaceae; genus Cenococcum; species Cenococcum geophilum. Next base: position 84,226 of record NW_027137618.1, on the reverse strand, counting down.
GTAATAGGTCTAATAGGTATGCTTATAGGCGAGTTTTTAGGTGTAATTAAGTGTGTAAAGAAGCGGTTGGCTAATATGGTTGTAATATTAAAGGCTTAGCTGTCCGTAAAAGGTCTAAGAATGTCTCTAAGGTCTCCTATTCCTAAGTATCTAAGTTAAAGTTAATTATAAGGGCTTCCATTAACTCATTAAGAGACTCTTCTACTTCCTCTCCTTTGTAGTCTAAGATAAACTAGTTAATCCGTCTATTAAATCTCTTCTTAAACTTATTGCGTTTTTCCTAAGTATACCTTATAAACCAATATCCTTCCTTACTATATATAAAGCACTTCTAGCTAGTTCGTCTATGGGGGTATACTTTTATATAGGAGTTACTGCGGGGGTTATAGGTAGGACTTAGTCGGTATGGGTACTGCCAGCGGTAGCAGCGGTCCGTAAAGTAGGCGTTTAAGTTAGTTTATGGGTTTTACAGGTCTGTAATAAAGGCTTAAGTACTGCCTGGCGGGTTTAAGACTTCGTATGTTATAATAGAGGACCGTAAATCGTTAATAAGGCCAGTTAAGGTGTCTGCGGGCTTATAATAGGCATATTTGCAGGGCTCTACTTCCTAGCAAGCCGCAATAAGTTTATTATACAGAAAGTCGTTTATTTAAAGCTTAATATTAAGGCCGTGCTATAGGTGCCAAAGGTCTTTAATAAGGATTTGCAGGCACTCTATAGTCAAATTTTCGGTATTCTTATTAATTACGGTCCGTAACTTAGTCGCATTCTATTGGGTAAGGATATTACGCCTATATTCCGGTCCTTTAAAGTAGTTATATATAGCTTTATATAGCTTATTAAAGGAAACACTAAGGGGGTTGCTCTTAAGGTTGGTGTAGTAGTAGTTAAGGGCTAGGCCGCGCAGTATAGTGGAATAGGCTTAGCTAAATTCCTATTTAGGAATATTAGCCTTCCGACAGAGGTCCGTAAAGATAGTAAGTTTAAAGTTAAAGTTATTATTTTTACCGCTATACTTAGATTCGTCGGTATAGAGCTTAGCTAAGTTAGCTAGCTCCTTACCGTAGGTCTTTACTTAAGTAGGTTATAGATCTATAATCCAGGCAGGTTGCGGATCTATAGCTTAGGTAATAGGAGGGTTTTAGTCCATATTTTAGTTTACGGGGGTATTATAGTCCGTAACTTAAGTACTAAGTATACTTTAGCCCGTAAGATTAATTCCGAAATCGCTTAGGTTTATAGGACAAATTTAGTTAAGTAGGTTAGGTATAAGGCTAGCGATGCTATTAAGTTTGGGAGAAGCAAAGAGTTTATTAGTAGCTTTAACCTAGTCTAGGATTTCCTCTTTAGTCTATTCCATTTGGTTCTCCTCCTATATTATATTATATAAGGACCATGCAATAGTGACTTGTTTATCCTTTTTAACCTATACACCTTAGTAACGTAAAAGGGTTTATAGGTTACGGATAGTAGTAGGGTTATAAGCCTTAAGAATAGCTTCCGTAAAGTCCGCAAAGTCTTCCTTATATTACTCCTATAGGTCGTTGTTTAGAAGCTTATAGTGTCCGTATTTAAGGATTTTAAAATTAATATAGTCGTTAACGCCGTCCGTAAACGTAAGGTCGACTCCCTAACTCTACTTCTTTTAACCTTTACTAATTTGCTTAGTTATATCTGCTATATTATATAGCGTAGTATATCTGTATAAGCTGTAGTAGGTAATAGTAGTTTATAGCGGGTGGAGAAGGTCTTATAACGGTCCGTAAAATTAATTAATAGGTCCGTAATAGTTTAAGAGGTCTTACAATGGTCTATAAAGGCGATTAACAGGTCTATAATAGTTTATAAAAGGGTAGGAGGTTTCCGTAAGGTTTAAAGAGGTTTAAGGTTTAAGGGGATTAAGGATAGGGGGTTCCGTAAAGGTCTGTATTCGCGTTTATAAACTTCCAGTAAACCATACTAAGACTTAAATAAGTATATAGAGTTGGTGATAGGTCCGTAATCCCCGACTTCTAACCTTCTAGTAGGTCGTACTAGGAGTCTAAACGGGTAGTCGCTGTTATATATCGCTTGGTAGGAGGTATTAAGTGATTGCTAATCTATGCGCGCTCACTAATCAGTGTTTATATTAATTTAATAATACAATTAAGTTATATCCCGGGGCACGAAATACATATAGTATTGTATACTCTTTGGGATGGTGGTAACTGTCGATTCTATTAAGGTAGACTACGTGGTCTATATACTAACGCGCCTTCCCCTTAATTAGTTAGTATATAAGTAGTTAGTGCACCAAACGCGTAACTACGCGTTTGGTATACAACGTGCTGTAATTATACAATATCCTTAATAGAAAAGTATAATTAATTTCTTTAAGATAAAGGAGAAATGGTACGGTTTCTTAGAGAATTTAATATAAAGGATATTGTCGGTATCACCCAAGTGCACTTGATTGGCCTATTAACTGATGAATTGATTCTTGTCTAATAGGTACAGAAAGCAGAGGATCGTAAGGATCGCGGTGCCTAAGTAGGGGGCTGATGAGTCACCATAAGGATGACTAATCAGAAACATTGTAACCATGTAACCTCTGTCTATATATTCCGACACTGGCAGTTCTTTCTTTATGCTTGTGGCGCTGTAGGAAGGCAGCAAGGCAGTAAGGCAGCAAGGTGTCGGTTTAGCTGGAGGTGGAAGCAGCAAAAGTCTGTTCGGGTGGTAGTACGGTACCAGCGGCGGTAGTAATAGTGGTCAAGCATAGAGCTTGTCTATCAGTCGGTCGGTTAATCGTAGGCGTATAGGCACGATCATTCGGTCGGTAGATCGTAGGCGTATCAGCGCGATCAGTATCGTAATAGCAGGCATAGCGGCGCTATCAGTTTATCGATGGTATGTGGCAGTACGGTGCTAGCGTAGAGTCGGTTCTGTAGGCAGATCGACACAAGATTTTATTGGGTTTGTAGCTGCCGTAGATACTGGCAGATTTAAGAGGGTAGAGGATGGGGAGCGCGCTGGCGTTGTAGGCGCGTGCTGGCAGGTCTTGATTCCTCTGGCAGTTCTTTCTTTATGTGTAAAACCACCAATATATAGACTCTGTTGCGTGGTATTCGTGGCTTGCAAAGGCCATAGGAGGGAAAGGGGCACGCTGGCGTTTGGGGCGTGCTATTGGCGTGGTTTTCGACGTAGCAGATCTGCAAGGTAGCAGACGGTGTCGGGGTTGTAGGTAGGTAGGGGGTGGTAGGGAGCGCGTTTCGGACGTTGACTTGGGACCCTAGGTTCAGTAACACTTCTGACCTAAAGTACTCGACCAAATCTTCGTAAACGTGGTTGTTCTGCGTAATAGACGCAACTTGGTATCTCCCAGTACTCAGTAACACTTCTATTACTGGTTTTCCGCAAGTCTAAGGTAGCTAGGTGCTTTGGTGCTGCTAATGGCTGCTGGGTTATTGGGTGCTGTAAAAGCTAGTGTGCTGTGTACGGCTAGAGCGCTGCCGTAGTACTGCTGGGGTAGCTGCTGAGGTAGCTGCTGGGGTACTGCCCGAGGGCTGTTGGATGTTGATTTGTATGCTAAGACGCGTACTAGGGGGTGGTTTGCTGCTGAGTTGCGTAGCTACGCTGGGGTACTGCGTAAAGCAGTTGGGTAGTTGGGTGTTGGGTGCTGTAAAAGCTGGTGTGCTGTGTACGGCTAGAGCGCTGCCGTAGTACTGCTGGGGTAGCTGCTGAGGTAGCTGCTGAGGTACTGCCCGAGGGCTGTTGGACGTTGGGTGCTGTTAAGCTGGGGGTACGGCACTCAGTAAAGAGGTCGTACTAGGTATTGATTTGCGTGCTGTAGAATGTCTTGTGCGTTGCGTATTTGTGTATATTCTCAGCTGGCTAGAATTAGATGCTGCCGGAGCTGCTGGGTGCTGGTTTTGCTGCTAGGTACTGGAATGCTGCTTGCGATCGAACGAAGCTGCTGGGGCGGCAGTGAACCTTGTTGCTCTATAGCCAACCGGTGAGGTTGACCATTGATTAATGTCAGTATCACCCAAGTACACTTGATTGGCCTATTAACTGATGAATTAATTCTTGTCTAATAGGTACAGAAAGCAGAGGATCGTAAGGATCGCGGTGCCTAAGTAGGGGGCTGATGAGTCACTATAAGGATGACTAATCAGAAACATTGTAACCACGTAACCTCTGTCTATATATTCCGACAGATATTAATCCTCTAAGAATTTACCTATACTGTATAAGCAATCTTTAAAAATATTAAAAGGTGCCTTTACTTTATAGTCCCTCTAAGGTCTACTTTTATACTCTCTTAGTCTCTAGAAATTCCTTTAATATATCTTAGCTATATTAAAAAAGAGATTATACTTTACCTCTTTAAGTAGAGGTTACTATTTAAAGGTAGAATTTATTTAATTTTAACTTAAATATTAAGACTGGTAGAGATTTTACTTTAGTATAGCGAGGTCTTTAGGAGACTTTTTTTTAAAACTTATACGAAATCCACCTTCATCTAATAACTCCGTTTAGTACCTTAACTAACCTTAAGTATTAACTTTAATTTTCTAGTTAAATACCCTAGAATCTTTACTACTACTCTAAGAAAGCTATCGCCTATTTAGGGAAATTACTATAAATGGAATACTGCTAAAGTTCTTAAATAAGGATATTTTATAGCTATATGGAATTATTAGTTATACTAATAATATTTCCTAATTATTTCCTAATTAGTATTACTCTTTACTTATAAAAGCAAAAGGTATTCTAATTCTATTAAAATATTAGGCTTAACTATACTATAGCGTAGTAAAAAAGTCTTAGAATACCTTAAATAACGGATATTTAGAGTAAAAGGTATTAATATATCTATTTTATAATAAAAGCCTTAATTATATTTACTAATTATAACGTAATGTACCACCGAGTGGCCGATACCACCGAGTGGCCAACGTTAAAACTTACCAAAAATTAGGAAATTTATACCTTAATGTCTTAACAACCACTTAATAATAAATTCTAATAATTTATATTTAGACTTCTATATACACTTTACAGCTTCTATTAAAGTTGTATAGTAATTAGTTAAGTATATTATAATTTAGGGGCCAAAATAAAGCCAAATTACTATATCTTAATAACTACTTAAGTAATTACTATGCAACTTTAATAGAAGCTATAAAGTGTATATAGAAGTCTAAATATAAATTATTAGAATTTATTATTAAGTGGTTGTTAAGATATTAAGGTATGAATTTCCTAATTTTTGGGTGTTAGCCACTCGGTGGTATCGGCCACTCGGTGGTACAATACGTTACTTTATTTTATAGACTATTATAATAATATATAGTATGTATTCTAGTAAAACTACTTTTTAAAAGGACTTTTCTATAATTAATAAGAGCTCTAAGTAGAGTAGGCGTATGAAATAGGTGGAAATAGTATTAAAAGCTTAGTTAAAACGTCGAATAATTAATACTAAGGATGCTATAAGGGCAAGGGCTAAATATTAAGGCAAATTACCGGGTTTTAGCGAAGTTTTTATATATTAAAAAGGTTTAAAAATAGAAGTATATAAGAATACTTCTTAAATTACTGGGAAATACTAAGAACTTAAAGAAAAATCTTAGCCTTAGGATAATAATAATCTTAATTAGCGTAATAAAACGATAAAACTTTTAAACAATTTATTAATTTATATCATTTTTATTTTTATTTTTTCCGATAAATTATAAGGGCGTATTTAGAAATTATAACAAGTTTTAGTATCTACTACTTTAAAAAAATCGTGCCTACGGCGTATACTAACTTTTAAGATTTCCTTAGAAATCCTAGTATATAAAGCCAAACCCCTAGTAGTATCCTTTAGGAACAGTTACCCTTACTACCCCTTAAACAGTTACCAAATAGTTACTAAACGGTTACTTTTTGGTCTTAAAGAAGCTTTAAGCTAATCTTACTAGTAATTATATATTTATATACCTTTAAAAACCTAGCGCTAGGTTTTATTATAATAGTCCATTAAGTACTTAAAAAAGAACTAAATGTGTATTTTTTTTATAGTAAGCCTAACTCCGTACCCTATCTTATATTAAGGCGTACTAGGTATTTCTAGGTACTAACTAAGCTGTATATAGAATTTTGCTAACTTTTCCGAGAAAGGGGCTTATCTTTAGTGGCAACGTTAAGATTTGGCCTAAGTACGCGTGGCCTAGGCGGTCTAAGCCCGCTTAGACGTCGGACTATCACTTTTCTAGTTTAAAGATTCACTTCTACTCCTTAGCTTATATCCTTGCCGATAGACAATTCAATTATATAGGCTTGCATACGTTCTTTACAGCGCTTATACCTTGATTAACTAAGTCCTATAATACTCTATCTTTAGTATACTAGCCTTACTCTTATATTAGGCGCTATTAGCTAGCTTACTAGAAGTTATAGATAGTATAAATAGCTATAGTATAGTCTTAAACTCGACCTAGTCGTTTAGTATTAGCGCTAGAGTAAGAGAGAGCCCAGGTAAAATAGTAGTTAAAGATATTAAAGGTATATCGCTACTTAGGCCCAGACTATTAAAGCTTAAAGTTAGTAATAGAAAACTATCTAAGGATAGAAAAGCTTACCTTAATATAACTATCGCTCTTAGTGAGTATATATTAATTATAAAGACTAAAGATATTAGACCTTATATAGTAAGTGTCTATATAAGTAGAGGTTGTAAATCGTATTACGCGCAGAGCGTATGCGGTAGGGGCCGTATGGCGTAGCGTAGGTCACCTAACTACCTACGGCCCGATAGATAGCCCGACCTTTACTACCCCTTTCTCTCTCCTTAAGTAGATAGAAGATAGACACGAATAAACCAAGAACCAGAACCACACGTATTGCAATTGTAGTATCCCGGGTAATACCGACAGTAAGTCTTATTATAAGCTTCTAAAATCCTCTTATTAGACTTCTAGTTTGTTAAGGACATATAGGCGAAGTTATTTAGATAGGACTAGCACTAGTTACTAGTTAATAGAGGCTCAGGTTTTATATATAATAGTAGGACTAAAATACGCTAAGGAATTGGTTTAGAAGATCAATTAGTAGGAGATCTAAGAGGTATAATAGAAAAATAATAAAAGAAGAGTAAATCTTAATAAAAAATTAAGTAAAAGTCTAAATATAGTACGTGTATATACTTCAAGAGTCTTTAATAGAATTCCACTATCGTTAAGTATTTCACTAAGACGTCTTTACTAAAACGGGACGGTCCCATTATATTACCTTCTAGTACCCTTTTAGTATATAGCCGCAACCTTACTAATATAACTCCGTTATAATAGCGTAATTTAAAAGAAGGGAAATATAAGTATAAGCTATTTAGCTATTATTTCTGATAAAAACTTATTTTTATTTTTATATCTATTATATTACACTATATGCAATTATATATATATAGTCTCTAAGATATAGTGCAATAATTCTATATATATCTCTCTCTTTTCTAGGCAGCTTAATATATACTAGTAGCTATATACTAGTAGTTTATAAATATTATAGAGTAAGTATAAGCGACGATAATATATAATAAAGTAGATATTATTAAGCTATATATATAAACTATATAATAAAGTTAAGACTTTATATAAGGAAAGAAGACAAGGAAATAAAAAGAAAGGATATATATTATTAGCTTAGTTACTTAGTTAATACATATATAGGTAGAATATAACTTAGGTCGTAACTTTTTAGTATCTCTATAGTAGCCTGGAAGGCTCTATATAGCTAAGGGGGTATATTAACCTAAATTGGAGTTCTTTACCACCGTCTTAGTACTATCTTTAATGCCTAATTCCCTATGTCTTATCACCTAATTCTATTACCTATTTTATCTTAATTACCTATAATATTTGGTTTAGTTGCCTAGACCTACCTTATGTATATAGAGAGCTTCTAGAGCCCTCTTCAACCGACAGAGTTCTCATTCCTAATCGTCCGTTTAACATGATTATAGTCTAGCTTTCTCCATCACTACTACTACCAGAGGCCCATGCATGGATTGTAGGAAATGGTCCTAAGAATATAGGGCGCCAGCCTTATCCAGTGCTTTAATCTATATTCAATATTGATTAGAGTTATTGAATATTAAATGTTGAATAAATTTATATATATACTAAGAATATTTAATTTAGTAGCTAAATAGGCCTATATTATACCTATATATATACCTAGCTATACATATAGGTATATAAAGGGGTATATAGGTAGGAGTAGTAGAGAAATAGAGTGTATCCTAAAGGGGTATAAGGGGAGGAAGGGGAGTGGGAGGTAACAGGCCCCGCACTACCCGGCCACAGCACAAACCCCAAAAGGTAAGCGAGTGACTGGCAAGATGCCAGGCACGGCTGTGCGGAACAACATATATAGGCGAGGTGACTTCGTCACCTAACAGGTTCTTCAAGGTGATTATATTATTGTAACGGCGCTATCGCACGTTACCTGCCAAATTCTGCCATATTCTGCCGACCTGCGATTGGCCCGCCCAAAGCTAGCGCCTTAGCGGCTCACCCTATATATTTGTTTACATCAGTCCTAGCAACCCCTTTTCCTTCTCTTTAGCTTAGTATCTTCGTAATACAGTATTCGTTTAAGCTTCGGTTCAGAGGCATTTATTTAAGCCGTGATATTATACTAAGCTCTCCCTACCTTGCCTGGAAAGGCCTCAATAATATCCCACCCTAAAGAAACTTCGTCTGCAACGACGCATTAACGCGCTATACTTAGACACCAAAACAACTCTACATTACCTAGAAAGGCCTAGATAATATCCCACCTTATAAGCTAGACAGGACTAGACCTGTACCCCCAGAATTAAAACTAAAGCGTATAATACTAACGAACCTTAGGAAGCTAACGATGGCACCTAAAGTAAACTTATCTAAGAGAGCTGCCTCTACTCGAGAGGAACCTGAGATCTAATTAGGATTAGAAATTGAAGACAATAATGATGTTATAGATATACGCGAGCAGATTCGCGCCCTCGTAGCTAGCTAGAAAGCTAATTATCTTAAAGTAAGAAATACACAAGAGACCCTATAAAAGATCCTAGAAAGCCTTGCGGCCCTATAAAATAGCCCAGCTTCCCCTTTTTAAAGCCCTAGCTAACCTGTTCACTTTACTAAATGCAATACACCAGGGAGTACGGATATAATAACGAAGTAATTAAAGTCCGTTAAGCTCCCTAACCCCCCACCACTATCTAACGGGATAGACCCTACCTTTAAGAATTAGAGGATTTAAGTATAAGGAAAGCTCTGCGTTAACTATAACCATTTCCTTTTTAAAGAAGCCAAAATGCTCTACCTCTTTAGTCGAACCACTGGGGACGCCTAACGGCACCTTTAAGCTAAGTTTAAGGACGACTCCCCTGTCTAATTTATATCTGTTAACAAGATAATATGGCACCTAGCGGCTATCTATATTAACCTAAATAAAGTATAGGATGCCTATTATAACTATAATTACCTAATAATAAAACCGAACTAACCCTTTGCCAAATTTTAGACTTAATTCCTATACCTTACAGGAGAAGGCTAGGTTCCCCTTAAGAACTACTAATTAGACCTATACGATAAGCTGACAATCCGGCTATAAGAAAAGATTACTATAACCTTAAATAACCTGCCAACCCACAAAAGACTCGCAGCTTATTGCCTATTATTAGACTTAGAACTAAAGCGGATTAACACCCGCCCTAATTAGTAGAAGCGACTCTATAACAATTAAAACTCGCTAGCTATACCTATAGGAGCTAGAGCAGGAAGATAAGTTACAACTACTCTTATACTAAAGGCGGTTATAACTACGCACTGGCGAGCCTTGCCCGACTAGCTATATACTACGCCATTAACTAGTATTCGCCGTAATACTCCAATCGACCCTACCTCGGCTACGTGCTTTAACTGCAATAAGTAAGGTTATTTTACCTCGTCCTGCCCAGAGCTAAAGGATATAGGCGATATTAAGGAGATAGAGGAAGGAGAAACGTCTAATAAGTTAAAAAAAAAAGAACCCTAGGGAAAGACTCCCCCCTAGGGTACCCTATCGATCTTAAAGAGATTAATCTTAGTTAGTTAATAGGTGGAAAGCATTTTACGGTTCTATATATAGTATCTTAAAATAGATATAGAGTTAATATAACCGCCCTTATTAACACTAGAGTAAATGGCTTCGCCTTTATAAATACTGCCTATGCGAATAATATTGCCAAGTTTCTAAATGCAGAAGCTATTTAACTAGAGAAGCCTATCTAGGTAAAGGGCTACAACAGCTAAGCCGGTTAGCCCGTTACCCACGTCTTAAAGTTATATATCGCTCTTAACGGACGACGCTAATACGGTATCCCCTTTTGCATCTTAGACCTAGGGTCCTATAATATAATCCTTAGACGAAAATAGATGTCCTATTTTAATATTTAGTTAAACGTGTAAAAAAGACGGTTTATTTAGCTAGAGGATAGACTAAGGTTACCCTCCTTTGTTAGGGAGATCTGAACTAACTATAAGACACTAGCTGTAAGGGGTAACCCTACCTACTAGTAGGATGTCCGGGCCTGTAACCTAGCCTTTACCTAAAAGGACGCCCGCCGCAAAGCTAGAAAGAACTCTGTACTGATAAAGATACTCTCCTAAAGCGCTATATTTAAAGAGAACTTTATATATAAAAGCGGGATAGATAATGACGTAGATAATATCTAAATTATATAGATCTAACTATTATAGAAAAGAACGTATTAATAGGATATAAGGAATAACCTTTAAAAGATGCAACAGGAGCTAAAAGGAGTAATAATAACGCTAGTACCCTAGAAGTCCCTAAAGTTACATACGCCCCTATTATTAGTTAACCCCCCTACTATAAACATCGCCGTAATTAGCGCTGTAGCGTTCTACTTTAATATATACCAGAAGGACAATAAGGTCTTTATAACAAGCCTATATAAGATTAACCAAATTATTAATAATAGAGAGGAAAGGCTAGATAAGGAAACCGACGAGGAACTAGTTAAACGCCTTCTTCCTACTATTTATATAAGCTACAAGGATGCATTCTTAAAGGCGGCCTTAGATAAGTTACCCCCCTACCAGATATATAATTATAAGATTTAATTAAAGGCCAATAACTCGCTAGGCTATAGCCCCCTCTACTATTAATTAATGGATAAGCTAAAAGTAATAAAGCAGTACTTAATTAATAACCTAGATAAAGGGTTTATTGAGCCAAGTTAAGCCCCTTTTACTTCCCCTATCCTATTCGTAAAAAAGCCTAATAGAGGCCTTCGTTTTTATATCGACTATTAAAAGCTAAACGCTATTACTTAAAAGGACCGGTATCCTATTCCTTTAATTAACGAGACCCTTGCACGTCTAAGCTAGGCAAAGATCTTTACTAAACTTAATATCCGCCAAGCTTTCTACCAAATTAGAATAGACCCTGTATCCGAAGATTTAACAATATTCCGTACCTGCTATAGTTCCTATAAATATAAAGTTCTTCCTTTTAGACTAATAAACGGACTAGCTACGTACTAAAGGTATATAAATAACGTTCTTTTTAATTACCTTAACAAATTCTATACGGCATACCTAGACAACATTCTTATATACTTAGACAACGAACTTAAGCATTAAGTTTATGTTAAGAAGGTCCTAGAGAGGCTATAAAACGCGGGCTTATAAGTTAATATTAAGAAATGCGAGTTTGGGGTAAAACGTATAAAATACCTTGGGTTTATCGTAACTATGGAAGGAATTAAGGTTAACCCTAAGAAGGTAAAGGCAATCTATAACTAGAAGCCCCTTTGCATAGTAAAAGGAATCCAGTCCTTTCTTAATTTTTATAATTTCTACCGCCGGTTTATTTGTGACTACGGAATTATAGTAAAACCTCTTATATGACTAACTAGGAAGGATACGCCTTTTATTTTTAATAATAGCTATATAAAGGCCTTTAAAGAGGTAAAGGATCGGCTTATCTCTTCCCTAATTCTTTATTACTATAACCTAAACCTTAAATTAATGCTAGAAACAGACGCCTCTAATAAGGTTATAGCGGGAATCCTATTACAGTTATATCCAAACGGTAAATAGTACCCTATAGCTTTCTTCTTAAAGACAATAGACCTAGCTAAGTATAACTACGAAGTACATAACAAAGAAATGCTAGTTATTATTTAATTACTCTCCTAATAGCGCGCAGAGCTTAAAGGTACGAACTCCTAGATTAAGATATATATAGATTATAAAGCCTTAGAGTACTTTATAACTATAAAGTAGCTTATAGGGCAATAAGCCTAGTAGGCCGAAATACTCTCCTAATTCTTCTTTACGATTATATATTATTCTAGTAAGTAAAACTCTAAGGCTAATGCCCTAACCCGAAGAGAATAAGATGTAGGACCCTAGGATAAGCTAAAGACCTAATATCGGACGCGCGCCCTCCTTTATCCAGAACAGCTCGACCCGCGGATTCTTAAGAAGCTAGACTCCTAGTAAAACGAGCTAGCACCGATGAAGGAGTCCTTAGATAAGCTAATAGGGCTAATTAACCGCCTCCTAACTGTAAACCGCACGGCTAACGCCCTAAGGGCCCTCCGCGAATAAGCCGTAAAAGGAGACCCCGATTTTAAGACGGAGGAAGGATTGCTCCTATACTAGGAGCAGCTTATAGTCCCTAACGTTAATAATTTACGGACTAAACTAATCCGCGAAGCTTATTGCTAAGTCTTTATAGTATACCCTAGTAAAAACAAGACCTATAAAATTATTAACTGCCGCTACTACTGGCCAAGAATAGTTGCGGATATTAATCGATATATATAGAACTACAAAGACTGCTAGAGAGCTATAATCCCATAGGATAAGACCCTAAGACTACTTAAGCCACTCCCGATACTAGAGCGCCCTTAGCAGTATATCTTTATAGACTTTTATAAACTACCTAAGGACCGTGACGGATATAATATAGTTATAGTTATAGTTAACCGCTTTAGTAAACGCCCGTTCTTAATTCCATATTACAAAAATATTGATGCTAAAGAGGCAGCCCGGCTATATATCTATTACGTTTACCAAATCTACGGACTACTAAATACTATTATGTCCAATTATAGGCCACAATTTATATCGGCCTTCTAGAATAAGTTTACCTAGATTTTAGGCATTAAGCTAAAGCTTTCTACGGCTTATTACCCCTAGATAGACGGTCAGACAGAGATTATAAATCAGTACCTAGACCAGAGGCTTAGGCCCTTTATTAACTATTTCCAAGACAACTAGTCTGAATTACTACCTTTAATAAACTACGCGCAAGCAACCCTACCCCACGACTCCACAGGGTTTGCCCCAATTTAGCTAGAAATAGGATACTTACCCCGTATAAGCTTTAACTAGAAAAGGCTAGAAGAACCCTAAACTATATAAGAGAAGCTATCCTATACTAAGGCCTAACAGTACACCAAACAATTAGAGGAGGCCTAGACGGTAGCCTATAAGAACCTAAAAAAAGCTTAGAGGTTAATGGAATAGTAGGCGAATAAACACCGTCAAGAGCCTAATTTTGCCCCTAGCGATATAGTTTAGGTTATAATAAGGAATTAGAGGACCGAATGACCCAGCCGTAAGCTAGACTACTAGATGGCAGGACTATATAAGGTTCTTAAGAAGATAGGTAACTCGTACAAGATAAAGCTCCTAGACTTAATTAGGGTTCACCCTATTTTCTTACTAGATAAGTTATAGAAAGCTATAAACAACCTATTGCCTAGATAAAAGAACAAGCCTCCCCTACCAGTTTAAGTAAACGGTAATAATAAATAGGAGGTTAACGAAATACTGGCCTGCAAAATAGTACGGGGAGTGCTAAAATACCATATCTAATAAAAGGGCTACAATCCTAACCCAACCTAGTACCCTATATAGAACTTTATAGGCTACCCCTAAAAGCTTAAAGAATTCTATAACCAATACCCTAATACGCCTAAACCCCTAAAGTACCTAGACAAATAGATGGAATGCTAATATAATAAAGACGATAAGTTACCGGAAGAATATAGGGATAAAAACGCCCTAAAGCCCTAATATAGCTATCTACCAAATTCTGCCATATTCTGCCATTTTCTGCCAGTACCGTAAAATTTTAGATGTCTAGGAACTTCGACCGCCGGTTAAAGTTATCTAATTAGTCAGATCTATGCCAAGACTTTTAGCGGCTACTCTTTCTAGCCTAGTGCTTCCACTTAGCCTATAATCGCCCTTTATACTTAGTTAGGACGGACTTGTGTCCCCTTTATCTCCTTATCTTATATTTTTATAATCCTACATTTACAAGCCTAGTGCTACCCTATTTTTTCTAACTAAGCCTAAGGGTAGGCTTTCTTTTAAAGAGGGGGGTGATGTAACGGCGCTATCGCACGTTACCTGCCAAAATTCTACCATATTTTGCCGACCTGCGATTGGCCCGCCTAAAGCTAGCGCCTTGGCGGCTCACCCTATATATTTGTTTACATCGGTCCTAGCGACCCCTTTTCCTTCTCTTTAGCTTAGTATCTTCGTAATACAGCATTCGTTCAAGCTTCGGTTCAGAGGCATTTGTTCAAGCCGTGACAATTATTAGGTACACGGTCCTTACTCTATATTTATATGGAGGCTTGGAAAAATATTCGATATTCAATATAATATCAATATTGAATGCGTGTTCAGTATCACTATCAATATGACCTTATGTTGATATTGAATGTTGATTAAAGCACTGGCCTCATCGCCTTCCAAACTTCCTTAGTGTGAGCGCTGATGATGCCTTCCTACCGCTCCGGAACAGAAATCCCCGTCAGGTATAATCAAAAGAACAAAATAGTGCAGACGGGGGCAGACTAGAACGGCATATCATGGGATAAATGGCATTATAAAGGGGTTGATCTTGCTAGGGCTATTTTTAGAATTTAGGGTCCAATGATCTCCACCCATTTGTGCGTCAAGCCAGGACTCCGATTTGGGGATGATGGTCACGGATCCAGATTCGGCTTGAGCCCAAACCTGGTCTGGGTCTGCCTGGCTTCCTGCCGAAAATGGAAAAGTGTAATGTAAAATAGGGGCTCGAGTGCTTGACCAAGCTTGTCGATGTTTTATTTGGAGCAGACGAAGTAGCAAACTATCTAATTGTGTTTACACTATAGTCGGGATATGCAGCCCCAAGATCCAAACAACCACTATGAATATAAAAATTGACAAATTAATGAGTGACTCCCGCATACCGGTTCTTTTGAACAATCCCTCCTTGTCCTCCACCTCATCCAATCTACTCCTCGTCGAAGAAAGCAAAGATCTTCATCTCAAAGCTTTCTCTTGCTGGGAAATTCGCATACTTCGGGTCCACGAAAGCAGAATGGATGAGTGTAATATTGTTGTCAGGGTTGCTGTCCAGCTGCTTGAACAACAGCGGTTCATCGGGTCGCTGTCCACTCAGATAGTACCACTCATGTTTCTCACTGAAGGTGGGCAATCCAAGCTCCATGATTCCTTCCGAGGTAACTCTACGGTCACCGTGGATATCGTTGTTGGGGTCGACAGATTTCCAGTCACAGACCCCAAGAGGATCTCTGAGAATCTGCTTGACAGGTCGCCACACATTCACTACCATGAACCGGCGAGTGAGAAGACGCTCAACTTCTTTATCGTCTGGAATCACGTTCTTCAGGAGGAATCGGCAGGATACTCTGGTCACGTCTGTGTGGACTCCGTGTGATGGAGATTGCATGGTGCTCATTGATTCTCCTTCTACATTGGGCTTGTAGCGGTTTCTGTCGAGGTATACGACTGTCTTGGAGGCACCCGTACTGTGGAATGAAGTTAGCATAGCTGGAAATAAATATCACGATACGCACATTTTCTTCACCAATTTTTCCGTTGCAGGTTGGATTATCTCATGGATCTGCTTCCGGTCCGTCCAGTCGGTGACGCCTTCGATTTTGTGTTGAAGATATTGGAAGCCTTGGACGTCCCATGTGAAGTCTTTCTCCCTGCCTCGAATGTCTTTGATAACGACTCTGTGGACCTCTGTGATATTGTCCCGACGAGCGTAGCGTCTTTCTGATTCAGGAATACCGGAGTCGATCGGTGGAAGACCTTTAGGACCCGGGTGCTTCAAATAGTTCAAGGTCGTCGAGACATCTTGATTTTCGGCGCCTAGTGAGTTCTTTGGAGAAACAGAGACAAGTGCCTCGATTTGCGTTGCGGCATCTGATGGTGCCATGTTGATAAAACTGTATTGAGAAATGGTATTGGAAATCTGACTGGTGGTGCGCTGATGGTACGAGCGGGTCTCTGGGAGACTCACTTCCTTATATTGACAATTGAAGACCGTGGAGGAATGTCAGTCTAGCTTCTCCAGGTATAGAAGCCCCGGAAGTGGTCATGCACTCGTATGCCGAGATCAATAGTGATGAACATCCTTGAGAGCTTTTCGTCATTTAATTGACCCGAGCACCGGGGTGAGGTTTGTGAGTTCGGTTAAAGGCACCAGGGCAGAAATTATTAATTAGGCCTGCACCATTAATACACAAACCAAATTAACTGAAAAGTCATGAATATAATAGCAAAGACCTTACTTTACCCTGTAAAATATAGATAGTGATAAAAAATGTCTTTGTTGTAGATATGTTGATGGCAATTCAAATTTGGTGGGTGTGGCAAGACCGCACTCACAAATTGCACCCTGGTGCGAGGTACGAGTGGTCTATACTTTCGGATCCCAGAATTCAAACCCCCGCCAAGTCAGCTTCTGATTGGCTAGAAAAATAGTGCGTACGGTAAGTTGTGATAGAATCCATGAGACGAACGTTGGGACATTACTGCTCCTTATCACCAACGAATTTTCCACCGAGGGTCTGAGAGCTTATGGTCCTAGCTTCGGTAGTACTTAAACGTTTTAAAAGCCAACTTTTATGTCTTTTAATATAGTATAACTTTAATATTCTAGTTATAATATATTTATTTAATATAATAGATTCTTTAGGTATTTGTCTCCTTAGTTATATATATTATAGCCCTATATTTATAATATTAAGGGGAGAGATATAGAGTTGTAAAAGGTAACCCTAACTAAATTTTCGGATTTTAGCAGACTTTAGACGGATTTTGGCCGACTACCCATATCTAACTTTATATAAAATGTCGCTACAACGTTATTATTAGATGCATTAGATAGAGAAGCTAAAGGGCTCCTACCTTATGGTTTTTTAATAACAAATAGACGTTAAATAAGGGACGAGATACGGCAGTAAAAAAGGTGAGTTTTGGGTATATTTTGGGCTTGTACCACTAAAGCTAGGACCATAAGCTCTCAGACCTTCGGCGGAAAATCCGTTTAAATAAGGAGCAGTGTGCCCACCCAAACGATCCACAGAGGGGTCTAATTTACGAGATAAAATTGAACTCTGCATTGCTTCTAAATCAAGCCCAATTCAAGTGGGGCGCCTTAGTCGCTGCAGTAGATCCCCTCGATTAGATAACCTCATCTACTAGTGACCGAAGCACCTTAACCTCACCTAGTAGTGACCGAGGCGCCTCACCATTCGCTATGTATAGGGGGGGTCCAGGGGGTCTCCCCCTGGAAAACCTCATATCTATATATATACCAATTGAACTCTATACTATAAGGCTCTAGACCAGCTTATTAACCATAAACTCGGGTCAAATTTTCGTTGGCGGACCCCAACGATCAGCATGTTAGCCGGTTTTTATACAATAACAATACTCTGAAGTTTTTGACAGCTTTTATCCGGACAATAGAGGGGTTTCGATGGAACGATATATTCGTTCGATATGATCGACGTACTAAATATTTAGCGCTTACTTGACCTCAACTTCGTTAAATATCGATTTGTTATTAGGGGTTTCGATACAGATCATTTGACGAGTAGTTGTTACCAAAAATAGACCCTGTTCCTCACCAAAATCTTCCTGACTTCCGCTCGAATTCGGTGAATCGTCGCGACATACTAGCCTGTCCTCTATACGAGCTTCGCTCTGAATAGCTTTATCGACGGTTTTGTGGATAAAATCGGGAGTTACGAAGGTTAGCTTGACGCGGCCAAGACGGCGCGACGCGGCTGCTCTACTATATCAACGGTAGATTCGACATCACGTATTGGATCAAAAGGCATAGTGGTAAAGGCAAAATGTGGAAAATATGAGGCTATTTGGAGGGTTCAATCAAAACGTGTGAAGGTTTAAAGATTTCGATGTTATACAACATCGTTTCAACCGATATTTGCCAAGAACTAGGTTCGATATTTTAAACGACTAACTAAATACTGCTAGTAAGTGTCGATCGCTCGTTTCGACTTGCTTATACTAAATATCGAACGAATATATCGTTCCATCGAAACCCCTCTAATGAATGTGAGACATAATGATCTTAATCTGCATCTCGGACATCTTGAAACTTTCCTGACATCGGTTCCGCCATCCGAAGTTTCTGGTCAAGATTCGTATTCGTACGTACTCGCTCCGAGATTGCGATTTAAGCTTTTCGGCTCTCCTTACTATGGTATCAGGCCTAAATATTGTTAGTGCCACGCTAAACAGGGGTTACCACACTAACCAGACAAAGCAGGAAAAAACCAATAATTACTAGCAGTCTCTTTGAGCTCAGCGACGTGTCACGTGACAGCGCGCGGGCCATCGTGTAGATACCTTCTCGGGGCCTTCGAGCCCCTAAGATTCTTCCTCATAGAGTATCATATGTATCATTTCCATCCAGTGATCTTTTTGGACTGGAGCCAATATGGAGCTCCAGGATGGACTGAGGCTTGCCCTGGAGTGGATCTAAGGTAGTGGAGCCCTTGGAGCTCTAAACCCTATACCCAATCGGGAGGGAGGAAAGGACATTATATTGTCAGTGCGTAGGATTAGCCAATCAGAGGGTTGCGCAATGGCCTAGCGTTCTTACTAGCTAGTGTCAGCCACTAAATCTAGAACTCCTAGTTGTACCTTAGACCGCCGCTATTATCCTTGCCGTCACCCTTTTTACCTCTCTCCCTCGGTATTACCACTTATTCTTTTAGTATTGTTCCTTGCTAACTAATATAGAACGATTCTTTCCCATCTGCACATCCACCCTAGATAATATCTTTATTACTCCTAAAGAAATTAACCTGAACGGAATTAACGCGTTAAGAAAGGTGGAGGAGTTTAAGCTAAACGGCAAGCAGTATATTTGGTGTCACGCCTTAATAAAGGCGCCTAAAAATACCAAAATGCGAACGTTACCGGTATGGCGATAAGTGAGGATATTTAAGAGAAGGACGGTGATAAGAAGGACTAGTACTACTACTGCTGTTAAGGCGATTCTTAATTAAGGCAATAATACTAACGACGGCAATAACAATAGAGAGGTTAATAAGGTTAATAAGTAGAGAATCTAATTCAATATTGGTGATATTTGCCACCTTTACCTTACCTCCTTAACACTATATTTATGCTAAGACTTACTATTTATAGTATATATTTGCTTCGGGGCTCCGTGGAGCTCCTGGAGCTACAGCCCTTAATAGGCCGGTAGAGTGGATTTAAGCCTAGATCCACTCCACTCCAGTCCAAAAAGATCACTATTTCTATTAGCCTGCTTAGCGTCTAATAGGTTTTAGCATAATATAAAAGTACTAGTGCTTATCGTAAAATACTAAAACCTAAAAATTACCTGTTTCCTCTACTTTATTTAGTTAGTGTAGTAACTCCTACTTAGAGTGGCACTAATAATATTTAGGCCTAATACTATAGTAAGTTTGGCTTATATAATTAGAGGGGGCTTAGTAGGCGGTAATAGAAGCTAAGACACTACTTGGGGCCTATTTTAGTTTCCCGTTATTTATTTTTACTCTTTCTTATACTTTACACGTCTTCCCCTAAGCGCCTCTCTCTCTACGCGTTTTCCTTTTTATATAAGAGAGGCATAGGCAAGGCACGGGCGAGGCATAAGTAGAGGCATAAGTAAAGGTATGAGTAGAGCCACGAGCAGAGCGTAGGGATAGAAAGGG
This sequence comes from Cenococcum geophilum 1.58, assembly GCF_001692895.1. NCBI lineage: Eukaryota > Fungi > Ascomycota > Dothideomycetes > Gloniales > Gloniaceae > Cenococcum > Cenococcum geophilum. The sequence goes on along the minus strand of NW_027137618.1, from coordinate 64,155 downwards.
ATATCTAGAAAAGGAATGTTAAAAGCTAAGCCCTAATTTACCTCTATAGAATAATTGCGCACTATTTATCTAGATCTACCCACGTAGACTTAATATTTCCTATTTTAGCGTTCTGCTTTAAGTCATACTATATATATACGCATTTATCTACTAACCTCCTAATTAGCTCCTATCCCTTAACACAATAATTTAGGTCCTTAGGTTATTAATAAAAACTAATTACAGGTAGTATTCCTATAGGTGCTTTATAATTTCTTGAATTTTCTAATTCTTGCCTTTTTACCCTTTTTCACACTATTGGCTCTACTATATATCTCTAGTACTAGACTAAATACTCTTTATTTATCCCTAGGAGACCCTTTTAAATCCCTAAGGCCTCTTCTTATAGTACTACTACTTATTTTTAAATAGTATCTTCTTTAGATAATATCCTTAGTAGTTCTTACGTAGATCTTTATAGACTTCCTCTTATAGGATTCTAGAATCCCTATTATATATTACGGCACTAGTCCATCTAATAATATATCCGCTACTAGGGGTATACTATTAATCTCGCCGTACAGGCCTTCTTCTTTAAAGATACTCTTAAACTTAAGGCTATTAAATTATATAAAAGGAATAACGTAAGCGGAAAGGAGTAAAGTCATAAGGAAGAGATTAAGTAGAAAGAGACCTTCTAAGCAATAGGCCTACTTAGTAAGCTTTATAATATTATAGTATACTTCTATACCTTAGCGAGTTGTATAAAGGAGTTTAAGACTTTAGTTAGAAGACGAGTTTTATTTAATAATTGTATAAGATAGAATAGCTAGTATTAAATGCTGAGCATTTTACCGTATAATATTAGAGATATAAGGAGATTATATAACACTTAATCGAGTACTCTTTATAATAGATATACTTATTAAATATATAGAGAACTCTCTTATATAACTCTTTTTTAGCTACTTTATTTAAGCTAAAGCTAATACTATATAATGGGCACTTTTTAAATTAAATAAAGCTCTCTTACTTTGAATAAAGAATATATATGCGAAGTTTAACGAGTATTACTAGAAAATAGATAACTCCCCTCTTTATACTACTGCACTTATTCTTTACCTAAATCGTTATATAAAGTATATTAAGATATTTTAAAAGAAGGAGTAGCGGAAAATAATACTTCTAAAGGTTTAATGGCTTTAGGAAATATACCGAGAATTAGAGAAGCCTATTACCTCTTTTTAAATAGTATTATATAATAAGCTATTATAAAATAAGTATAAGGAACTTAATAAGTATAATTAAATTATAAATAAATTAAATAAAAAGGTTATTTAACTAGCAAGCCAGGATAAGTACGATAACTACTACTCTAAAGTACCATACGAAATTAAAGTTTCTCTACTTTAGTGGTAGTCTTAAGAATAATAAATAAAGCGCTAGCTGTAGTTTTTACTCTTTATAAAAGAGGTACTTCTAATTCTAGCTATAAGTAATACACTAAAGAGAGTATTTTTAAAAGGGCATTATATAGTATTATAGGAGAGAATATAGCTTAGATTATAGAACTTTAAGAAGATAGAGTATATAAAGAGCTAGTACTAGAGTGGAATTTTAATAGGAATATAGTAGTTATATAAAAAAAGGTATATAAAAGATATATTATACAACACTAAGGGAGGGGTATAAGATATATAAATAAAATAATTTTAGGCAAAAGGTAACTACTGTCGGGAATAAGGCAATTTGCCGTCACGTACGGCAAACTGCCGTCACGTGATGGCAAGTTGCCATCACGTGTCGCCGCGGCACTAGCGTGGCGAGGAGCCTTAGGCTCCTCGCCCTTCCTCATTCCAATTAATAAGCTTTATTAACCAACATTACTGTAACCTACTTAAGTAGTCGTTATTAGTAAGTCACCCTATATAACTAATACTGATTAGTAGTTAAATATATAGTTAACTATAGAGTAGCTAGGTTTTTAAACAGAAGAGATAGTCTTATATAGGGGTGCTATATACGCTTATATGGAATAGATCCCGGCAATACCGTACTACCTTAGACTTACGGAAAACTAGTAATAGAAGTATTACTAAGTACTAGGAGATACTAAGTTGCGTTTATTACGCAGAACAACCGCGTTTATAAAGATTTAGTTAAGTACTTTAGGTTAGAAGTGTTACTAAACCTAAGGTCCTAAGTTAATGTCTAAAACGCGTTAAACAACATCTTAAATTGCCTACCTCTTAACAGCAAACCTACGAGATCCTATAAAACCGAAAATCCTACCTACCTTTAATGTACGACACCCCGTTAATTCTATACTTACTATAGCGTTAACCTACCTAAAGAAGTATAAGGAAGATATTAACCTAAAGATATAGAATAAAGCTATAATTAACCTTGCAAACGCTAATAAATAAGACTTAAATAGATTTTTATTATACCGTATAGTATATTACAAGGATAGTGAATATAACCATACTGCGCTATAGGAATATATAAAGGAGGACTTTGTTAGATAAACAAAGGAAATATAGGCCCCTATAAATAAGGATATCGTATAGGACTTCCGTAACTTCCTTTAGGAGAATAGAGTATTTGTCCCTAAGGACGGGGGTACTATTAGAGATAACATTTAGGAGCAGGTTCTTAACGTAAAAGAAGAGCATAAATGGACTGCATAAGAGATTAAGCACCAACTACGCACTATAAGGAAGCTTAACTTATAATAGAATCTAAGTAATATACTATAAGAGACGCGTTCTAATTCTATTGCTTTAGGCACGAGTTCTTCCGTTCTATATCTATTACCTTTACCTCTATCTTTAGTTCCCTAGAATCCACTAATTTAACCTATAACTTTAACCACTGCCTCTTAACATAAGCAAGCATAAGATCCCCTTATTTTGTAATCTACTAACCTTTAGACTTTACTGACTAGACCTATATCCCCACTATAGCCTACAATGTAACTCCTACCTCCTCCATCTTAATCTTAAATTAGAGGTAGTTTAAAATTGCTTATAGAGCTTACGAAGCTCTATTTAGATTAGGAGAAGAAGTTTAGTAGGGAATTATACGATGTTCTTAATTCGAAACTACATATCTTCTATAATTATTACTAGAAGGTAGGAATAGAGTCTAATTAATACTATAACGCCTATTCCGTTATGCTTAAGGGCCGAGCTAGTACCTTCTATTATAATTATTTGGCAGGAAAAGGATATAATTTTAACCGTATAATATATAAGTTAAGATACTACTTTAAAACAAAAGAGAATAAGTAGTAGTATATATTAGAATAAAGAGAGACTACCTTTCTAAGGATTATTGCTACAAACCTAGGTGTTCCTTGGCTTAATTATCTTTAAAAGCTCTTTAATTAACTTTAGATGATTTAGCGTGGTTTATCTAAATTATATTAAGATGACTTTAACCTACGTAATTAAGTCATTAGCGTATATTAAGGTGTTAAAGAATATAACCTTACTCTCTTTAATCCTATAAATACTTATAAAGGAGTATATGCTTAATTAAGATCTTCTATTGGCACCGCTTTACGCTTTTAAGAAGTATAGCAATTTAACGCCTAACTCTAACCTACTTTAATTAACCCGCCTAACTAATATAATTATAACTGGACTAATTAAATATATAGTGGCTAGGGTAGGCAATATAGTAGAGGGTATAATTAACGACTATAAGGTAAAGGTGGAGGTCCTTATGGAGGTTTATTTTAAAGTAATTACTAAAAGAAGTGCTATGTTTATAAGAAACCGAATTACTAGTTAACTAGGCATTCTCTTAATAAACAAAAGGAGGCATATAATAAGTTCCGCTAAAGTATAAAAAACATCGGAAATTATAAGGTTACTACGGCCTACTTCTAAAGCTTTTTAGTTTAATATAAAGGCATAGAAGATCTTAAGGGTAAGGTTAATAAGGCCGAATAGCTCCTTATAAATATAGAAATTAAGGAGTACTTACCTAACCAATACTTTACTAAGTATAGTAAAGTAGATAGCATATAAACCGTTACTATTCTTAATAACTAATTTACACTCCATTTTACTACGAAGTTAGATATCTTTAATAAGCTAAGGGAGAGTTCCGCGTTCTCCTTTAATAACAGATACTTGGCGAACGTCTTCTATAGTATTATACCAGATACTAGAGCCACAGGAGTATCTACAGCAGGAGAACCTTAAGTTTAAGCCCTTTAGCAGCTTAATAGCTCTATTTAGATTAACTATTTAACAGCAGGCCAATACATAATTCGTTTTAGCAAGGGTACTATAATCTCTATTAGCACAATTAGGGTCCAAACCCCCTTAGGGTACATTACCTTTCACGTTATTCCTACAAACACTCCGTTTCTATTTTGCATTAGAGATATAAATAAATTAGGCATTAAGCTTAATAACCTTAAGAATATACTTATTTAGGGAAATAATTAGGTGCCCATTGTACGCAAGTGGGGTTACCCCTAGTTACTCCTTTATTAACTAGAAAAGAGTGTTGCTTAGAGCTATTTAACTAAGTTAGAGTTACGTTAACTATACTATTGTTTTAGCCACCTATCCGTTTACCAATTACTTAGGGTTCTTTAGTAGGCAGGCTATAAAGTTAAGGTTAAGGCAATTAAGCATCTTATAAAGTACTGCTATTAATACTAAATAAACCAGAAGTCCCCTAGCCGATTTAAGTTCACCCTTAAAGATAACTATAACTTTAACTTCTATATCATTATTAACGTTATATATCTTAGCGGCAAGCTAGTACTCTAAGTTATTAACTTCTTACCCTCCTTCTAAGCCGTACAATTCTTAAAGGATATGTTAGCTAGGAACGCATAGGATACCCTTTAATTATACTAGATTAATATCTACCTAGGACCCCCTAATTAAATTGTCCATAATGTAGGAAAGAACTTCTTATCTATAGAGTTTTAATAATAGATAAAGGCAATAGCAATCGAGGTTAAGGAAGTCCCTATTAAGGCATATAATAGTATTAGAAAAGTAGAACGATATTACGCGCTATTACGCCGCGTATATAAGATTATCTCTTTAAAACTAGAGGATGCTAGCAAAGAACTTACCTTATAAATGGCTGTTAAAGCTATTAACGATTCCGCTGGCCTAGATAGACTTATACCTATATTACTAGTCTTTAGCGCCTACCCTTAAATAACTAATAATTCTCTACTATCTCCCTCTATTATATAATAAGCTAAGGCTATTTGCAAGGCAATAAAGGAGGTATAATATCTCTACGCCACACGCCAGGTTAATAACGCACTAGGAATAAGAAATGGCCTAAATACCTTAATTACGCTTAATCTGCCACTTTAGTCTAAGGTACGCGTATGGCGTAAAAAGGGAGGATAGTTAGGCCTATATTAACTTATTATAATTAATAGTTAAACTTATACTATTTAGATGCCTTATAAACCTACTTAATTCCATTTAACTATTATTAAGCCTTACTACAAAGATAATAGTTCTGAGCCTTTATAGGATACTATAGAAGATACCCTAAAGGAGAGCTATAATTAACGTGCTCTAGAAGGCGACCACAATCCTAATATAATTATAGTAGATACGCCGCAACTATGATGCGGTAGAGGTCGCCTAAAGGGATTATAAAATTGCTAATATCTTATTAATTTCGAAGAGTAATTTGTTGCCGCTATTAAGAATAGAGTTAAGCTATTAATAGCCTTTATAACAGCTAAGGAGAAGGCTAACTTTAAACTCGTAAAATAGCTCTAAAAGGAAGGTTGTATTATAACTCCAGGAGCTCCTTTCTAAGTATCCGATAAGTAGGAGATCGATAGTCTTATTATAAAAGGGGTCTTTAAATTTAAGAAGTATAACCCTACTAAGTTTAATGAAGTTCGCATCTTTAAGTTAAGAATAGTTAACAAGATTAAAGGTAAAGCTACTAACCCCCTATTTAAGAAATTAAGGCTTATTATCTAAGGCTACAACGATAATAGTAAGGAGGTAATTCTTATATAATCTCCCACGATTTAATGAGCTAGTTAGCGAGTTATTGTTATACTAGCTCCCTCCCTAATAAAGAATAGAATGGCAGTCTATCTATAAGATATTACTTAGGCCTATACCTAATTAGAGACGCACCTTTAGTACTTAATATTAGTATACCTTTTAGAGTAAATTCGCTACTAATACTCNNAAGATACNATTATAGTTATNCTTAAGCNATTNTATAGAATCGCAGAGGNAGNAANTTACTAGTNGGCTACCTATAGCAAGCACTATAAAGAGAAGCTTTTAATAACTACTTCTATATTTAATCTATGCTTCCTTATTATAACTACAGGAACTCTATTTAGAATTATCGGCATATAAACCGACGATATAATTATCTTAGGAGATAACCAATTCTTAGCTCTTAAAGAAGATAAGCTAGTAAAGGCAAATCTTATGGCAAAGCTAAAGGAAAAGCTTAATTTAACAACACTATTACTCTTTAATGGATATATCCTCTCCCTAAATAAGAATTTTATTGCTTTATACTAGAAGGGTTAAGGCAAGAAGATCAATATTATTAATATTAATTCTCTAAAATAAAGATACGTAGAGCAACGCGCTTATAGAGCTTATATCGCTTCTATCTATTAACCTAAGGCTTTATTTAATCTCTCTATTACCACTTAATACTAGAAACTAACTAAGGATAACATCCTTACCCTAAATAAGCGTCTTTTTTAGTAAATAAACCATCTTAACCGGGGACTACTTTATATGCCTATTAATCTTCCTACCACCAAGCTCTTTGTATTTATTAATGGATTATTTATAAATAATAAAGATTTTAGCTTCTAGCTAGGATATAAAATTATTATTGCGAACGAATCTACTAGAGAGAATAACTTCACGATCTATAGTAATCTTATCTATTAGAGCTTAACTAAGAGCAAGCGCGTCACTTGAAGCGTTCTAGCATTAGAGATATATAGAATGGTTGGCGGAGTTAATATAGCAATTACAATTGGAACTACCCTAAAGATAATTATAGATCGACTCGAACTTCCCATTATCCCTATAATCATATATACTAACTTATACTCCCTCTATAAGTGCTTAGTTAAGCTTAGTACTATAAAGAAGAAGCGCCTTATAATTAATATTATAGCACTTTATTAATCCTACAAACGGCGAAAACTCTTTAAGATTTAATGGATTAATAGTTAAGATAACCTAGTAGATGTAATAATAAAGGTAAACCTAAATAAGGCTCTAGAAACGTTTGTTAATATAAATACTTTATACATATAAGTTAAAGGTTAAGTTAAAAGGGAGTAAGAGTATAACGCTCTATAAACCCTAATTTTAACTAGCTAATAAGGATTTTCTATACCCGGCATAGAAAATCGCTATTAGCTTGCTTATAGCTAGCGCCTTAGCGGCCCTAACGGCCCTAATATAATATCTACCTATAACTCCTTAGTAAGAAAGCACCACGTGCTAAGAGGCAAATTTTGGGATAGCGAGACTTATATTATAATGGCAATAGTAAGTAAGGAGGATCTATATTTGTTATAATAGTTAAGTAGTATTTATATATAGAGGGCAACTATAAAAGAAGAGTTGCCAGTGTCGGGAATAAGGCAATTTACCGTCACGTACGGCAAACTGCCGTCACGTGATAGTAAGTTGCCATTATATGTTGCCGCGGCATTAGCGTGGCGAGGAGCCTTAGGCTCCTCGCCCTTCCTTATTCCAATCAATAAGCTTTATTAACCAACATCACTGTAACCTACTCGAGTAGTCGTTATTGGTAAGTCACCCTATATGACCAATAACTACTAAAGGTGTATATATAGTGTAGGTAAATATATACTAACTTTAAACTTAATAAACTATAAGTTTAAATTCCACTAATATTATCCTTTATTAAGAATTAAAAAAATATAATTATCTAGTATACTTCCCATCCTACCGTATAAGAAATTCTTTAGTAATATTGCTATACTATAAGTAAACTCTCCCCTCTATACGATATATCTATATAACTAACTACTCTTAAAATAAGTAGGAGAGAGTAAAAGCTTTACTAGCGATTAATATAGAGGCTTATGTAGGGGGGGGTATTAGAGAAGTAAGTGCAGATAGGGAGGCCCTTATATATAAATACAATTCTAATTTAGAGCCGTAGATCTCTAAATATAATTATAAGTAATCTATATTACTTGTACAAGGTAGAGAGCTAATTAACGCTAGCCCTGTAAGGCCTATACGGCGACTTCGCGTTATCTAGTAGGCCCTTACCCCTTTACTAAGTATCGGAGTCTCCTAGGGTTCTATAGTGGGTGCTATAGAAATTACAAGTGGCAGGATTATAGGGCTTAGTGTTTATTATATAACAAAAATTCTTAACCTATAGTGGTAGTAGTAGGAGCACTAGAGAATAAGGATTAGGTTATAGAACTAGAGGATAATAAGGAATAGATAACAGTTACTAAAATTTAACTGCTGGGTCTCCTCTCTTTTTCACTATTTTTATTTTATTTTATAGTATTTTATATAAGGAGAAGTATAAATACAAAGGGTAGAAACTAGAAAGAAAGCTAAGGATATTAGTAGAATTCCCTATAGGTATAATTACTCGCTTATTTAGCGGGGTTTATCAAAAAAATCGATAATGATTTTCGCCCACCCTGTTTGTAGGTAATTGTTCCTGGAAAGCCTTCATCGCAGCGACTGAGGCTGTAAGGACGAATTGACAGAAATTTATATGTTTAAGTGTCGTGAATACAGGCGAGATGTGAATAGATGAAGCCTGAGGGACAGGCCATACGCAGGAGATCGCAGAGTGAAAAGGCAGCGGTCTTAAGGCGCAGTAAAGAAAAGCGGGACAGTCATCCATTTGAACAACGCCTCGCATCCCTGGATGCACTTGCTTGTTCTGAAGTAGAGATGTTGCACGAAAATAGCAACCAGTTAGTTCAATCTGGTGAGCTTCCCTTGACCCTTGCCAGTGCTTTTATCCATATTTAGTATTGATTAACAATTATTGAATGTTGAATATTGACGCTTAATATGCAATATTAATACGATATGTTTAATACTGAAAGTTATTAAATATTAACGATTTTTAGGGTTAAGGTAGTAAAAATTAGGTATAGATGCCTCGTTAGATGACTTTGGCCCCTAAGCGATACATGCGTATTTTAAATTTATTAGGTAAACCTATATAAAATTAAAATGCACGAATATTAAACGTGGTTTTATTAAATATTGTATACTATATCGTTAGTTTTTACGCGCCCTATATATACCCACTCTTTAACTACCTTATCTTTAACTAACGCTATACTGATAAAAGGCCTGGGAAGTGCTGTATTGATTCTAACGAGATATACAAGGGGGTAACATGAACGGGTCAGACGGCCCTCCCTGCTAGTATGCTATCAAAATAAGCGAACCTTTGCAAAATGGTTGGGCTGTATTATTCTGTTAGCATACTAGCATGGAGGGCCGTCTGACCAGTTCATGTTACCCCCTTGTGTACAACAAGCGAAGCCATCACGTGATCTCAGGAAGCTCCTGCGGATGTCCACGCCCCCCCCCCCCCTACCAACATAAACTTTAATTAAAAAAGCGTATACAAGCCGTCCGCATGCACGAGGCGTCGCAGACGTCTAAAATTGGTTGATTTCAGTGTAATTTTGGGTAGTTCGCTTGAGTGGCTGGCTCATTTTGGGTGGCTAAGACGTTACACTCTCCGAGTCTCGGACTTAGCCTTCAGCTCCAACCTCAGCCACACCCCTGCTAGTCTATGCCAACTGTTGGCTTACCCTCAGAATACAGTCACCACCCAGACACCACGAAGTATATACCTTGACGAAGACACATCCGAACCCTAGTCCTATCTTCACAGTATCGCCTCTCTTCAAAAAATATATCAAGAGCCTATATTCTAAATTTCTGGAATCGCCTAGTGGGGAAAATGTCTGCTGAACACGCAAGAGCCCGGCTCCTTGAGAAGGAAGAATATAACGAGATCTTTGACGAGGAAGGGAATTACATTGGGTACCCAACATATCTACTCAATGTGGACTGGGAAGAAATTGGAAATCCACCAGCGTGGTGCGAGTCGACTACAACTTACGTTGAGGCGACAAGTTTGTGCCGATCTTGCTCTCAGTACGACTTTAAGAAACTCCTCGAGCAATTTGATGACGAGAAGAGCAACCCCGACTCTTTTACATATACCATTCCCCTAGGGACAATCGATACGATTGCTTCTAGAGCTAAAGAATGCTCCTTCTGTCAATTCATTCTCACTGTCGCAATGTTCTCCTACCGCGAAAGCGGTGTTACATCTAATGCTGTATGCACACTGAAAAGAAATGGTCACTCATACTCAAAAAATGCATTACTCTCCGTCGATTGCAATGATTGCAACACTGTCGATGGAATCGTTCGACCAAACAGAGAGAAGGAGTTGATTCTTTGGCATGATAACTCATACACCGTTAAATCTGGCACAATGGAATTTCTTCCCACCAGCTCGCCAACCGGATCCTTCCCACTCCTCTCTGCGATCAGCTGGCTGGTTGATGGTTGCATTGCGGTACACCCAAAGTGTCGCCAGCAGGCGATGCTGGGTTTAAGAATGAGTACTAAGATATTCGTCATCGATGTCCAGGTGATAAGTATTGTTCAAGCTCCAATTGATTGCAAATACGCAGCTTTGAGTTACGTTTGGGGGCCACAGGTTTCAAGAAGGAGCCACACTAATCCTATCAAAATCTCTGAGCAGAGACACGTTGAATTTCCTGAGGATGTCCCTCCAACAATTTTCCATGCAATGAACGTGGCGAAGCAGCTAGGCTTCAGGTACCTGTGGGTGGATCAGCTATGTATTCCAGAAGATTGCCGGGAAAGCCAAATCTCCGAAATGGATAAAATATACCGTAATGCGACTTTGACGATCGTGGCGGCTGTCCAGGATGCAGAATTCGGTTTACCGGGTGTAGGCGCAATGAACAGAAAGCGTCATGCGCCGCCTATACTTCGGGTAAATGGTTTGAATATTGGCGTTCGATTACCTTATTCACTCTATCGTGCACTAGAGGATACAATCTGGGAAAGTCGTGGCTGGACCTTCCAGGAGAAAGCGCTTTCTTCGAGACAGCTAGTATTTACTGAAGATGACATCTATTACCGCTGTCTTGAAGGCGAAATGAGCGAGTTCGACTGTCACAAATCTAACGAGATAAAATTTACCCGTGGCACTCTCGTCCAACTAGGGGGAGTTCTTGCGACCGCTCATGGCAGGGTTCCGTTTCAGATCTACGGAGACTGTGTTGACACATACACGGCACGGAACCTTACGTTCCCAACCGACATTCTCAATGGCTTCGCAGGCCTGATGAGTTTCTTGTCCGACAAATTCCACTGGAAATTTTGTTGGGGTCTGCCAGATGATAACTTTGGGCTTGCTTTGCTGTGGATATCTTCCAGTACAGCGCGGCGTGACGCCCGTGATGCCCGCGGAAGAGCGTTTCCCTCTTGGAGCTGGGCCGGCTGGTTAGGCACTGTATCGTACTATGGCTTCCGTCCAAAAGGCTTGAAGCAGGCCGAAGGGATCTATGAGGATTTTATTGCCGCCACATGGGATTGTGCCATGGTGGAGAACGCGGCTGAGAGTGGCATAATAGTCCTCCAGGCTGACTGCGTGGACATTGTAGATGCGAACTCAGGAATCTTCCAAGATCCAACTGACTGGGGGACTCTAAAGCCATTTGAAGGGAATCAAGTAGAAGTAGGTAATGTCTTCATTGCCATCGTGCTGTTGAAGGAGAAGCAGCCTCATGTTCGAGGTTTAATGATCAAATTAGATGGTGCTGTAGCACATCGGGTTGGTGTCGCAGGCGTAGACCCAGAGATGTGGTTGGGGACATCTAGGGCGAGTCGGCGTATACAACTGGCGTAATTCGTGTGACAGTTTAGGGCGTTTGCCATATATAGATTATAATTTAAGCTTTTTATCTTTACTTATATATTTATAAAATTATAGTATTTATTATAAATTATATTAAAATATTAAAAATAAAAATAAAAGCTTATTTAATTAACTTTTTATTTTAAATAAACCAAATTTAACGTATATAATGGGGTTATGAGGGTAACCCTAGTTATAATTGATTTGAAAATCAAAATTTGCCAAACTGCTGATTTGGTGGTAAATAATTAGTAAAAGCCATTATAAGTTATCGCATCGTTAGTAAGAGGTCTTAAAGCCATAAATATGTGTTAGGGGTTGTTCGGTTGCACCTCCGTTACGAATATGGAGGCTCCATATTGTAACGGAACCGGAGCTCAAATGTGAATATGAGGGTGTTGTTCGGTAGATCTGACACCGTTTGAATATGGAGCTCCTCCATATCGGTAAGCGCGTCAAATTTGCAAGCTATACTGTATACGGTAGTTGAAATGAGGTTCTTGGCACCGTTTCAATATGTAGCCTTCGAGCTCCCGTTCCATATTCCATATCAATCTGGAGCTCTCATATGCACGACTTCTTGTGTAACCGACTACCGACACTGCGTTGAGACACAAGATCACCGCTTGGAAGGCTCCGAGATGGCGTCAACGCCACCCAATATAGTGGTTGCAGATCAATATTGGTGGCAGATTACCGTTCCCATTTCAGCTATCTATTACCCCATCACTTCTACCTTCTTCGTNTATATATAGAGCCTCTAGAGCTACATTCACAATCAAGTCGTTCATTCAATTCTTCGCACTGCAAAGCTTACATCTTGTAATACGGCGACTCCACACACCCCAATCGCGATACTGCTATCGCATTTGCGGGCCTTATATAATATTATTACCTTCGTAATTATAATAAGCTTGTTTTCGAGGCGTCGCGGGCGTCACTGTAACTCTACTACGGCTCCTACGGGAGGTGGGCAAAGGTGTAGAAAGCGTTGATCGCAGAGGGTGTTGGCCGAGGAGGAGGCTCTATTACTACACCAAAGTGGGGAGTCGCGATAGAGGCCTGGTGGCAGAGAGGGGCTCACTCGAATCGCTCACCGACGTCAATCACGCATTGTGCGAAGTCAAATCTNGAGCCTTATCTGGAGCCACCGAACAATNGTCTTTATTACAGATTCAAACGAGCCACGGTGGTAGCCGCCACTAATTACAGAACGGGCGACACTAAAAGACGCACGGATTGAACAGTTATGAGATGGAGCCGATTTGCAACCGAACATACCCTTAGACTGGCGACTAGTCTAGTAGAAATAATATATATCCCTTAACACGTTAATTCGCGTCCAACGGTTATCGATAAGAGCTAGCCAATCAATCGAGCTGAATTTAACGCTCGTACTAAGAAATACAAAGCTTTTAATTAGGTGCACGCGTTGTTTTAAAACTAGTGTTCGCGCATGGACCACTTCTCGTTGGACGCTAACGGGTTAAGGGATAATGCTCTATAAGGAAGAATTTAAGAGCTTAAGGCCCGAGAAGATATCTATAAGATAGCCCGCGTGCTGTTATATAATACATTGCTAAGCTTAAAGAGACTGCCTAAATACCCCCCCTATTAATAATATATATATATAATAGAGTTTATATAAAGCTAATTCTTTATATTTTAGTTAGAGTTACTAGTGGAAATTAACTAGGCTACTATAGAGGTCCTTAATAAAAGTTCTTACGCTTGCCTAATTAGGAAGTTTTAGGAATAATAATATTTATTATTACTTTTTATATTTTTATATATTATCTTACTAAGTATAATTAAAAATCTAATAAGGAATTTTTATTGTATATAGTATTAGGCTAGTAAATTAATCTTTAAAGGTTGTGTGCCTTAATATACACTAGGTAGACTTTAGTATACACTATATAGGCTATAAAATACATACCTATGCTTATATATACGTTAGTACAAAACTGTTAGTGACCTTTATAACATTATAGGCTTTTATATAAGGTTTGGCGCTTTTATAGAGACTTACTATTCGCTAAGCTATTAAAGCTACTTATAAATAATCTTCTGCATCTAGAGTACGTGGCTAGTAAGGTATAGCTTTAGTAATATAGAGTTCTATATAAGGGAAGTAAGGAGAAAAGTTAATATATTAATGTTTAAAGCAGTAGTATATTTTAGGCAATAAGTTAGCCTAAATAAGAAGGCGGTAATGTAAATTAGTTATAACTAGGGTATTATAGAGTAAGTATAAGCGACGATAATATATAGCAAAGTAGATATTATTAAGCTATATATATAAACTGTGTAATAAGATTAAGACATTACGTAAGGAAAGAAGGTAGGAAAACGGGAAGAAAGGGTATATATTATAGACTTAGTTGCTTAGTTAATATATGTATAGAGTAAAATAGGATTAGGTAGTAGTCCTAGTAAAACTTAATAAAACTTAGTGGAATATAGCAGAATACGGTAGATTGCTATAGATTGCTATTAAATTACTATCTTATAGTCGGTCTCTAGTTGCTAAGTTAGTAGAAATAGGTAGATATATATAAGGTGTTATAGGGGTATCCTATAATAGTACCCCCCCTTTAAACTTAAGCTTCTGTAAGGTAGGGCTATAGTAGTTTTAGGTAGAGTTTATAAAAGTCTTTTATAGCTTATATAAGTCCTATAAAGTTAATAGGTTCCTATAAGAGCTTAATAAAGCCTCTTTATTTTATAAGGTATATATATTAGCGTTTCCTTTTATTATACCTAATATTATTAATTTTTTTAATAAAGTATTTATTCTTACTATCTACTTTAGCTAGTAGAGGGGGGTCTTAAATTTGTTTAGGCGGTGCGTCTAATATAGGGGTAGTAGGGTAAAGGACTGACATATAGAATATAGGGTAGATTTTAACCGTATTAGGGAGTTTTAGTTAGTATATATAAGAGAAGATAACCTTCTTAGCTTTATAAGGGCCAGCGTTCTTTTAATTAAGTTTATTAATAGGTTATTTTATATTTAAATTTCTTATATTTAGCTAAATAAAGTTACTAATTTAGTAGGCCGGTGCTAGGGTTTAGTTTTTATTTACTACGGCTTTGTAAATAGATTAGGCCTATATTATCTTATTAGTAAGAAACTGTTATAGTTCCTCTATCTTTGTCACGGGACACCCCCATAACACCTTGCACACGTCCACCTGTTTTCACCGACTTAGCAATTAGAGACCAACCGCGAAATGGCAATCTAACGGCAATTTAATGGCAATCTAACGGCAATCTACGGCATTCTGCTATATTCTACCAAGTTCCACCAAATTCTGCTAAGTTCTGCTAGGACTATAACCTAAACCCTATTCCGCCCATATACGTGTTAACTAAGCAACTAAGTTAACGATATATACCCCTTCTTCCCATTTTCCTACCTTCTTTCCTTACGCAATGTCTTAACCTTATTACACAGTTTATGTATATAGCTTAATAATATCTACTTCGTTATATATTATTACCACTTATGCTTACTCTGTAATACTACGTTACGTTAACCACTTACACTACTACCTGAAATAGAAAACGCACCTAAAGCCCCTATAACGGCCGCCAATATTATATCCATCCTCTAAAAATAAATGGCAAGTATATAGAAGTCCTTTATAGAGGCCCTTAAATAACAACAAGTTACCCTAACTTAATAATAAGCCAAATAAGAAGTACGGCATTAGAAAACAATAGAAGCCCTTTAAGAAGAAGTCCGTACCCTTAAGATGCCTACGCCAGAACTCTAAAACTAAACACCATCTCTAGAGATAAACACGCGAAACGCGAGTCCTAAACCTATAGCAGCTATTTACCCCAAACTAACTACCGCACTATAATAATCCAAGCGGTTACCTAACCCCCTAGTATTTACTAGTAAATAATAAGAGCTCTAATTATTTCTAAGCTAGCTAAAAAATAAGCTAACTGGTAACGCTGACCGTTACCTAACCAAAGCTAACCAACTCTATTACGCCCTAAGTTAACTAGGAGGAAAAGCAGCTAACCTTATTAAACCTCTTTAGCTAACCTTAGTATAAAGCCTAGTTGTACTTCTTAAAGCCTTATATAGTAACCTAAACTGCTAAGCTACTGCCTAGAGAAAGATAAACTATATAGCTTAAGGAACGAAAAGTTTCCTAGTATACTTCTCCAAATTTAACCGTTACGTAAGGGAAATAGGCTAGAATAACTCCGCACTAATTAATAGCCTTATTAAATCTTTAAGCCCTAAACTAAAAACCTCCCTAATAGGCGTAGACCTACTAGGAGCCCTTAACGCCTATATAAACGTTATTAACAAACGGTATAATGATATACTACGCCTAACACCAAAACACGCTCCCTAATATAATACAACAGCCCTATAAACGTCTACTAAGTCGTCTTAGCCTAAGCACCCTAACACTATAGATATTGACACTGGAACCCTAGAGTACGCCCTACTAGGGTCTCCTAAATAAGAAAGACGCATTAAGCTAGGCCTTTACTTTAAGTACAGAAGTAAGGACTATATCTTAAAATATTACTTTGTCCCCTTACCTACGCCCCAAAACAATTTATAAACGGCCAATACTAGCAGCTGTTCACTGCATTAATCTTCCGGTTACTATCCCCAATCTCTACCTAGTTCTAGCCCTACGTTTAGCAAGCACTATTTATAAGGACGAAGCTATAGCCGACGTCCCATAAGAACCCCACCCTAATTACCTCTAAAAGGAAGGTCCTAGAGCTAAGTCGCTCTCTAGGACAGCTCTACTATAGGATCTTATTAAACGCATTTAATGTTATAAACTCCAACTCTTAGGACCGTAGCATAACTATTAACTGCCGTCTTTAGTAGAATAGTTAATAGGCTAACGCTTAAATCCTAATTAATATAGGAGCTAGCGGTATAGGATTTATTAACAAGATCTTTGTGTAAGATAATGGTTTTACCCTAACCCCCCTTAACCGGCACATTAACGTATTTAAATTTAATGGTAAACGCACCGTCTTAGGCCGTATTACCCATATAGTATTCCTAAGACTTTAATACCTAAACCACGAAGAATTAATTAAACTTTTTATTACTACCCTAGGTTACTTAGTAATCCTTAGATAACCCTAAATAAAGCTATATAAGGTAACTATTAATTAGGACAACCTTAAGCTTCTATTTACCGCCTCCCGTTGCAAGTAGAAGTGCCTTATAACTTGCTACTTAGACCTAAAACTAAAATCTAAAAAATCTACTAGGATCTACTAGTTTAAAAATTCCACTAAACCCCATAAACAGACCCAGAGTACTACACCGCCCTAAGCTAAGCAAAAGCTTAAGCTCTATACACAAAAATACTAGAAGGACTAGTATTTTACTATAAAAAGGATTCTTAAAGAACCTAAACCTAAATCTAATACTAACTCTATACTTAATACTAAACCTAAACCTAAATAAGAAACTATAGACAATCTAAGCAAGCTCGGCTCCCTAGATATCCGTATAATTAGAGCTACCCTATTAGCGTAACTTGCTAAGAAACCTAAGTATACAATCTTTGCTATTACGATGGCCAATATTAAGAAGGCCTTAGCACCAAAGAAGCACACTAACCCTACCATAAAGGTACTAATAGAGTATTATTATCGCCTAGAGGCATTCTTATAAAAGGAAGCTAATAAGCTACCAAAACACCGACTATACGACTATAAGATTATACTCAAAGAAGGAAAGCAGCCTAGATTTAGACCCTTATACGGGATATCCTAAAATAAACTCTAAGTACTATAAAAGTATTTAGACGAGAACCTAAACAAAGGATTTATTAGAGCAAGCTCGTCGCCTATAGCCGTACTAGTAATCTTCGTTAAGAAACCTAGTGGCAGTCTGTGCTTCTGTATAGACTACTAAGCTCTTAACGCCATTACCGTTAAGAACTAATACCCGATCCCGTTAATATAAGAGACGCTAAACTAATTAAGTAAGGCTCGTTATTACACAAAGCTCAATATTATCTCTATATTTAACCGTCTCCGCATTATAAAAGGGGACAAGTGGCTTACTACATTTTGTACCCGATATAGACTATTTAAGTACTTAATAACACCCTTCAGCCTTATAAACGCTCTAAGCTTATTTCAACATTATATAAACAACACCCTACGCCCCTACCTAGACATTTTCTGTACTGCTTATATCGACGACATCCTAATATATAGTAATAACCTAACCGAACATTAGAAACATGTTAACCTTATCCTATAAGCCCTACACGGAGCTAGTCTACAATTAGATATAGATAAATACAAATTCTATAAAACGGAAGTTCTATACCTTAGACTCTTTATTTCTATAAATAGTATACAAATGGACCTAAAGAAAGTTAAAGCAATTATAAACTGGCAAGAACCCGAGAACGTTAAGGACGTAAGAGCCTTTATAGGATTTGCTAATTTCTACTAACGGTTTATTAATAACTTCTCCGCCCTAATTTCACCCCTTATAGCTCTAACCCAAAAGGATAAAGTTTTTATCTTTAATAAGGAATGTAAGAAGGCCTTTACCTATCTAAAGGTTATATTTATTACTGCGCCTATACTTTAATACTTTAACCTAAACTAAATAAGTGTTATAGAAGCCAACTTATCTAACTACGTCACTAAAGGCATATTATCTCAATATAATGAGGATAGAGTATTACACCCCATAGCATACTTCTTAAAACGACTAAGCCTAGCTAAATGTAACTACAAGATCTATAATAAGGAATTATTAGCTATTATTAGATGCTTTAAACAATGGCAACCCAAACAAGAAGGCGCTAGATTTCTAATTAAGGTCCTTAGCGACCATAAGAACCTATAGTATTTTATAACCACAAAATAGCTAAGTTATTATTAGCCCCGCTAGTTAGAATATCTATTTTATTTCTAATTCTTAATTATATACCGCCTAGGCGTTTAAGGTTAAAAGCCTAATACCCTAACCTAACGCTTATAAGACGCGCTAGCCTTAAAAGAAGCGCGCTCTTACCAAAATTAGACCCTGCTTCGCCTTAAACTATTTAACCCTCCTACTAAAGATCTTATGGTACTCGTCCTTGAAATAACTAATTAATTAATTAAGCAGATTATAGTTGACGAATACCCAAATAATAAGTTTATTTAAGAGACGCTTAAGCTAATACAAGATGGTATTAGACGCTCTAAAAAGATTTCTCTAAGTAAATGCAAAGCTTATAGAAACCGCTTATATTACTAGAACTATTTAGTTATCCCTAATTATAATAAGCTTAAGCTTAAACTCCTTAAACACGTATATAATCCACCTATTACTAGCCACCCGGGCTAAAGGGAGACCCTAAAACTACTCTAACGGGAGTATTTGTAACGGCGCTATCGCACATTACCTGCCAAATTCTGCCATATTCTGCCGACCTGTGATTGGCCCGCCTAAAGCTAGCGCCTTGGCGGCTTACCCTATATATTTGTTTACATCGGTCCTGGCGACCCCTTTTTCTTCTCTTTAGCTTAGTATCTTCGTAATACAGTATTCGTTTAAGCTTCGGTTCAGAGGTATTTATTTAAGCCGTAATATTATACTAAGCTCTCCCTACCTTGCCTAAGAAGGCCTTAATAATATCCCACCCTAAAGAAACTTCGTCTGCAATAACGCATTAACGCGCTATACTTAGACACTAAAATAACTCTACATTGCCTGGGAAGGCCTAGATAATATCCCACCTTATAAGCTAGATAGGACTGGACCTATACCCTCGGAATTAAAACTAAAGCGTATAATACTAATAAACCTTAAGAAGCTAATAATGGCACCTAAAGCAAGCTTATTTAAGAGAGCTACCTCTACCTAAGAGGAACCTGAGATCCAATTAGGATTAGAAATTGAAGATAATAATAATGTCGTAGACATACGCGAGCAGATTCGTGCCCTTGCAGCTAGCTAGGAAGCTAATCGTCTTAAAGCGAGAAATATATAAGAGACCCTATAAGAGATTCTAAAAAGCCTTACGGCCCTACAAAATAGCCCGGCTTTCTTTTTTTAAAGCCCTAGCCGACCTGTTTACTCTACTAAATATAATATACTAGGGAGTACGGATATAATAACGAAGTAATTAAAGTCCGTTAAGCTCTCTAACCCCCTACCACTATCTAATAGGATAGACCCTACCTTTAAGAATTAGAGGATTTAAGTATAAGGAAAGCTCCGTATTAACTATAACTATTTCCTTTTTAAAGAAGCCAAAATACTCTACCTCTTTAGTTAAACCACTAGGGACACCTAACGGCACCTTTAAGCCAAGTTTAAGGACGACTCCCCTATTTAATTTATATTTATTAATAAAATAATACGGCACCTAGCGGCTATTTATGTTAACCTAAACAAAGTACGGGATGCCCGTTATAATTATAATTACCTAATAATAAAACTAAACTAACCCTTTGCTAAATTTTAGACTTAATTCCTATACCTTATAGGAGAAGGCTAGGTTCCCCTTAAGAACTACCGATTAGACCTATATAATAAGCTAATAATCCGGCTATAAAAAAAGATCGCTGTAACCTTAGATGACCTACTAACCTATAAAAGACTTGTAGCTTATTACCTATTATTAGACTTAGAACTAAAGTAGATTAATACCCACCCTAATCGGCAGAAGCGACTTTATAACAATTAGAACTCGCCAGCTATACCTATAGGAGCTAGAGTAGGAAGATAAGTTACAACTGCTCTTATACTAAAGGCGGTTATAACTATATACTGGCGAGCCTCGCCTAACTAGCTATGTACTACGCTATTAACTAGTATTCGCTGTAATACTTTAATTAACCCTGCCTTGGCTATATGCTTTAACTATAATAAGTAAGGTTACTTTGCCTTATCTTGCCCGGAGCTAAAGGATATAGGTAATATTAAGGAAATAGAGGAAGGAGAAACGTCTAATAAGTTAGGAAAAGAAGAACCCTAGGGAAAGACTCCCCCCTAGGGTACCCTATTAATCTCAAAGAGATTAATCTTAGTTAGTTAATGGGTGGAAAGCATTTTATGGTTTTATATATAGTATCTTAAAATAGATATAGAGTTAATATAACCGCCCTTATTAACACTGGAGCAAATAGCTTCGCCTTTATAAATACTGCTTGTGCGAATAATGTTGCTAAGTTTCTAAATATAGAAGCTATTTAACTAGAGAAGCCTATCTAGGTAAAGGGCTATAACGGCTAAGCCGGTCGGCCCGTTACCTATGTCTTAAAGTTATATATTGCTCTTGACGGACAACGCTAATATAGTATCCCCTTTTGCATTTTAGACCTAGGGTCCCACAATATAATCCTTAGACGAAAATGGATATCCTATTTTAATATTTGGTTAAATATGCGAAAAAGACGGTTTGTCTAGCCGGAGGATAGACTAAGGTTGCCCTCCTTTATTAGGGAGATCTGAACTAACCATAAGACACTAGCCGTAAGGGGTAACCCTACCTACTAGTAGGATGTCCGGGCCCGTGACCTAGCCTTTGCCTAAAAAGACGCCCGCCATAAAGCTAGAAAGAACTCTATACTAATAAAGATACTCTCCTAAAGCGCTATATTTAAAGAGGACTCTATATATAGAAGCGGGATAGATAATAATGTAGATAACGTCTAAATTGTATAGATTTAACTATTATGGAAAAGAACGTATTAATAGAATATAAGAAATAACCTCTAAAAGATACAATAGGAGCTAAAAGGAGTAATGATAACGCTAGTACCCTAGAAGTCCCTAAAGTTATATACGCCCCTATTGTTAGTTAACCCCCCTACTATAAACATTACCGTAATTAGTGCTATAGTGTTTTACTTTAATATGTACTAGAAGGACAATAAGGTCTTTATAATAAGCCTATATAAGATTAACCAAATTATTAATAATAGAGAGGAAAGGCTAGATAAGGAAACCAATGAGGAACTAGTTAAACGCCTCCTTTTTACCATTTATATAGGCTATAAGGATACATTCTTAAAGGCGGCCTTAAATAAGTTACCCCTCTACCGGACGTATAATTATAAGATTTAATTAAAGGCCAATAACTCGCTAGGCTATAGCCCCCTCTACTATTAATTAATGGATAAGCTAAAAGTAATAAAGTAGTACTTAATTAACAACCTGGATAAAGGGTTTATTAAGCCAAGTTAAGCCCCTTTTGCTTCCTTTATCCTGTTTATAAAAAAGCCTAATAGAGGCCTTCGTTTTTGTATTAACTATTAAAAGCTAAACGCTATTATTTAAAAGGACCGGTATTTTATTCCTTTAATTAATAAGACCCTTATACGTCTAAGCTAGGCAAAGATCTTTACTAAACTTAATATCCGCTAAGCTTTCTACTAAATTAGGATAGACCCTATATCTAAAGATTTAACAACGTTTTATACCCGCTATAGTTCCTATAAATATAAAGTTCTTTCTTTTAAATTAATAAACGGACCGGCTATGTACTAAAGGTATATAAATAACGTTCTTTTTAATTACCTTAATAAATTCTGTATAGTATACCTAGACGACATTCTTATATACTTAGATAACGAACTTAAGTATTAAGTTTATATTAAGAAGGTCCTGGAGAGGCTACGGAACGTAGGCTTATAAGTTGATATTAAGAAATATAAGTTTAGGGTAAAACGTATAAAATACCTCGGGTTTATTATAACTATGGAAGGAATTAAGGTTAACCCTAAGAAGGTAGAGGCAATCCATAACTAGAAGCCCCCTTATATAGTAAAAGGAATCTAGTCCTTCCTTAGTTTTTGTAATTTCTACCACCGGTTTATCTATAACTATAGAATTATAGTAAAACCTCTCGTATAACTAACTAGGAAGGATACGCCTTTTATCTTTAATAATAGCTATATAAAGGCCTTTAAAGAGGTAAAGGATTGGCTTATCTCTTCCCTAATCCTTTATCACTATAACCCGGACCTTAAATTAATGCTAGAAATAAACGCCTCTAATAGGGTCGTAGCGGGAATCCTATTACAGTTATATTTAGACGGCGAATAGTACCCTATAGCTTTCTTCTTAAAGATAATAAACCCAGCTAAATATAACTACGAAGTATATAATAAAGAAATGCTAGCTATTATTTAATTACTTTCCTAATAGCGCGCAAAGCTTAAAGGTATAAACTCCCGGATTAAGATATATACAGATTATAAAGCCCTAGAGTACTTTATAACTATAAAGCAGCTTATAGGGCAATAAGCCTAATAGGCCGAAATACTCTCCTAATTCTTCTTTACGATTATATATCGTTCTAGTAAGCAAAACTCTAAGGCTAATGCTTTAACCCAAAGAGAACAAGATATAGGACCCTAGAATAAGCTAAAGACCCAATATTAGACGCGCGCCCTCCTCTATCTAGAACAGCTTAACCCACAGATCCTTAAGGAGCTAGACTCCTAGTAAAACAAGCTAGCACTAATAGAGGAGTCCTTAGATAAGCTAATAGGGCTAATTAACTGCCTCCTAACTATAAACCGCACGGCTAATGCCTTAAGGGCCCTCTACAAATAAGCCGTGAAAGGAGACCCCAATTTTAAGACGGAGGAAGGATTGCTTTTATACTAGGAGCGGCTTATAGTCCCTAATATTAATAATTTATAGACTGAACTAATCCGTAAAGCTTATTACTAAGTCTTTATAGTATACCCTAGCAAGAACAAGACCCGTAAAATTATTAACTACCGCTACTATTAGCTAAGAATAGTTGCGGATATCAATTAATATATACGGAACTGCAAAGACTACTAAAGAGCTATAATCCTATAGGATAAGACCCTAGGACTACTTAAGCCACTCCCGATACTAAAGCGCCCTTAGCAGTATATCTTTATAGACTTCTATAAACTACCTAGGGACCGTGACGGATATAATATAGTTATAGTTATAGTTAACCGCTTTAGTAAACGCCTGTTCTTAATTCTATATTATAAGAATATTGATACTAAAGAGGCAGCCCAGCTATATATCCATTACGTCTACTAAATCTACAAACTACTAGATACTATTATGTCCAATTATAAGCCATAGTTTATATCGGCCTTCTAGAATAAGTTTACCTAGATCCTAAGTATTAAGCTAAAGCTTTTTATAGCTTATTACCCCTAGATAGACGGTTAAATAGAGATCGTAAATTAGTACTTAGACCAGAGGCTTAGGCCCTTTGTTAACTATTTCTAGAATAACTGGTTTAAATTATTACCCTTAATAGACTACGCGCAAGCAACCCTACCCTATGACTCTATAGGGTTTGCCCCAATTTAGCTGGAAATGGGATACTTACCCCGTATAAGCTTTAACTAGAAAAGGCTAGAAGAACCCTAGACTATATAAGAGAAGCTATCCTATGCTAAGGCCTAATAGTACGCTAAACGATTGGAGGAGGCTTAGACGGTAGCCCGTAAGAACCTAGAAAAAGCTTAAAGGTTAATAGAACAGCAGGCGAATAAATACCGTTAAGAGCCCAATTTTGCCCCTGGCGATATAGTCTAGGTTATAATAAGAAATTAGAGGACTAAACAACCTAGCCGTAAGCTAGACTACTAGATAGTAGGACCGTATAAGGTTCTTAAAAAGATAGGCAACTTATATAAGATAAAGCTCCCAGACTTAATTAGGGTTTACCCTATTTTCTTNCNAGATAAGTTANGGAAAGCTATAAACAACCTATTGCCTGGACAAAAGAATAAGCCTCCCCTACTAGTTTAAGTAAACGGTAATAATAAATAGGAGGTTAACGAAATACTGGCCTATAAGATAGTATAAGGAGCGCTAAAATACCGTATCTAATAGAAGGGCTACAATCCTGACCTAACCTAGTACCCTACGTGGAACTTTATAGGCTACCCCTAAAAGCTTAAAGAATTCTATAACTAATACCCTAATGCGCCTAAACCCCTAAAGTACCTAGACGAATAGATGGAATGCTAGTATAATAAAGACGATAAGTTACTAGAAGAATATAGGGACAAAAACGCCCCAAAGCCCTAATACAGCTGTCTGCCAAATTCTGCTATATTCTGCCGTTTTCTGCCAGTACTATAAAATTTCAGATATCTAGGAACTTTGACCGCCGGTTAAAGTTATCTAATTAGTTAGATCTGTGCTAAGACTTTTAGCAGCTACTTTTTCTAGCCTAGTGCTTTTACTTAGCCCATAATCGCCCTTTGTACTTAGTTAGGACGGACTTATATCCCCTTTATCTCCTTATCTTATATTTTTATAATCCTACGTTTATAAGCCTAGTGCTACCCTATTTTTTCTAACTAAGCCTAAGGGCAGGCTTTCTTTTAAAGAGGGGGGTGATGTAACGGCGCTATCGCACGTTACCTGCTAAATTCTGCCATATTCTGCCGACCTGCGATTAGCCCGCCTAAAGCTAGCGCCTTAGCGGCTTACCCTATATATTTATTTATATCGGTCCTAGCAACCCCTTTTCCTTCTCTTTAGCTTAGTATCTTCGTAATACAGCATTCGTTCAAGCTTCGGTTCAGAGGCATTTATTTAAGCCGTGACAGTATTATTAGCCGAATATATATAATATAATATAAAGGTATATCTCTAGCTACCACACTTACCGGCGAGCTAAAGCCTCGCATAAGACGTATAATGGTCTTTTAAAGCCGCTACCTATTCTAGACCAAAGATGGAAGAATATCTTAATTAACTTTATTATTAACCTTCCTAAGAGTAAAGGCTGTATAAACATTATAGTAGTTATAGACCAACTATCTACAATAAGATACTTAATCGCCTGCCCTAATATATTAACGCCTACTATTGCCTAACTATTCCTGGATTACGTATAGAAACTCCATAGACTCCCTAAAACGATTATCTCCAATAGAGGCAGCTAGTTTATCTTAGTATTCTAAAAGAAACTAACTACTCAACTCTGTATTAAAGCACTATTATCTATCGCGTATTACCTAGAAACGGATAGCCAAATAAAACGCGTAAATACTATAATAGAATAGTATATTCGGATATACACGTTATATTTGCAGGATAACTAGATTAACTGGCTTATATTTGCCGAGTTTACTATAAATAATTCCGTCTTGGAAACCACGAAAGTCTCCCTATTCCTAGCTAATTACGGCTAGTACCTACGAATGGGTTTTAAACCCTTTAGTAATGTTCCTTACCCCGCTTATTACGCCTTATAAGTTATAGAAGTAAATAAATTTATAGAGAAGATAGAGGAACTATAAAAGTTTCTTACTAATAAGATAATATGGGCTTAATCTATCTATAAAGCCGCAGCGAATAAGAAACAAACCCTAGCACTAGCCTACTAAATTAGTAATTTCGTCTAGCTAGATATAAGAAATCTAAACATAAGACAACCTACTAAGAAATTTAATTGGAAGAATGCTGGCCCTTATAAGGTTAAAAAGGTTATCTCTTCTTATACCTACTAACTAAAGCTCCCTAATACGGTTAAAATCCACCCCGTATTCTATACGTTAGTCCTCCGCCCCGCTACCCCTATATTAAACGCCCTACTTAAATAGATATAAGACCCTCCCCTACCAGTTGAAGTGGATAGTGAGAATGAGTACTTTATTAAAAGAATTAATAATATTAAGTATAAACGGAAACGCTAATATATATACCTTATAAAATAGAAAGGCTTTATTAAGTCCTTATGGGAACCCGTTAACTCTATAGGACTTATATAAGCCGTAGAAAACTTTTACAAACTCCACCTAGAACTACTATAGCCCCATCTTACAGAAGCTCGAGTTTAAAGGGGGGGTACTATTATAGGACACCCCTGTAATACCTTATATACATTTACCTATTTCTACTAACTTAGCAATTAGAGACTAACCGTAAAATAGCAATTTAATGGCAATCTAATGGCAATCTAACGGCAATCTACGGCATTCTGCTATATTCTGCTAAGTTCCACTAAATTCTACTAAGTTCTACTAGGACCACGACCTAAACCCTATTCTGCCTATATACGTATTAACTAAGCAACTAAGTCAACAATATATGCCCCTTCTTCCCGTTTTCTTACCTTCTTTCCTTATATAACGTCTTAACCTTATCATATAGTTTATATACATAGCTTAATAATATCTACTTCGTTATATATTATTACCACTTATGCTCACTCCGTGACAATCTTCTCTATAAATATATTTACTTCTATAATTTATAAGGCGTAATAAGCGGGGCGAAAAACGTTACTAAAGGGTTTAAACCCCATTTATAGGTGCTAGCCGTTATTACGGCTTATACAAATACCCCTAAACCAAAGCTTGTAGAATACTATATTACAAAGATACTAAGCTAAAGAAAAGGAAAAGGGGTTACTAGGACCGATGTAAATAAATATATAAGGTAAGCCGCTAAGGCGCTAGCTTTGGGCAAGCTAATCATAAGTTAGTAAAATATGGTAGAATTTAGCAGGTAATATGCAATAGCGCCATTATATTACCCCCCTCTTTAAAAGAAAGCCTACCTTTAGGCTTAGTTAGAAAATAGGGTAGTACTAGGCTTATAAAACGTGGGATTACAAAATATAAAATAAGGAGAAAAAAGGAGATATAAGTGCATCCGTACTAAGTATAAAAAGGCAATTATAGGTTAAGTGGAAGTACTAGGCTAGAAAGAGTAGCCGCTAAAAGTCTTAGCATAGATCTAATTAATTAGATAACTTTAACCGGCGGTTAAAGTTCCTAAATATCTAAAATTTTATAGTATTAGTAGAAAATAGCAGAATATAGCAGAATTTGGTAGATAGCTATATTAGGGCTTTAGGGCGTTCTTATCCCTATACTCCTCCAGTAACTTATTATCTTTATTATACTAGCATTCTATCTACTTATCTAGGTACTTTAAGGGTCTAGGTATATTAGGGTATTAGTTATAAAATTCTTTAAGCTTTTAGGGGTAGCTTATAAAGTTCTACGTAAGATACTAGGTTAGGACTGAGTTGTAGCCCTTTTATTAAATATAGTATTTTAATATTTCCCGTACTATCTTATAGGCTAGTATTTCGTTAACTTCCTATTTATTATTGCCGTTTACTTAAATTAGTAGGGGAGGCTCGTTCTTTTATCTAGGTAATAGGTCGTTTATAGCTTTCTATAGCTTATTTAGTAAAAAAATAGGGTGCACCCTAATTAAATCTGGGAGCCTTACCTTATATAAGTTGCCTATTTTTTTAAAAACCTTATATAGCCCTACTATTTAGTAGTCTAGCTTATAGCTAGGTTGTTTGGTTTTCTAATTCCTTATTATAACCTAAACTATATTACTAGGGGCAAAATTAGGCTCTTAACGGTGTTTGTTCGCCTACTATTTTATTAATCTTTAGGCTTTACCTAGGTTCTTATAGGCTACCATCTAGGCTTCCTCTAAGCGTTTAGCGTACTATTAGGCCTCGCTATATAATAGCTTTTCTTATATAGTCTAGGGTCCTTCTAGCCTTTTCCAGTTAAAGCTTATATAAGATAAGTATTTTATTTCTGGCTAAATTGGGGCGAACCTAATAATCTTAGAACTAGTAAATAGCCCTATAACAGTATATTAGGATATCTTTCTTCCACACTGTCTTAAAAGGGGTAGTAGTTAGGGCCTTATTCTTAGGAGCCTCGTCCTTAAAAGCCTTATTAATTAGCTTGCCCTAAAAGCCTACTATATTAGCACTAAGCTAAGCTTTATTCTTCTACTAGGCAGTCTCCAATTATTAATAGTTTTAATATATATTAACTAGTTAATATATAGATATTATATTACGGAACGAGGTTAAGAGGCTCTGTAAACGTCGTAGCATTAACTATAGTACACGATAGGATATTGCACGAAGGTGCAAAGAGGTGCGAAGGGACCAGCACTCTATATACTGTGGGGTGCCAAGGCTCGCTAAGGGCCGCCAGGCCGGAATCCGTGACATATTACGTAGTTACTAGCCTAGTTATATTTATCAAATTTGACCCTCTATATTAAGGCCTAATTTAGTAATACTAGCTTTATTACTAGCAGAAAGTCTTTAATTACTTAGTTGCCTTATACGTCTAATAGTTTAATCTTTTAACAGCCATTATACGTCTTCTCTTATTACTATAACTAGGCCTTAAAGTTCTAATTCTTTAGGCCCTTTTAAACCTTAGCGTATTAAGTAAATAGGTAGAGCTAATATATAGTATTAGTAGGGGTAACCCTCTTCTTAAGAGTTACTAGTATATAGGTGTTTAGATATCTAGCCACTATATTAGTAATATAGCTTTGTAAAGAAGTTAAAGCTGCCTTTTACTTCTTATACTCCTTTTTTACTATCTTATATCTCTTATAGAAAATTTAAAGCTTATCTTTCTTATTCTTAGAAAGAGCTATATAGGAGGTTATTATTAGCTTTATATCTTAAGGCCTAGGAAAGACTGGTTTAGTTAATTAGGGTAATTTATCCCATTTAGTTAAGGGGTTAACATATTCCTATACATCTCCTATTTAGGCTTAAAGCCTAGTAAGGTTAATCTATTTATCCCAATTAGCTTAGCTTAATAATATCACCGTTATAGTAATAGCTTAGGTAGGTGATTAAGAAGTTATTTTAAAAAGGTGCTTGTAGAAAGGTTAAAGGATTTAGTAATAAGTAGTAATTTAATAAGGAGTATAATCAATTAAATTAATTAGTTAAATAGGAGTAATATAGCAAGCAACCTAGGCTTATAACTGTTGATTAGTAATCCGTATACCAATTATAAGAAAAAAAATAAGGACTCTATCTATTAAATATAGCTATAAGAGCCTCTATATATATATAAGGAAGGTATAGGAAATAAAAACAAGAAGGGGGGAGGGGGGTAGTAATAGAAACAAGGAGTAGGTGACCAAGTTAATGACTAAGTCAATGGCTAAGTTAATAGGAGGTAGCTAAGTCAGTGACAAGATAACCTAATTTAGGTCGACAAGTTCTAACGACAGTCATCTAGTTCTAGCCACAGTCCTCCCTAAATAGGGAGGATGTAAGGAAGGAAGGGTAGAAAATAAGATAGTATTTAGGTGTATAAGGGGTATACAAAGATACGTAGAGGCTATTAGGAATATAGTAAGGACCTAATAGCACTGTGGGCTAGGAGCGCTGTTAGGACGATTAAGATAACTTAGAAAATTAAAGTCCTACTAGGAGCCTGCTAAAAGCTAGCTTATTACTATCTTATATATACTGAAATAAGGTCCAGCTAAGAGTAAAGATTTGTTAAAATTCGTCTAGGTTATATAATAAGGAACGTGCTTTTTACATATTACCCTATTAAATCGCAACCAACCAACCTACCCTTCTATACCTATAATGCACCCCCCCCCCCAATAGTAGGTAAATATATTTTCTATTTATATAGATTTATAGAGCTTATAAAGCGCGTTAAAATAATACTACTTTTATCTATATATCTTAAGGCTAAGTAATATTATACTAATATAGAGCTTAAGAGCTCTACGGAAGGAAGCCGTGTATAGAGCTCTGTAGGCTTTACAAATTTGTAACCTTACGACCTCGCGACCTTACGACCTCTTCTTACCCCTTACTACTCTCTACCTTCTACCCTAGTTGCTACTCCCTATCTACCGCCTAAATGCCTTCCGATTGTATATTTTATACTACTTATAAGCAGTATTGCTCTTCCGCTAACTTTATAACAAACTATTATAGAGCTCTGTATAAGACCTATATATCTTATAGGGTTAATCCTTTATACTCTTTTTTAATCTACTACCTTTCTAACTCTATATATATAGGAGAAAAGAAATAGATAGTCCTAATAACCTTTAGCAGACCATCCGCAGTCTATAAACTAAACTATAGCTACTACTGCTTCCGCTACTACTTCCGCCGCTGCTTCTCCCCTTATACCGCCTATATTAATCTAGCTGTGACTACCTATATTAATATAGCCGCAATCCCCCGTATTAATCTAGCCGTAACCTACTATAGTCCGTTTTATCGCGGAGCAGCTAAATTATAGTCCTATTACTATAGTCCGCTATATTATAGAGTAGCTAGATATTAGTCCTATAGATATTACCTATAACTTTTACGCGGCCCTATATTAGATTAATAAACGTATTAGTATATTACAGCCCAGCAATCTACGGTTTAAAGCCTACTATAAGCACGGCAATATAAACCTCCCTCTATTTTAACCTCCGCTAGAATATCTACGCAACCTTTTAGAGTTCTGTAGTAATTCTACTAGGTAGTTTAAGGAGCGGTTCCGCGCATATAATATAGCATTAGCTTTTACGTCCATAAACTATACCGTTACTAACTATGGTATAGCCTATAGCGGCCCAAATTACTTTTAGATATATAGTAAGCTTTACTACCTATAGGGCCCGCTAGAGCCTCCTACTAACGTTACTTTATAGTATGCCTAGCTATACTTTTATAACCCCAGTTATACTATAAATATCTAGCTATGGGCCTATTCTAATACCTAGCTAAATATAACTATTCTATAGTGCCTTACTGCTATACTATCTAAGATATAAAACCCTTTTATCGCCCTTTATTAAACCGTAAAGGAATAGCTTTAGGCTTAGCCCGTAACGACCCTATTATAAATTATCTTAAACCTATAGATATAGCTTATCTTAAGGCCAGTATTAATTAGCGCTATAAGAACCTCCTAATAAGTAATAAGGTGGCCATTATTATATTAAATAAGTATAGTAATACCAGCTTCCGCGATATTATACTTACGGAGCATTATACGCCTAATAAGCAGCCGCGATACTGCTGTATTAACTTAACGCATGCCGTATATATGCCGCTCTACTATATACTACTCTTCCCCCGCGGTAATACTGGCTGGCACTAGGGTCTCTAGCTACGCGACTCTAATTAAGCCTACTAGCGAGACTATTTAACCTAGTAGGCCTACTTTTAGTTTTACCTACAAGTCTATAGACACTCTAAGTTAGTCCCTTTTACCTACTACTAGCTATTTTAGTAGTATATTATAGATATATAGGCATTATATAATTAAAATAAGCTTAACTAGATCTACTTTTATTAACCTACCCTTTATATAGAGCTATATAACGGCGTTATAGACACTCTTACCCGCGCTAATCTAGACCCTAAATTATTAGGCCACTGTATAGTCCTTTTATTAAGCTTTTTTAACGGAGCTCGCTTTATCGAGCAGTGCTATTAGGATTTAATAGTTATTGTTTATAAATACGGCCATCTAAGTATATTTTTTACGTTTACTACTAACTCTAGGTGGGATAAGATTACCTATAAGCTACTACCTAGCTAAACCACTACAGATAGGCCTAATCTAGTTATGCGCGTCTTCCGTATAAAAGTTATTTACCTCCTATATAACCTAAAACGGAAGTAAATCTTTAGCTAGTACCGCGGCTCCGTTTAGACTATTAAGTACTAAAAATAGGGCCTATCCTATTTATATATACTACTCTTCCTATATTCGTATAACCGCGATAGGCTGCTAAACCTAGCCGTTATTAACCATTTTATATCCGCTAAGCTTCTATAACTAGAGGACAATCCTACTAGTCGTCTTACTAAGATCGTAAAGTTAATAATAGTTTACGGCCCTTACGGCTCCTAGAATCCGCGAGCCCCCTATATAGTTACATTAGGGCTAAGCCTTCTACTAACCTACTTAAAGCAGTACCTTAAGCCTTTTAACCCTACTACTGTTATATATAAGGATGGCTATCTAAAATACCACCGTTATAATAATCTGTGGTTATAGTCTATCCGCTTATTAGGGGGGGCTATATTTAAAATAAATAACTGCTAGATTATTTTATACTCCCTATATCTAACTATAAAGTATTATACATATATAAATATTCAGATCTGCGCCTCCCTGCGGTCTATTAAGTATATCTATAAGTATATATATAAGGGGAGCGACTATACTACTTTACGG
Source organism: Cenococcum geophilum 1.58 (assembly GCF_001692895.1). Lineage (NCBI taxonomy): Eukaryota > Fungi > Ascomycota > Dothideomycetes > Gloniales > Gloniaceae > Cenococcum > Cenococcum geophilum. The sequence goes on along the minus strand of NW_027137618.1, from coordinate 31,194 downwards.
CTTATGGACGGTAATAAGGTAAGCTAGTATTTATAGGGCCGTTATATTATCCCCTCTAAGGCTATCTAGCGGCTGTTTAAGTTTCCTATTTATAAGGAGTTTCCCCCTATAATCTAGCTTGCGGTACACCTTTTAGGTAAGTTGCCTATATACTTTTAGCTAGACTAGTCTATATAAGAAATCTAGTAGCGCCTTAAGCTCTCCTGTTCTACGTTAGTGGCCTTTTTTAAGTATAACGTGGAGTATAAAGATAGCCGTAACTACCTATATTAAGACTTCTTTAAGCGGTATATCTTTTATATAAAGTAGTGGGAATAGCGTCCTCGCTAGCGAAGTACTGCGATAGGCCGTATATATTACTATAGCCCTATTACAAAGGAGAGGTTCTACTTACAGCTGCTACTAACGTCCGTCCCCAGCCTTACCTCCTTTAAGGACCTCTGTACTGTTGCTAGTATAGTTTATCTAACCTTTTAAACCGCTTATATAGCCCTAGGATTTTTAAAGGATAATTATAAGTGGATTAATTACTTAATAGAGGCCGCCGTTTTTACTATTAGCGCCTAGCTACACTCCTTATTTATAACCGCTTTACTTTACAGCCCTATTATAGAGCCAGTTACTTTATAGAACCGCTTTAAATAGTCTATTTATAATAATCTACCTTACTTCCTAGCCCGCCAACCTACTACTCCTCCTATAGTTAGCGAGGATAATAACGCCTATCTTAATTACGGCCTATACCTTATCTATTAGATACTTACGGATTACTAGAAGACGCTTACGGACTATAGCCTACCCCAGTTCTAGTACTAGTGGGGTATTATTATAGAGGGAAGTAACCCGCTTCTTATAGCTAAGCTATAGCAATATAACCCTATAGAGGAAGAACGCCAGTTTACTAAACTATATTAGTAGCTAAATACAGACTAAGCAGCGTACTTTAATACTATTGTTACCGTTATAGATACGGATCTATAGACGGCCCGCTTCTTCCTCTAGGGCCCTATAGGCACTAGTAAAACATTTCTCTATTACTACCTCTGCCACTACTACCGCTTACGTAGTAAAATTATTCTTTACGAGCTTTTTTTAGTATTACGGCCCTCCTACTGCCTAATAGCCGTACGGCCTACTCCTATTTTTAGATACCTATTAATTTACATAAAAAGTCTACTTATAATGTCTCTAAAAGCTTAAGGGTGCGTTTAGTTGCAGCTCTAGATTAAATCTGGAGGCTCTAGAACCGAGTTAATTTAAAGCCCTAATCTAATCTGAAGGCGACTGTTTGGTTAATCTGACGACTTTCTAATTTAGAGCTCCTCCAGATTGGCAACCGCGCCAAATTTACACGCTTTACTGTATATAGTAGTTAAATCTAAGGTTTTAGCGTTAGATCAATCTGGAGCTTTTTTTTCTAGATTAATCCTTAGGTCGAATCTAGAGCTCTGCTTATACGCCCGTCCGATTGCCTACCATACCCCTACTACCACCACCCTTACCGACGACGGTATTACTGCAGCAGCTGCAGGCCCTATATAATGTCCTCTTCTTAATCCTTACTATTGCCGTTTAGATCTAACTAGCTGGTGTTTATACTTAATATACTAATATATAGCGGGGGACGTTATAGATAATATAGTTGCTCTATAGCCACCTATAAAGGATCTATAATTTAATAAGGATACGGCCAGAGGTATTTAGAAAGTTGCTTAAATGGCTCTAAATTAACGGTGGCTTAAAGGATACGAAACTTCTATTAGCAGTAGAGAAGCTATTAATATTCTTACTAATATTTAGTAATAATTAGTTATACTAGTTAGTTTATAAGGAAACGCAGTACGCCTTATTAATAATTAAGGAGTAGGTAATACGTACTTTAAAGCAGTCTTTTTACTAAAGCTAATTTAGTATATAGAGCAGTATATTTAGTTCTTCTTAGGCTTATTAAATTGTATAAGGAGCTTATTAATCTACTTAAAAATACTACGCTAGATAAGGTTGTAGATAACCTAAAGCAATATCCGTTCTTCGCTAATTGTATTAGAGCGCTTAATGGTACGCATCTACTAATTATAATTAAAGGCGGGTATAAGCAGCAAGCTCCCTAGTGTAGTAGGAAAGGTATATTAACGTAGAACATTTTAGCTGCTATTGATTTTAATATAAACTTTGTATACGTTTTAGCTGGATAAGAAGGTACTACCTATAACTATAGAGTTATTAATTTAGCGAAGAAGAAAGGCTTTAAAGCTCCGTAAGGTTAATATAATTTTATTAACGCTAGTTATTTAAATACCTCTATAATGTTAGTACCATACTAAGGTGTTTAATATTATCTTTATAAATAAGCTTAGGTAAATATAAGGCCGTAGAATATAAAGGAGTTATTTAATCTACATTATATAGGACTTAGGAATGTTATTAATTGTACCTTTAGAGTCTTTAAGAGACGATTTTAATACTTTAAGGCAGTAAGATAGAACTTCCCTCTAGCGACGTAGGTTTTTTTAGTATATATATTAACAGCAGTGTATAACTTCTTAAATATATATAATCCTAATGATTTAGAGGACTACAGTATAGTAGAGGATAAGAAGGTTAATAAGGAGGACGCGTAGATAGTAGAGGAAGAGAGTAAGGTTGCTATAAATTAAAGACAGGACGAAATTGCAGAGCTTATATAGAGAAGCTATTGTTAGGCAATTAGAAGGCCTTTATAATGTCTAAGTATATAATCTATAGGCAAATTACTATACTAAATTATATATTAATATATCTTACTGCTATAGAGCGCGCCTTAAAAGAGCTTTTTAATATAATAACTTTCTAATAATCACGTATAGAAAAGCAGTTGCTTTAATTTTATAGAGCGTATTTATAATAGGTTTAAGGACTTATTAATTTATATATAAAAACCTTACTAAAAAATAAATTTACTAATAGTAAAGCAATTATAAATATAGAGTAAAAGTAGTTACTAATTTTATGTAAACTTTAACCCTTAATATCTTCCTTTTTCTTTATTTTTGCTAGAGTTCTATTTATTAACCTCTTCCATAACGCCCCTAATGTAATTAAAAAGGTCCTTACTATTAATTCCGTCTTAAAGGCTTCTAAAATAAGCACTTAATTATTAAGGTTTATGTTATTAAACTCGTTAAGGAACTCTACTAAGGCCTTTTCTAGAGGCGGCTCTTAACTAAGAAGCTCTCGCGTAGCTCTGATCTCTTTTAATACTAATTCTATAGTCTCTCCTAGTAGGTTCTTTATCCGTTACCTATCTCTAGGTCACTAACGCTTTATATTTAATTTATTTAACCAGGCAGGTGTTTAGCAGCGCGTTTTTTTATAGCTAGTAAAGACGTTTAAGTAGGCGTTAATAAAGGCGTATAATAAAGGCTTGGGCTTGCTAAGGACAACAATTATTAACTAGAAGGTGCAGTAAAGTGATTATCTAAGGAAATATTGTTGGCTGATGAAGCTAACTAACGCTGTTCTATAGAAGATTAAGGTTTATCCTTATTAGCTACCTTATTATCTTCCTTATTAAAAGACTTTTCCTCCTTACTCCTACCGTCTTATACGGTAGCAGTACTTTCCTCCTCTATTAGCGTAGGATTAATTAGCAACCTATTCTCTATTTAATTAAGAGCTTTATTAATAGCAAGAGCGTAGTTACCCGTTGCAACTACGCCTTAAAATAGCTTATTAAGCTCCTTTAGGAAAGGCGGCGGAGCATCTTAAAACTTCGCGATGTTAGGATTAGCTTTAAAATATCTATCTATAATATCTTTGGAGGCAACTAGTACACCTTTATCGTTATCTTACCCCTAGCTAAATTAGCTATAAAGCTTCTTCTATACCTTCCAGTCCTTTTTATGGCTTTTGTGCTTACTTTTAAGCTGCCGTATAGTAATTAGATATTAAGTCTTTACTTACGCGGCGTCTAGAGCTATCTACTAGCCTTCCTTCTTATATAAGCTATCTGCGCGGAGCCTTTCCTAAACGGCCTCTATAAGGCCTTTAACTATAGCTTCTTCTATTTTATAAGTTTAGTTAATACGCTGTTTCTTTGGAGCCGCTTAGCAAGCTGTGGACTGCACACGAAGGGGCGGAGGGCGCGAAGAACGCAGTATATGCGTATTGGTAGCAGGAGTAGGGGTGGCAGTCGTTAGCAACATAGTAAGAAGACACTAAAATAAGGAGCTGGTAATAAAGGTTCGGTAGTAGGTACGTTTTAGCAGAGGATTAATTAATGTGGGCAGAAGACGTCGCTAATTTTAAGCCTCATCTAAGGCCTTTTTAGAACGGTCAACCGAATAGTCGGCTTTATTTCAGATTGAGTACGACTACCAGATTAAGCGCCACTAATTATCTACTAATTGACGCCGGTCAAAGCATGGACCAACGTCACCCTAATATGGCGGAAAGCTGGCCCGGGCCCTAAAAATACTTTTAGCGAAACTAAATTTCCTACGCCACTCCCCGTTTTCCTGACGTTGTAGTTATTTATAATATAAAAAGTTCCAATGGGGGTTTTTTTAAACAAATTTTCAAAGTAAAATAGTAAAAATTAAACTTAATCCTTTATTTCTTAGTAACAATCCAACTTCTATAGTAATACTTAACTTTTCCTAACTAAACACATGACGAACGGTAGGATTTCCACTTTAATTTATATAGCTGTAATTTTTCTACGCACGCAGTGAATGGAGCACGTAGTTCAGAGGAGTCCCAGGGGTCTCCCATTTAAGCTCTGCTCGAAGCCCTACTTAAAGCTTTCTATGAAGCTCGCAAGCTCTACCAACACGCAAACGCGCAGCATTGATACAAAATATGATCCAAAACATCCCAAACACTGACAAGTTGCAACGAAGAAAATACAGTCGTGCTCCAAGATAGAATAGACTTTCTGGCCCAATTCGATAGAAGTAGTCATGATATTGGCTACCGCAGCCATTGCTAGCAAATACTGGCACAAACTCATGGGAACTGCAATCCAAGCACGCAGCGAGCCAATCACTAGCTTACTGGCTCCACCACTGTCGGCGCCAGTCAATGCACTAACGGGGTCATTGTACTCGAATATCCGTGTCGGCCAGACAGCTGGCGCGCCCATGCTGATTAGAAAAGAGAGAATTGGGCGGTGCGCGGAGACAAGCGAGATCTCTCCGACGCTAGGGCCGATGGTAGAGGAGAGTAGGCATGATACCTAGTACCACTCCGGCACCTTGAAAATTTGCTTGTATGTCGGAGCTAAGGCTGTCAATGACACAAGCTTCTTGGGCGTAGCAAATAGAGAGTAATTCGGAGGCTTCGAGAGAACCTGACGGTGCTGTGAAGGCGTTGCGGTAGTCGCGTAAGGTAGAGTTGCAAGGACCAATTGAGATCTGGCTAAGGACTAAGGAGGATCTGTATTGTTGGATACTGGGTTTCGGGGACCAAGAAGAACTGTAGTAGGCCTGGACTAAAGGAGTTTGTAGACTGAGGAGCAGGACAACGCCCAAGGCTAAGTTCATGACCAGGAGTTGCATTTTCGCTTTGTACCTTGCCCTGGAAAAAGATAACTGGGAAGTATACCTTTAACGTTGCAGGGCTCTGGCTATATATGCGATAAGCTCTCCGCCCCTAAGCCAGGGTTCCTGTGCAAGGCTAGAGCGACGCCTAGAGGAAACCGTTAGCGCGTCAAGTTTGGCGGTAGTTAGTTCTACTTGTAAGATACTGAGGCCTCTGATTGATGGATTGGTGAAGATCCTCCAGGTACGAGTTGAGTGACGAACTACTTAATTCATTGCTCTAAAGAAGTTGAGGTTTCAGAGGCTGGTTTGTACTCTCATATGACAATAGTGATCCTATTTACGAAATATCTATTCCAAAGCCGCTAAGGATAATCTGTAGCATTAAATGATGCACAGGACTACACTAAGCACTAGGAAGGATGTGGAATTATGGCCCTACTCAATATCATAATGTCAGCTGTAAAGCACTGTAGAAGTGTGGAGGCATAAGACGCATGCGGCACAAAAATAAATCCTCGAATTTCTCCTTCCACTCAGGAAATCCAAAGGCAGCAGTAAACACTCCGGTAGGTCACAAACCTGTAAGAGGCCAGGTAATACTACCTCCGAAAGGTATCTATACAATCTTCTGCCTTCCTAACTCAACTCTTCAATTTAAAATGTCGTCGTGGCTAACCGGCTAGCTGCGTTTCGTGCATCAATCCTATCTTCATCCTCCTCTGCCACTCCCTTCAAACTGCCAGCTCCACTCACTGACCGCTTCCTGCCTCCCTTTCCTTCTTCCTCTTCCTCTTCTTCTGCAACACTAGCACCCGCCAAACCGCCAAATCCACCACTAATACTTCTATTGAGTCCGTCACCAGTCCGCCTAGGGACCCCAGACCAGGAATCTCCCTTAGGGCCTTGCGAGCTAGCCAGGGAAGCGCGGCGCTGCGCTGGATGAGCTTCACGTCCTAGACGAGATAGTCCACCTGTTCCATCGATAGCGCGAATATCAGGCCGGACTTGCTCCAGAGTTGCAAGAGTGCGGCGCTCGGCCTCTATTTCACGAACAACGTATTCACGGAGTGCAGCCCTCATATCTGCAGTGGACCTAGCAAACCATTTCCTCTGCTCTTGCAGTAGATTTGCTGTGACGCGTTGGGTTTTCTGGAACAAGTAGGTTTCGTGACTGCGAGCCTCGTCAAGAGCGGCAATTGCCTCGTCAACTTTCTCTCTCTTAACGCTATTGCTCGCTTTTAGCCTGTCTGCTGCTGACAGTTTGGACCTCGTAGTAGCTTGAGCTGCCAGTAGATCGCGAAGTAAAATGTGTCGGTTAGTGAGGGTCTCCTTAACAATGAAGGCATCGCTGCTATGATATGTCAGGGGATCTCCAAGGGTGGTAGCCTCGGCGGTGCCCTGAGCTGCGTGGTAGTCGCCGGTTGCCTGTATTACCTTGCCCAGTTTGCGGTAGGCGGTGCTGAGGCCTGGATGTGTTTCTTGGACGTGCATAGCGGCGAATTTGACGCCTAAGTCTGATTCAGCGAGCCCAAGGCCTGCAGATATTGGTTGTTAGTACCACTTCAACGCCATACTCTTACGATCCGCCGGGGCTAGAAATAGGAACTGCAAACTGAAGGGGGCCCGACGCACTTCTTCTCGATTTGACCACTTTTTCAACCTTCTGTCCAGTCTCCATTGTGCCTAGGTAGAACTGCTTAACAATTGGTCGCGCAGCCGCTAGTTCAGGAGTGTCGTCGGGCGGAGGCGCGAATTGCTTTATCACCTTCCGCCGCACACCTGTCGCAGGCTGCTTTCGTCGTACTACTGGACTATATCCAAAATCGCTTTCGACGAAAAAAACCATTTCTTCATCCCGCATCAGAATATCATTGCTACAGACCACATTTAACCATCGTTGCATAAAAGCCTTCACACGAACTTCATCTTCATCGGTACCAACGCCGGCGGCGGTAAGAGGAGGAGGAACAGCAGGAACGAATGCTTCTGGGTTAGCGGATATTAGGTGGTCAGCGAGTTTTACGAATTCAGAGTGCATTCGCCGTACGTCGCGGAACTGAGTGGTTCGGAATTTAGGAAGGTTTGTCTGAGTAAAACATTGTCAGTTACCAGGTTGTAAAGCACTTCAAGGTTCTTGGGATAAGTTAGGAAGGAGCTTAAAGCATACGTAGACATCAAATCGCAAGATAGGATCTTTCCGTCCGGTCCGCTCGAGACCTGTGATCTTGGCTTGAAGCTTGTACTGAGGCTGATGCTGCCGTTGCTGCCGGGCAGTGTGATGGTACCGCTGTGGTTCATGTCTTTGGTGCTCCTGTTGGCTATGCGGAGGTGGGTGTTGCTGTTGACCTTGTGCAGCATATGATGGATTGCTCTGTGCAGGCTCCCGTTGCCGATGCGCCTGCTCCCCATTCTCTGCTGCATGTGACGCTGCTGATGTTTCCGTTGGTCTGATCGAATCTGGTTCGCTGATATATCCATGATCTTGCGCTGACTCCTCTCCATATGGCGACTGAGACGGTAGCGGGGAAGATGGGATTTCGCTGGTGGGAGGATGCGCGAATGATATTCGGTTATGTTGTGGAGAGGAGGCCCAAGGAGAAGGGCCCCCGGGATGCTCAGGGTCATTGGGAAGAGATGAGTAGTCCATGGTGGGTCCTGGAGCAGTGAAAGGCGATTGAGCTCTGTTGTTTGTTCTGCGCGCTCCTCACCTGCACAGCGTAAAGAGGTCTTGGCTGACAAGACCTCGATTGCCCGCCTCGCTAAAGCCATCCTCACTTCCTTTTCCGGCCAAGCTCAAAAATCTTTCTTCAATCTCGAGGTTCTTTTGAAGCGACCGTTTATCATCTAATAGCCAAATTGTCAATCAATTTTAGTGAGGTTATGCAAGGAGTATGGGCATGGCGTGCCTGTTACCTGCGGCCCTATGCTGGAGTCAGTAGAAGGTTGATATCAGGGTCTGCGCGACTGCGAACCCCCCAACCACCAGGGAACCTCCGTAGGACGCGAAACATTGGTATTATAGCACACATCGATGCAGTAAGGGATTCGACTGCAGCAGCATAGTGGCTTAACTTATATGACATAGGGCAAAACGACAACTACGGAGCGTATGCTCTATTACAGTGGTTACACGCGTAGAATAGGAGGTAATGTTAATTTCATCTCAATTCTCAGCGAACTGTGCTTACTCCACCTATATTTGCTTGCACATTTCCCATTTATTTAACCGTCTACCCGTTATTTTTATGTCTAACGAATTGTCCAGATGTTGATGAGGGCTCGACGGTCACTGATTTCCTTCCCGCTGAAAGGGCTCGAGGTATTACAATACAGTCGGCTGCCATTACGTTTCATTGGCCCCCATCACAAGATCCATCCAATATTAAGCCTAACATAACCTCGAGTGGAATTCCGAGTGTATCTGGAAGCTCTGTCATTGCACCAAGATCAGCAATATCACATAACATTAACCTGATAGATACCCCTGGTCATGCTGACTTCACATTCGAAGTGCTTCGATCTCTTCGTATCCTTGACGGCGCCGTCTGCATCCTTGATGGTGTGGCTGGGGTTGAGGCGCAAACCGAAAAAGTGTGGACCCAAGCAGATCATTATAAAATCCCAAGAATAGTCTATGTTAATAAGCTTGACCGAGATGGCGCCGCTTTTGCCATGACTGTAAAAGAAGTCGGTGTTCGCTTGCATGGTTGGCCTGCAGTGTGTCAAATTCCGTGGTGGAAGAATGGTAAAGGAAGACTCATCGGTGTTGGAGATATCGTAGGTCTTCGAGGTTTTCTATGGGAAGAAGGCGGCGACGGCAAAGCTGTCAGAGTTGTCAATCTAGAAGAGCTTGAGGAAATTGATCAAGCCTTTGCAGCTGAAATCAAGAAAGCGAGGACCGCCCTTGTCGAGGTTCTTAGTGAATATGACGACGTTATGGTGGAAAATTTTCTTGAGCATGATGAAAACCATACCGCCATACCTGGAATTCAGATTACAGCAGCCCTTAGGAGATGCGTACTTCAGTCTCCCCAGATAATTATCCCAGTCTTCGCAGGAGCTAGCTTCAGAAACATTGGTGTTCAACCCCTTTTGGATGCTGTTGTAGATCTTTTACCGTCACCAGAGGAAAGGCCAGATACTGAGATCAGTATAGGAGACCGGCGCGGTACCTTGCGGGAACTTTTGACTGGCAAACTCGCGATGCCTCAACTATCGACAGACGCAGACGGGAGGCACAAAAAGGTCGCAAAACACCATGCGCCCTCAATTCAAAACCTCCAAGGCTGCGCCCTAGCATTCAAGGTTGTGAATGATCCCAAGCGTGGTGTCCTAGTCTACGTCAGGGTGTACTCAGGATCTATAGAGAAAAGTATTAGCCTCTTCAACACAAATCTTAACGTCGCTGAGAAAGCCCCGTGTTTGTTGAAGATGTACGCTTCTGATGCTGTGGAAGTCGATTCAATACCAACTGGCCAGATTGGGGTCATTGTTGGACTTAAATATGCTCGAACCGGCGACACTCTGATCTCCTACAGTGGTGCAAACCCCAAAACTGGCCCGCCTGCTCCTCTTAACACTCTACAACTGCGCCCGATAGCTGTTCCTCCTCCGGTTTTCTTCACTAGCGTGGAACCAAATAGCTTATCCGAGGAAAAGCGTGTATTAGATTCGTTGTCACTCCTTCTTCGAGAAGACCCAAGTTTGCAAGTGTCTGTGGATAATGAAAGTGGACAGACTCACCTTGCAGGAATGGGTGAGCTCCACTTGGAAATCGCAAGAGACAGGCTCCTGGAAGATTTTAAAGCTAAAGCTACAACTGGCAAGATTGAGATTTCGTATCGAGAAGCCATAACAACCCCATCAGAATTGTTCACCAAAGAGCTTGGCCGAGATGTCGCTGGCAAGTACGCGAGAGCGTCTTGTACCGCCTCAGTCTCACCGTTAGGCGAAACTACATCTCAGGTGCATGCGGATAATCAACATCAAACAACACTTCCTATGGGCTCGAACAAACTCATAATCCACCATCCTACTATCACGAAGGCCGGCCTACCGATCACATCTGATCAGCCTCCTCTCCCGCCCCACCTCCCTTTTTCAGCCATAATCTCAGCCCTTCAAGCCGGCGTCTCCGCCGCACTTGCCCGCGGACCGCAGCACGGCTTTGCAGTCCAAGAAGCCCAACTAGACATCCATTTTGACCCTTCTTCTCACGTCTTCGCTGAGACCACATCAGCAGCGCTATCAACAGTTACCCGGCAAGCTATCCAAGCGGCTCTTAAAGATGCAGCTGAGAAAGGTGGCTCAGTTCTTGTGGAACCCGTAATGCTGGCCACAATATCTGCCAATGAAAGCAGCCTCGGCAGTGTTGTGCACGACATTAGCTCTGCTCGCGGTGGGCAAGTAGTGTCCTTGGATGGAGACGGTGCCATAGATTCCGACTCCGCTAGTAGCATTTCTCAGGACCAGGATGACTTGCCCATCGTAAATGCTGACAGGATCTATACCCCTCCAGATCCGTTCCAAAACTCTAGTGCAGGACAAGAATATGCAGCTACAGATCGGCAAAGACAGATTACAGCAAGAGTGCCGCTCAAAGAGATGGTTGGATATCTAAATCATTTGAGAAGTCTAACAGGTGGTAGGGGCACGTTCGTTATGACCGTTGACGGCTTTGAGAGAATGAGCAGTCATAGACAGAAAGAGGTCTTGAATGAAATGAGAGGCGAGGTTGTTTGATCGAGTGTAAAAATATAAGGCACATGAGGATTTTAATCTCCGCGCAAGGTTTTCTTAAGTTAAGGTTGGAGTTGGGTATATCTGTTTTGGCTTGTAATTTTATATTATTGGACAGCGTACATTAGGTGAGCCAGATTCGAAACTTCAAACTACATCTCTTGTATAAAAGCGTTCCATATCGAAACACTAGTTTAGCTGTGTAACCAACGCAATAAATGTATGAAAGGCCAGACTGATCAAACATATTTAAACCCACCTATTCCTTATACCCAAGAAGTACAAACTAAAATTTAAGTTCACTCGTAAATTTAGATTCTCAACGATTTATACAGATTCCTTTGCTTAGATCTAAAGTACTTCGGGTCCTTGCTTAACCCCCGCATAGAGCGGCAAGACTCAAATGAATGGTTCATCGCGCGTACGGCTCTATCAAAGGCGAATGGAATGCCCCTTTACGAAACCAAAATCTTTTCTTTCAAAGCGCTTGGATAAAGTATTTCCCAAACCACCAATCCTGCCATAGCTAGTCTTCCAGGCTTTTACGCATCACTAGCCTCACACGTCTAGCTTTCGTTCAGCCTCCAGTCGCCATCCCCCATCCATTTCAGCTTCGCCGGATACTTACAAAGGTCCCTCTTTACAGGATTTCCGTCCACATCTACCGTCTCCGCCCGCAAGTTCTCGGGCTCTTTCCCCTCCTCAACCCATTTGACAAGCTTCTCTAAAGCATCTACGGGTACTAGCCCCTTCCCGCCTGGGGCAAGAAAAAGGCGGTAGAACTCACCCACGGTACTGCCTGCCTCCACCCATCTCTGCCTCAACACGCTCTCAGTAGCGGAGCGTGTTGGCAACTGTAATGAGAGAGTCGATAGTGCCGTGCTAGGTGAGCAGCTTGCCACCACTAGCGCGGAAGGACGAGAGGTCTGGGTTGGCCACATCCATGATCCAGCCGTATTCAGTCATAGACTGGGCGAACAGCCATGCGAAATCTGAATTGGTGATGGATGATATATTAAACCGGAGCTGCTTGAGGACGGAATATCGTATCCAATTTGCCAAGATGGGGAAGGGGGCGCTGGTGTCGGTGAGGATGTGGGGTTGCGTGCTGAGAGTAGGACCAGGCCACAGGGAGGCGCCACTGGGGCCCGAGGGCCGGAGAGGATCTTCTGCACATCAGATGCGGTTGCGGGGGTGAGTTTTACAGTCGTATTAGAACAGGTAACTGTCGAGCCGACTAATGACTGTGGGTCAAAGTGGCAAAATAACGGGTCCAAGATAATGCCGTCTTGGACGCCACCGAGCATATCGCATACATCAAGGATGACGTTTACGAAGTACTCATGTTCGCACAGAGAAAGAAAAGTATTGGATTCGTACATCACAACTTGGGGCCAAATTCCTAAAGGGTCAATGCTAGACCAATATATTGCAGGCGCATTCGCCAGAATCCAGACAAAATCATTTAGATATTCCTGCGCGACTATATGCCCTTGCCTGCCTCCTGCTGAACACCCATTCCAGCAGAAATAGCGGGAATAGAAATCTGCGGTTATAACTTTTCCGACAACTGCCATATCATGTAGAGATCTTGACGCAGAGTTTCGTAATAGTTCCGAATTAACAGTACCATCACCCTTTAGAGTCCAGGAGCCTGGATCCACGATATCAAGAATAAGGCTACCGTCTATTGCAGCTGCAGGTAGCCGGCTTCCACGGCTCCAGCAAACATAGAGTCGAATAAGCCAGTAGCGAGTCCGCCGCCACGGTAGCCTGGGGTTCGGCTTGAAAAACAAAGAATGAAGTAATACGGTAAGGCTCGACATTTTACGGGAGGAGAGGAGAGAATTCTAGGCTCTCGAAGGTTTACTCAGCCTGCCTAAATGTCATGCAGCGCACGGAAATGGTGGCGGTTGACAACTGTTCGCTTGTAGGTCTCTTATTATGTACTCTAACCGATAAATATCATCAACAAGTATATATGGGATAAGCGGGGTGTTAAAGGGCGAGATTGGGAGAAAGTTGCAGCGCAATTGTCGGACATGATTTTGAATTTCGGCTCGAACTTTTCAGCACGCCGTGATAATTTCCATAGAAGGCCCCACCACCTCGTGCGAGGTGGAGGTGGTGGGACCTTCTACCGTTCTCTGGGAACTCTAGTGTAACCGGACACACCACTTTTGACGTCAGGAAGCTCAGATAAAGTGAACAACTGTCACGTGGGGATGCAGGTGTATGGTGTGTGAGGACTCCATAAGGTGGAGTAGTCACGAAGGATGAGAATATATACAAGCAAGGATCACGTGATCTCAGGAAGCTCCTGTGGGTGCCCTAACTTATCTCATGAATCAGACGCTCCGCAGAAGATTTATTCCGTGACATGGGATAACGCATAGACCCTCTTCTGGACCAATTAGAACAGCGCACTAATTTCAGCCCCCTGTACACCCCTGTCACCTGACAAAATCTTCTACGGAGCGTCTGAGAGCTTATGGGAGTCGCTTTGGTGCGAAATGAATGTTTTAGATCGCGTATTTCAACTTTAACTGGCTCTACTAAGGCCCCACCAATAGTTATTAAAACTTTGTTTGATGTAATAGGTTCTTTAGGTAATTATATCTTTATAAATATATACTATAGCCCTATACCTAGAGTATTAAGAGGCGAGATACATCGTCGCAAAAGTTAAGTTAGATTTTAAACGGAATCTTCATAGATTTTGGGCCCAAAACTGACCGACTGCCTATATCTAACTTCTTATATAATAAAGCTACGATATCGCCATAATATAGAGGCGATAGAGAAGACAAAGGGCTTTTAGCTTATACTATTTTAGAGATAATTAGACGTAGAGAAGTATATAAGGTATAGCAGTAAGGCAAGATTACGATAGGATTTTAAAACTAGACTGACTACCTATAACTAACTTCTCGTAGAATAGAGCTATAATATTGCTATAATGTAGAGACGATAGAGAAGATAAAGAGCTTTTACCTCGTAGTATTTTAGAGATAATTAGACGTAGAGAAGTATATAAGGTATGGAGCTTCGAGCAGAGCTTCGAGCAGAGCNTCGNGCAGAGCCTCGTGCAGAGCTTCGAGAAAAGCCNTCGTGCAGAGCTTCAAGAAAGCCTCGTGCAGAGCTTCGAGCAGAGCCTCGTGCAGAGCTTCGAGCAGAACCTCATGCAGAGCTTCGAGCAGAGCAGCGAGGTAAGATTGCGACCGTCGAGTTTTGCGACTGACGATTTTTGCGACCGATGAAAATACAACCAACGAAAATACGACCAACGAAAATACGACTAGCTAATATAGCCACGACGTCGTTATTTATTGCAATAGATAGAGAAATTAAAGAGCTCCTACCTTATAGTTTTATTATAATAACTAGACGTTATAAAAGGGTTGAGATACAGCGTTGTAATGGAAGAGTTGTCGCCTAACAAGAAACATTGAGTTCCCATATAAAGAGGGCCCATAAGCTCTCAGACCCTCGGGGAGAAATTCCTCTCGGTGCGATCTGATTGGTCTAGGAGTTTACAGGAATCCACAGGACTAGGGTTCAGTGATCTAATTGGCTTAGGAGTAATGCTAGCCCTTAGCGCTACGCCGTGGCGCAATTTCTCCCCGGGGGTCTGATTTATGAGATAAGCCCTAACCCCCCTACCAACAACAACTATTCTGTGTACTGTTCAAAAAGGACTATATATGGAAGAAGCTATTCGTTTTTCCCTTAGTCTGGTATAATGGTTTAGCGCTTAAAGCACTCTAGAACTAAGCATATATGGACTCGAGAGCTTTTTTAAGTATCTAAAAGTATTTAAAAGAGTAAATTAAATATATGCTTCTATGCCTCGATGCCTCAGTGGGGTATGGAATAACTCTGCGGACACGAGACCCATAACAGTAGATTGGATAGTGCTATTATTTATACTTGTTAACGTCTGCAACTAAATATATCATTACTTTAGCTTAAGACCAACCGCTCCAGTTACATGCCGCTATATGATTCTATTCGGTTTCGTATCATTTTTATCTGCCTTGCACCCGTGGCCTAGCACTCGGGAGTCTCACAGGCCCTCGGGCTATCTCATCTATCTATACATGCAAGAATGCCCTTTACCATACCATGCCGCCTGGCACGCAGAAATAGAAAGAGGAAAAGAGAAAACTCAGAACTCCACCACAATGCCAGAACGCACATGCAATAATGCCCTGAACTTGGGTCACAAACCGAAAAGCATAGCAGCCGGAAAACCGTTACCCCTTATAAGCCTCCCGTACCCCGGATGCTGATAACCCTCCCATTGACCCGCTTGCTTTGCTTTTGGTAGAGAAACATGAAAGTATGGATGTATGGAATGCAATCTTGAAGGGGTTCCTGCGACCAAAATGATGGATCCTGGATCCCGCTGTGTATTATATAGAAAATGATAAGAATTCACTCGAGTGAACGAGACCGCAAATACCCACGACACAAGGCTCGTTTCGTATCCCAGCGCCCGTTCACCCAGCTACCGCGCCAACCAACCTCACATACCTAGACAACACCATTAGAGTAACTAGCGTAGTTCCTCCGGGTTTAGAGTCGCCGCTGTATGGATAGGCCAGCGAATGCAAGTCAAATCTTGGATGAGTGTGGGCTGGGACGGCAGAGATAATTGCTAGATTATAGGCAAAGATCTCTCGGATCCAATAGAAGACAAATAGAAGCAGACGCGTTGAGATGGCGGGCGATCTGCGCCTCTAAACGGGATATCTAACAAGATCGGTGGAGAGCAAAGGAGGAGCGAAGATGGGGTAGTAAATGGGCGCGACGACGATCTGCGTCCGTTTTCGGGATGACGGAACTTTTCGCTTCCCAGAATGCAGTCATGACCCAAAGGCGGGCTCTCCAGCCGTTCCGGTAGTGCTATGGAGACCATGATGACTTATCCACCTTTCCTATCAGCTTCGTTGGCCGGTAATGATTCGCCTTGGCTCCTTGGTTCGCTTACTGACTTGTGATTAGCAGTTGGTTTGGGTTTCTTGTTGCGGCGTTTCTGGGTGGTTGGTTGCCAAGCACTGGATTGGTTTGGCCCGCTCGGACTTGCTCTTGTTGATTTGTCGCCACTTGTCGTGTTTTTTCTTGCCTGGTTTTCTTTAACGTTTTCTTTAACGTTTTCTTTGGGTGGTGGAGCTGGCCGGCTCTGCAGCTGCTGCTGGTTTTCTTTACCTTCTACAGCCGTTCCATTCACGGGTTGCGGCTTGTTGAGGTCCATTTGACGGCTAATAGTTGGCGAAGGAGTACGTGTCTCAAAAACCGGAGAGAGAAGCGGCAATCCTGCAGACTTAATTTCCTGAGGCGGAGCCCGAGGAGCTCTCGTAGTGTCTAGTGATTTGACACCATCCGGTAATTGGTTTGCACGCCATTGCTGCTCGGTCCGCGTTGGGGAAACCTCGGTGGAATGATTTGCGCTATCTCCATTCATAGTCGCATGGTGATTTATTATTGGCTCAGATAATTGTGGGAAGACTTGTCTTGACCCTGACGGCACTCGTGACAAGCTATTAGCCTCCGAAGGGGAGGTATTGTTGACCGTCCCATTAGCCATTCCCGACCTCATCAGTTCTGCTGCGTTATGACGTTGCAATAGCTCATCAGCATAAAGTTGCTGCTGTCGTTCTGAAATTGCCATGTGATACTGGTCTGCAGGAGGTATGTAAATTCCTAGAGCAGATGGATCACTGGCATTAGTACCACCATTAGGTAGCATATCGACACTCTCACTCATGGCACGCGATTCACGCGGTTTTGAAGGATACGACCCATTTACAATCATGTGATACTGGTCTGCAGGAGGTATGTAAATTCCTAGAGCAGATGGATCACTGGCATTAGTACCACCATTAGGTAGCATATCGACACTCTCACTCATGGCACGCGATTCACGCGGTTTTGAAGGATACGACCCATTTACAATAACTAGACCATCGTCTTCAGCTGCTTGGGTAGAATCGATGCGGTCTTTGCGTGGCGGAGGTTTGAGAGAGGAGCCTGGAGTGACAGCTATGGAGTGACCGCGAAGGTGGCCGCCTAGCGGCGAAGGTGAACGTGAAACACGTCTTAGTGTAGTATTTAGCAAAGGCTGCATTAAGTCCGGAGATATCCGCCTTCTGCGTTGAGCCAGTTCGTTGTAAGAAGGAATTGGAGGAACACTGTAATCATGATATTGCGGGCGAATTTGCGGAGAATCGTCCACATAGTATCCAACGTATTCTTTGGGGGTCCCGTGATCAGAAGATACTGCACTCTCTGGGAAAATGGAGATAGGACTATAAGGGGTTTCCATAGTACCGTACGGGGACTGCATCTCTTGCGTGGAGCGTGCAATGGGATAGCCGGCAACAGCCGTAGGATCAAGATACTGTGGAGGATAACCTTGCACTAATACCGCATTGGAAACGGTTCGAGCAGGTTGCGACTGCGAGCGTATCGAAGCTCCCGCAGTGTCACTTGCGGTTGAGGAACGATGCACTCCTCTTCGAAGTCCCGGAATGCTGTTTGCGAGAGACGGTGACGAGGGGTTGGTCCTGGAACCGTCTTGTGATATTGATGGGACCATTGCTTGCGTTGGATCGTAATAGCCAGGATAATGATAAAGAAATCCTTGTACAGCAGATACTGTTGCTGGCATACTCTCAGATACTCTCGGACTGGACTGACCGGTCACGAATGGTGACTTCTGAGAGCCATTTGCCGTCTGTCCACGACCTTGGACCTGGGCTTGGGCTTGGACAACGGCATGCGCGTGTAGTTGAGCCACTTGGACTTGCTTTTGTGCTTGTTGTTGCACACGGTGTTGTGCAAGTAGTTGAGCCTTAAGGGAATTCGACTGCATTTCAAGTAGCTGGTACTGCTGGTAAAGCTGATCATGAAGTTGATCATTGAGACCGCGGAAGTAATCGGGGCCTCCAACACCGATTGGAGGACTATGAAGAAATGGCGAACGGTTGTTTCCGAATGATGCTCCACTGGATGCTCTCCTCTGATACGCATGATTACTTTTTTGATTAAAATTCCCGCGCCCTCCACGATGACTAGAGCCTCCACGGCCACCTCGTCCAGACGGTGCGCTGCTCTGCGTTAAAATGGGTTTAGGCGCGGGTGTTGGTTTCTTAAACACAATTTTCTCTTCCGGCGGGAATTCATACTGTTCGCAGGCCTTTTCTAGCTGACCGCCATCGGCGAGCAAATCAAACGCCTGTCTAATTTCGAGATGAATTCCTCTAAATGCAAAATCGTCCGCAGAATTGCCTAGATTCCGAAATGTATTGAAGGGCTCTTCAACACACAATCGATCGCGGCCTTCCCTGGTTAGGCTGTCGAGGTCCCAGCCCTTCTCTTTTCTTGAGAGAAGCCTACCATGACGTACCGAAATAACGTAATTTTCGTAGTCGATCTCATGCCCATAGCGCCGGAAAAAATTGAAAAGGAGTTGTCCCAGCGTCTCCTCATTATCTTTGCCGAATCCTCGCAAGGCATCTAAGTCATCCGCAAAATCAGACTGCGTACTATTCTCTTTGGAGGCCTTTCCGTGAGGCATCTGGTGAAGCGCAGGCAAAATTGGCGGATTGCGTGTTTGGAGAAAATTCAGAATCATACATATCCAGGTATATGAACTAATGGTCCCCCCAAGAGCTATGTGAATCCGTTAGAAAGTTTTTAGGTAAAAGTAGAAGCGAAAACCACTTACCAGCATCGTTTAAAATGCGCTGTTTTGCCCAGTACTTAATGATCATTGCTAAGGGGCGCACTCGTTCATCAATCTGTACATATGTCTTGATCATGCGGGTATTCTCCAATGCAAGCGTATTGTTGACATTCATGTCACACGCAAGTCCAAGCTCTGGATCCCAGATCTTGACGATTGGGACCTTCGCGGAAGGCACACAAACAACTTTTTCCATCCCATCTTTTTTGCATGTCAGCGGTTGAAAATGATACGTCATTAAGATGGTCACCTACGTTTGGCAAGTGCCTCGGCCAACATGTGCATTGATTCCAGCTTCCTCATTGGGGTTTGGATGCAGACGTCAACTAAAATATGTCTGTCAGTGTCATACAGACTCAAGGTTCAGCCGCCCGTAGCATACCGTCAGACTCGCTTGTGCAAAGTAAATTGCCCGAGGACCCAAACACATGAACTCTGAACTCATTATCCGGCCATTCACCATGCAGTATATTTTCTAGCTTTTTCACAAAATCGTCCCTCCTCTTTTGGCTCTCCTCGGTGGGCAATAATCGATCATAAAGTTCTCTCATATCACCGCTCAGCTTTTCTTCTTCGTCCGGATCCAAAGCCGGTTTCGGCTCATCTTTGACCTTCTCTAACGGATCCGAAGAAGTGTATGGTATTCGCCTCCTCCCAAATGCCACATTTGTTTCAAATCTGCATCCTGGACGAGGTTTTCGTAGGGTGGGAAGAAGGCTGTTGGCTTCTGAGGAGACAGAGCGCGGGGAATGGCTCCCAAGACCGCCATTTGGGGAGGGTGATCGTGATCGCGATGCGAATTCTCGTGGGTATTGATGCGGTGTAGAAGGTACAGAGCTAGAGTGGTGAGAGACCATTGAGGGTCTAGCAGCCAGTGGACACGGGTACCCCTCTTCTCGTATGCTCCCCATGGCTGCCGTGTCGCTCGAGGTCATCGGCGAAGTGCCACTGTGAACAGTTGGAGGGCTGGTATTATTCCCATCGAGCTTTTGTCGCGATTGGCGCCACTTGACGGAGGGTTTCTTTGGAGCGTTGCGAGTGTGGTCCCACTCCAACGTCGGGCTCTCAAGATGTGGAGACACGATGACGGTAGGAAATTGAGAATTTGGAGAAGTTTTCTGATGCAGGTTGTTGAGGTGAACAAGGTTCAATAGCGGGTTCAGAAGGGCGGCGGTGGACTGTGATTGTGGACGGTTTGGGAGGGACCAGAGAAATCCCGATGAGGGCTCCTGAGCCGTCACTTGACCAGAGGACTGCCGCCTCGTAGAATAGACGTAAGACGTATTCTGGGTAGGATGAATGTATTTTGAACCAGGGTCGGTGTGACGAGATCCCCCCATAAACCTGAATGCTACCAATAAGTTCTCAATGCGGGTGCGGTGATGGAAGAGGGGCCGCCGGCAACGAGAAACTCTGCTAGCAGACTGCGGATGTACCAAAAGCAGAGAGTGTGACAACCTGGGATTTGAGGCTAAGTATTGCCGCTGCGAAGGATGTGCTGGTGCAATTCCAAGTCGTGGGCGTCCCTTTGGTCTCTTTGCCCCTGCTGAGCGCGGTGATTGGCAGCGTAGTGGTGGGATTGGCGAGGCACAACGCTGGGGCAGAAATGAGCGCTAAAAGAATGTCTGCTGAGTGATGCTGCTTCGTCAGATAGTGGCAGCACAAGGTGTTCGAGGAAGGGGACAGAGCGTGCGGGTTATGGTTGCTGGAGGTCTCCAGAGAGGTCCAAGTCGCGGCGAACAATACCTCGTTCGCTTCGCTAGGTGCAGCAGAAGGAGGCGGTATGGGCAGACAAAAGTCCCAGGATCACTTGCCGCTCAATATAATTTATTAAGCACGTCTAGCGATCAAGCTAGGCCACTCATTGCAAAGCCTGGGTGATTGCTATGATTATGTGGTTGCTGCCACACACTGCAACTACCAAGACATCAACACCGACCTTCGCGTCAAAGAATTGCCAGCGCCGCCAAACAAGGAAACCGAGCGCCCTCTCCGCCACACCAGCTAACCCGGTGTTGAGTCTCACCGTGATTATGGGTGTTCTAAAGTATACACATGGCTCCTTCGAACAGGCCTCGCCGACCGATAGCCCCTCCAGGATGGCCTTGGACGGCTGACAAGCGGAGCTGAAGTGAGTATGCCGTACTGGGTAAGCATGCTGTTGGTCGGCAGCTGTCAGCCAAGCGAGCCAAGCGAGCCACCCAAAATTACGCCAAAATCAGCTGACTTTATATATTAATAACTCTACTACTATAAAAATAAGTATTTATATACTTATACTATTAATATAATAAGACTTTTAAGTATAAATTTTATTACTTTTATTGAAGTTTTGCTTTTACTATTAAAAATAAAAATAACCTTTTAACCTTTTAAAACTAAAATTTAAAAGATTTTTTTTATATTAAAAACCTATTATTACTTAAATATGATTATTTTTTAAGTAGTGGTAAATTTATTAGCATATCCCTTAGCACGGTAATTTGCGTCCTATCGGTATCGATAAGAACTAGCCAATTAGAGGAGCTGAATTTAGTGCTTATACTCAGGAATTCGAAGCTTTTAATATTGGCCAAGTGCTATAGTATTTTTATATATACGCTCAATCTTTGGAGTCAAGTCGCTTAATATAAGGTAGCTAGCATTCGTCCTTGCAGAACAGCGTCTTACAAATTACGCGTTGTTATGGTTCTGGTGTTCGCGCACGGACCAGGATGCTACCCTGCAAGGGACAAAGTTGGCATTTTGGTGTAATTTTGGGTGGCCCGCCTGGGTCGCTGGCTCGTTTGGGTGGATCCTTGGGCAGTCCTTGGGAAAGCGTGCACTCTTCTCTAGCTGGGTACACCAATGCCCTCCTCCATCGAGCACATCTCAGCTCCTGCAGCCGCGGAGGAGAGGCGATGGGCGTTCCCGTCTTTCCGGCCGGATGGTAGGCCCATAGACATGATCAACCCAGTAGATAGATCATGGGGAAAGCGCCTGCATCGGCCAACCACATAAAATCCTGGGGTTCATGTATATTTGCCCATTGATTCTAAGTGCCATTTTCTCGTAGACTTGGAACGTTCCGTGGTCCTTCGAGAAGGCGAGTTCCGAATTAAAATAGCGTAGCACCTTTTCTAGAAGCACCGTTTACGGGCGGAAGCGGCAGGCCACCATCACCCTCTGCAAGGCACTCGTCCGTCCTCTCTCCGATATGCGCCGCTTTATCCCAACACCCATATCCACCTCTACTCGCTCCATTAATCCTATACACCTCTGTAAATTCAGTACAATGACGGGGCCAACACGGCGACTTAGTAGGCTTTTCAATGGCAACCGCATACACAAGCATTCGCTCACTGGTGGATAACAGCCAACCCCGCCCTTTTGTACGATTCCTCCCCGATTGAACTCCAATTGCGGCAGCTTATGCGTTGACAGTATTTGCGACCTGCAGGAGAAGTTCAGACCAGCCATCTATGAGTTCCCCAAAGTCATTGCAACGGCGCAGAAGATGCTGAAAGCTAGTAAACTTCCCCATCTTACATCCCTCCTCTAGAACTAGCCCCCTACTCCCTCCATACAAGTTTACTTATAAGACTGTTCTCCAGGTCAAATCCTTAACATCCCTGTCCTTGCTACAACTCAGAATCGTGCTCGACTGGGCGAGACATGCTTAGAGCTGGGCTTGGATGTGCCTGGTGGTATCGCAACTCGCGTCCACGCGGACAAATCTTTGTTCTCCATGTGGTATAAATACAAATCGGACTCGCAGCTCTCGAAGGCCTTAGCTAATCATATTCTGACCCTAGGACACCTGAAGTCCGTCAAGGCCTCTCCTCCCTCCCCACACCCCTCGAATGCGTCATCGTCGGCATCGAAACGCACATTTGTGTTACCCAAACAACACTTGATCTTCTACGTGAAGGGCATAAGGTTTATGTTCTTGCTGATGGCGTGAGTAGCTGCAATAAAGAGGAGATACCGATTGCGCTCGCCAGGTTAAGAGCTGAGGGTGCGGTGGTAACAACAAGCGAGAGCTGGATCTATGAATGTATGGGTGATGCTGGAATTGAAGAGTGAGTATATTCCCTTCTCTCTTAGAAGCATTCTGACTAGAGTTGGACAGGTTCCGCAAAATTGTGGGGCTGGTGAAAGACACGAACCAGAGTAGTAGGGAGTCTTTGCAAACGTTGTGTAGATTTTAATGAAATAAGACTGAAGATATAAACGTGGGAGAAATCTACATTACAGTTCCACATTTGAGGGCTTGGCGAGGCGTGATTTGAACTCGAGCAGTAATTTAAGCCTCCAAATGTAAAGTCATTGCACCATTATCCATTACGAAACAGATTAGCTATCCCACGCCCGCTATCCTCTTTTAGATTCCCCTATCTTAAAAGCAAGGACAAAGCCGAGATCTCTGAAAAGCAATTTCCTCTCAGCCATCTGCCACATCAACATCACCCCAACTCAATCACATAGCACCATGGCATCTCCGCCTCCTTCATTTCTTAGAAAACCTCTCTGCCTCCTCCACAACCCCTCTAGCCATTTCCAATTGCTCATCTGTTCTACAGATCAGTGTGCGATGTCTTGCCCCTTTAGCCCCAATGTCCACCACCACACCCTCCCCCGGCTTCTCATTCGCCCCCTCATCGACCTCAACCCCCAAACACTTCGCCTGCCCCACAACCTCCCTCCTCAGCCTGGCACCGCGCTCCCCAATCCCCCCCGCAAACACTAGTGCATCAACCTGCCCCCCTAATTTCACATAGTACGAGCCGACATAGTTCAGGACGCGGTCACAAAAAATATCGAACGCGAGCCGGCACTCAGGCCGCTCGGACGCCGAAACCGCGCCAAAGTCCGTCGTGCCGGTGAGCGCCTTCCAGCCCGACTTCTTGTTCAGGATCTCCTCCGCCATCGTGATGTGCATTTCCTTGGTCGAGGACCGGCTCGGCATCCCCGCCTCATGCGTGAAGTGGAACATCAGGCTCGGGTCGATGCTTCCGCTGCGCGTCGCACCGGGGAGCCCCGCCAGCGGTGTTAGTCCCATGCTGGTGTCGAGGCTCTTGCCGCCCTTGATTGCGCAGGCGGACGCGCCGGAGCCCAGGTGCAGCGCGATGATGTTGAGTTCTGAGGCTGGCTTTTGAAGGTAAGTGGAGACGGCTCGTGTGATGAAGGAGTAGGAGATGCCGTGGAAGCCGTATTTGCGCAGTTGGTTGTGCGTGGCGACCTTTTGGTCGATGGGGTAGGTCCGGATACGCGGAGGAATGGTAGCGTGGAAGGAGGAGTCGAAGTAGGCAATATTCTTTGCGTGTGGAAGGAGGGACGCCACAGCACGAACGATGGTTAGGGCTGGGGCGTTGTGTCTATTAGTGTGGTTAGTATGTAGGGAGGTTTGGGAAGAGAAGAGATTTATAAGTTAATTGAGTAGGTAAGATTTTGGAAAGGATAACAGGAGTATAGAAATAAAAACTCTTAAGAATATCCTGTAGAACATCGATACAACAGCCCGACTAGTATTTTATATTGATCCTCAAGCAGATGAATAAGAGCGGGTTGATCCAATTCCATCAAATAGAACATATCACTTACAATGGAGCCAAATCTGACAGGGTTTCAATATGATGATATGTATCTTCATCAATTATTTGTGCTTTGGGATAGTCTCCGCCATGTACCACTCTATGGCACGTAAATTTGATGTCCTCTTTTTGGTTAAGCTGTGGAAGGTCATTGTCCTTGGTCAAATAATCTAAAATATATCTAAATGCATCTTCCTGTGTATTAATGCTATCAAGTTCTTTGCCTTTGACCTTCTCATCGCCTCGCTCGTACTTTAATCTTGTTGGCGGTGCAGTGAGACCCTCAACCTGGGCCTCTGCGAGCTGATTCGGAGTATCGGAATTGCCATTGGTTTCATACACAGACACTCTGACAGAGGAAGAGCCTGCATTGATGGACAGGATAATTCGAGGCATTTTGGGTGCTAATGGAACCGTTTCACGATGAAGGAGTTGTTGCTTGCAATAGCCTTTAGGTCGGCGGCACAATTTGTATTCCCAGCAGCATCGCTGACGTGATGACGCCCTTATATTCATAGGTCGAAAACTCTGCCTTAGCCTTTTATTGATTCTGCGCTGATAAAGTCTGGCATTGGTGATGCTACCCACTCACTCCACATCATTCGAGAGCATGGCATAGTTCGACCAAGAACACCACACCATCTGACAAGCAGACGGCGGAACATTTATTAAGCTTCAGATGCGTCTCGCTTCGTTTCGTCATAAATGGATTGTAGACTTTTTTTTTTTAAATTTATATCCGTTGTATTATACTACGTATAATACTGCGCATGCAGCCTCTAGGCTATGGCGCTATAGCTCTATATACATGAATCCTCCCCAGGCAGCTTAACATGTACTAGTAACTAGGATCGCAGACTTATCTGAGGAGTAGACGGAACAAGCTTTTTCCCCAACGGCGAAGCATTGCGCTATGTGTAACAAGCCGCCTTTCAATGCTCTCCTGCCTGTGGTGGGTACGTCACTAGACGCGCCGGTACTCGTTGGCTGCGTCGAGAGCTCTTCAAAGCCCGTGGTAGGTGCATCCGTCGGTGTAAGACTCCAATCAATGAGCAGCGGTGATACCGCCGTCTTCCGGCACCCCCGTAGCTGATCCTAGAATTCCGTTGCTTACGAAGTTAGCTGCAATGCTTCTATTCTCAACTTTTGGACATTCGTCAATTTCTCAATTAACTTCTTTTAATTCTTTTCTCCGACTCCTATCTTTTCATAAATTCTAAAATGCCCAGAGAAGTGATTGTGGGTATAGACCAGGGGTGTCTTGGCCATTTGACTTGACTGCATATATTGAGGCTCAAGCTTATAAATAATGACCTATAGGAGTAATATAAGGAAGACTTTGCGGACTTTATAGAAGCTATTTTTAAGGCTTACAACCCTACTACTATCCGTAACCTACGAACCCTTTTACGTTACTAAGGCGTATGGGTTAAAAGGGATAAATAAGTTACTGTTACACGGTTTCTATACGATATACTATATAAGGAGGACTAAACGGAATAGATTAAAGAGTAGATCTTAGATCACATTAAAACCAGTAACCTTTTTACCTCCTTTAAACTTAATAGAATCTCTGGCCTTATAGCTAACCTATTTAATTAAATTCGTCCTATAGACCTAAGTGGCTTTAGAATTAATCTTACTAGCTAAAGTATACCTAGTACTTAAGTTACAGACTATAATACCCCCGTAAACCAAAATACGGACTAAAACCCTCCTGTTACTTAAGTTATAGATTTATAAACTACCTAAGTAAAGACCTATAGTAAGGAACTAGCTAACCTAGCTAAGCTCTATACTAACAAATCTAAGTACAGCAGTGAAAACAATAATTTTGACTTTAAACTAACTATCTTTACGGACCTTTGCCAGAAGGCTAATATTCCTAAATAAGAGTTTAGCTAAGCCTACTCTACTATACTACGCGGCCTAGTACTTAACTACTACTACACTAACCTTAAGAGCAACCCCTATAGTGTTCCCTTTAATAAGCTATGCGAAGCTACCTATAACTACTTTAAAGGACTAGAATATAAGCGTAATATCCTTACCTAATAGAATACGACTAAGCTACGGACCGTAATTAATAAGAATACTAAAAAATCGACTATAAAGTGCCTATAAATTCTTATTAAAGACCTCTAGCACCTATAGCACGGCCTTAACACTAAGCTTTAAATAGACGACTTCCTGTATAATAAACTTATTACGGCCTACTAGGAAGTAGAGCCCTATAAGTACGCCTACTGCAAGCCTATAGATACCTTAGCTGGCCTTATTAATAATCTACGCTCCTCTATTATAATATATAAAGTCTTAAACCTACTAGGTAGCACTTAAGCCTTTATTACGGATATCTAATATCCGTAAATAGACTTAGACGTCTACTTTACGGACCGCCGCTACCGCTAGCAGTACCTATACCGACTAAGTCTAACCTATAACCTCTATAGTAACCCCTATACAAAAATATACCCCTACAGACAAACCAGCTAGAAGTGCTTCGTGTATAGTAAGGAAGGATATTAGTCTATAAGGTATACCTAGGAAGAGACTTAATAGCTATATTAACTAGTTTATTTTAGAATACAAAGGAAAGGAAGTAGAAGAGCCCCCTAATAAGTTAATAGAAGCCCTTATAATTAACTTTAACTTAAATGCTTAGGAATAAGAGACCTTAGAGATATTCCTAACCATTTTTAGACCTTTTATAGATAGCCAAGCCTTTAATATTATAACTATATTAGCTAACCGTTCCTTTATATACTTAGTTACGCCTAAAAACTATTCTATAAGCACCCCTATTATAGACGTTATAGATTATAAATAGGACCTATTTATATATATTACTACAGAACGCTATACCCCTAAGGAATTCTACGGTATTATAATTGACATAAGTGCCTTTAAGAAATCTACCGTAAGCTATGGGTAATACCTTGTATATAGGACTACCACAAATAATAATATGGATATTAATATTACGTAAACTGGGGCTGTAAATATCTAATTCGGCATCGGCTTAACCGCATTAATTAGATTAGTTAAAGTTAAGACTCTAATTAGCCTAGTTAACTTCTATATAGTAAAAGCGGATATCCCCTTTCTACTCTGTTTTATAGACATAAATAGGTTATAGGTGTACTATAATAATGTTACGGACACCCTAATAGGCCCTATAACTACCCTAGGAAGTAGGTATATTACCTTACTAATTACATGACAATTTAGACACTCGTTCCTTATATAGGGAGAAACTCTACAGACGTATATTTAGAAATCTTTTAACTATAACCTATGCTACCTTACTAGTATAGAAATCCACCGCCTATACTGCTGTTTTAGCCACCTATTAGCTAAAAAGCTGTATAAAGTCCTTAAACGCTCTAAATATAACGACGTTAATAGGAAGGCAATTAACTACCTAACTAAATACTGCTTCTACTGCTAGAAATACGGACGTTCTCTAGGCTGATTTAAGTTCACCCTTTATAAGGATCTTAACTTTAACTATTTAATGTATATAGACATTATATATATTAACGGCAGCCTAGTACTATATATAATTGATAAGGCAACCCGCTACTAAGCCGCCTGTTAGTTGTAAAATATATCTATAAAGTATACTTAAGATATTTTACGGACCTGCTAGATTGACATGTACGTTAGACCCCCTAAGTATATTACCTATAACGCTAGTAGGAACTTTATTAGTAAGGAATTTTAGTAGTATACTATGGCTATAGCTATATTAACAAAAGCTGTTCTAGTTAAGGCGCATTAGTCCGTCGGGCTTATTAAGTAAGCTTACCTAGCTTTATAAAAAGCTTACTAGATTATTACGGACAAATGTAAGAATATCTAAAAGGAACTGGCCCTATAGATGGCCGTAAAAGCCGTTAATAACACTGCTAGCCTAGACGGACTAGTACCTACCCTTTTGGTCTACGGAGCCTACCTAAGGATAAGTAACCTAGACCCTCCTGCCCCGTCTATTATGGAATAAGTAGCCGTAATATAGAAGGTAATAGCTAAGATAGTTAAACTACGGGCCAAATAAGCTGTTAATAGCGCCCTATACTACTATAATAAACTAGATATAACCTTAGTATATAACCTACCGCTTAATTCTAAAGTCCTTATATAGCGTAAAAGCGGCAATTAGAATAGACCTTATTATTTACTAGCCGTAGAAAACGAGACGTGCTGTATATAACTTCCTAGCGGGCTAACTAGCTTTAAAAGCACGTCCGTAATACCCTACTTTTGGCCCGAAAATACCTATAATATTAAACTAGATAAACTAGAAGCGACTGCCGAACTAAACGAAATAAAAGCACCCCTGCCTACTCTAGAAGTCCCCTAGGAACCTACTAAACCTACTAAACCTACTATAAAGCGCGGTTAAGGACGCCTCCAAAAGCACCCTACAGCTACAAGCGTGACCAGCTTCCACCCCCCCCTAAAAAAAAAAAGTATATTTCGCTTCGGTACGTAGGCTCGCCAAATCGCCACCAACTGTACATAGTAATTGTAGCGAAGCCGTATGCTTGGCTATAAGAACTTTGCTTCTTCTCGGATGGTAACCGTCCAGGCGCGGACGGTCGGGGGCGCCAGACCCGAAACGGCCTAGCACACGCGAGGTCTTGGCGCCCCAGATAACTTCACTCTCAATTAAGCTCTTCAATCTCAAACACCTTAACGCTCAATCAATGAGCAAAAATTAAGTAAGCTAGAGCTCTATATTAGCTATATACGTTATATACTAACTTATATACTAGATTTCCAATCCACCAGCTCTTCTAGAGCTTCAAAAATGCCTCCTAAGTAAGTAGTTTTAAGGTTATGTGATTTTTATATATTTTCAGAAAAATAAGTCCTTTAGAACTATATTTTCAAATTTACGGAGATCTCTTTTTTCCTTTCTTGGTTTTATATTATATCGCTTACCAGTTTCTCGATTATTCTAACATATTAGCTTTAAATTAATAACTTTAATTTTTTTGGGAAAATTTTTCTCGGTTTTTTACTATAGCGATAACTTAATTATCGGATTTTCCGATATCTTAGGCTTTCTTTCTCGCTAGGAAGAATTATTCTATATACAGCCTCTTGCTTAATAGACTTATAGTTTTTCCTATTTTCTTTTTATTTTTTCTTATTTTTTCCGAGAATTATTTTAAATTTTGGGTATTAGATCTGCTAGTGCTGCTACCATCCTCGCTGCCAAAAAGGCAGCATACCAGAAAAGATGGTTGTCTAGAAAGCCGTTAAAGGTATATATTTTTCTTAGTAGTTCCGAGAATATGCTAATTCTATCTAGGAAGAATAAGACAAAGACCTTAAGGAGAAATTAAGGTAAGAAATATTCTATTTTTTCTCGGTTTTTTTAACATTTTAGGGCTGGTTTCTAGGGGCACAAAGACGCAGATCCTAGGTGCTATACCTATCACATCCAGAATGCCGTATAATTTCACCATTTTTCCGATAAATAAAACCAATTTAACATTTTTTTAGAAAATGCCTGCTAACGGTGAGATTAATGGCACTAAGGAGGTTAAGAAACTTCCTTATAGCTGCAATTACGAAGTATATTATCGAAAATTCCAATATTAGTAATTTAATTTCTCACTTTACCTAGAAATCAATTCTGGAGCTATAGTGTGCGAAGAAGGGTCTTTAGGATATAAGAAATCTAGTTTATTTCTCATATATTTTAACAAAACTAACTTTTTTTAGGGTAATTCTAACTTAAACAAAAATAAAAGAATACCTAAGGCATTCAGGAGACATAGATCTTGCCTACTTTCCTTTTTTAAGATTCTTTTTGGTACTTTCTCCATTAAAAAGGTATTTAATTCTCGTTTTTTCTAACACATTCTTTTATAAGTAAAATTAGCTAATTTCTCGGATTTTCCATTAAGATGCTCAATATTGATAGTACGCGCGTGGCTACATTAAAGAAGGTTTCTAAAATTAAATCTAGAGGTGGTCTTCAACTAGGTACGTAAAATAGCTTCTTTTTCTCGGAATTTACTAACAAATCTTGCTAGCTCCTTATGAATTTCCAGAAGATTCTGATTCTAATTAGTAGCCGGATATTTCTGCATTTTTGGCTTAAATTCTCGGATATACCGAGATCATGGGGGTTTTTTGTCTTTTTTATTTGGTTATAATTTGCCTTGGTTTATTCAAGGAGGATTTCTCGGATTTTCTAAAATTCCTAAAGGATTTTCCTATATAATCTACAAAATCGGGGTTCTTTCCCCGGCGTTAGTGGTTATCGAAAATTTTAATACCCCCTTTTATTTTCTCGGATATTCTAACAAACCTCTGGTTTATAGCACTTATATAGTGCCTAAGTAGTCTCTTAAAATTTAGAGAATTACTTAACTAAAAGTTTTAAATTTCTTTAACTATATTTTATTTATATAAAGCTATATTAATTAATTAATAAACTATAAATAGAATAGGAATCTAAAATTAGACTAAAACACTATTTATAGGACCCTAAGAATAGAACCTTAATAGAAACTACTAGAAATTACCTTTATTTATAAAGACCTCTTTAAGATATAAAATACCTGCCTTAATTATAAAAGTCTAAATA